>NC_041393.1:198452725-198477956 GCF_002162155.2 Triticum dicoccoides | reverse complement strand
CAAGGGGGAAGGCCGGCCGGCCCTTGTGGGTGCGCCAAGGAGGAGGAGTCCTCCTCCTAGTAGGAGTAGGACTCCCCCTTTCCTACTCCTACTAGGAGGGGGAAAGGAAGGGGGAGAGGGGGAAGGAAAGAGGGGGGCGCCGCCCCCCTCCTAGTCCAATTCAGACCAGAGGGAGAGGGGGCACGCGGCCCACCCTGGCCGCCCCTCTCTCTTTCCACTAAGGCCCATGTGGCCCATTAACTCTCCCGGGGGGTTCCGGTAACCCTCCGGCACTCCAGTTTTCTCCGAAATCACCTGGAACACTTTCGGTGTCCGAATATAGTCGTCCAATATATCAATCTTTATGTCTCGACCATTTCAAGACTCCTTGTCATGTCCGTGATCACATCCGGGACTCCGAACAAACTTCGGTACATCAAAACTTATAAACTCATAATAAAACTGTCATCGTAACGTTAAGCGTGCGGACCCTACGGGTTCGAGAACTATGTAGACATGACCTAGAACTATTCTCGGTCAATAACCAATAGTGGAACCTGGATGTTCATATTGGTTCCTACATATTCTACGAAGATCTTTATCGGTCAAACCTCATAACAACATACGTTGTTCCCTTTGTCATCGGTATGTTACTTGCCCGAGATTCGATCGTCGGTATCCAATACCTAGTTCAATATCGTTACCGGAAAGTCTCTTTACTCGTTCCGTAATACATCATTTCGTAACTAACTCATTAGTTACAATGCTTGCAAGGCTTAAGTGATGAGTATTACCGAGAGGGCCCAGAGATACCTCTCCGACAATCGGAGTGTCAAAACCTAATCTCGAATTATGCCAACTCAACATGTACCTTTGGAGACACCTGTAGAGCACCTTTATAATCACCCAGTTACGTTGACGTTTGGTAGCACACAAAGTGTTCCTCCGGTAAACGGGAGTTGCACAATCTCATAGTTGTAGGAACTTTGTATAAATCATGAAGAAAGCAATAGCAACATACTAAACAATCAAGTGCTAAGCTAACGGAATGGGTCAAGCCAATCACATCATTCTCCTAATGATGTGATCCCATTAATCAAATGACAACACATGTCTATGGTTAGGAAACATAACCATCTTTGATCAATGAGCTAGCCAAGTAGAGGCATACTAGTGACACTATGTTTGTCTATGTATTCACACATGTATCATGTTTCCGGTTAATACAATTCTAGCATGAATAATAAACATTTATCATGATATGAGGAAAAAAATAATAACTTTATTATTGCCTCTAGGGCATATTTCCATCATTACTATGTTCTTACGAACTTAATACTCTAGATGCAGGCAGGAGTCAGTCGGTGTGTGGAGTAATAGTAGTAGATCCAGAATCGTTTTGGTCTACTTGACACGGACGGGATGCCTATGTTGCATAATCATTTCCTTGGATATCATCATAACTTTGTGCTTTTCTATCAGTTGCTCGACAGTAATTTGTTCACCCACCGTATTATTTGCCTTCATGAGAGAAGCCTCTAGTGAAACCTATGGCCCCCGGGTCTATTTTCCATCATATTAGTTTCCGATCTACTATTTTGCAATCTTTTATTTTCAGATCTATAAACCAAAAAACCCAAAAAAAATGTTTTATCGTTTGTTTAGTTCTATTTATCTATCTCTATCAGATCTCACTTTTGCAAGTGATCAGGAAGGGATTGACAACCCCTTTATCGCGTTGGGTGCAAGTGTTTGATTGTTTGTGCAGATATTGGTGATTTGCGCATTCTTCTCCTACTGGATTAATACCTTGGTTCTTAACTATGGGAAATACTTATCTCTACTGTGTTGCATCATCCTTTCCTCTTCAATGGAAAAAACAACGCAGGTTCAAGAAGTAGCAGGGGCCACGGGCGTTTGAGGGCCCGAATTTGTTGTTTGCGGTTGTAGATGCTCATACTCAGTTTGTGTGCATGTGTGACGTGGCATCCAATATTTTCCTAAAAACGTGTTGTTGAATATGGGACACCATTCACATCCCTGGAGCCCTTTTTTTCTCAGCGGTCTAACACTCCACAAGCATCTATTCTGGAAAAATTGCCCTAAAAAGTATTTCGGGCGAAACCAGCTTCCACTTAAATGCCCAAGCTGACAATCTGTACTTTTTAATTGCCGATGGTGATCACGATCAATCTGATGCCTCTAGTAGTGTCACGTTGTCCTCTCCCCCTTATTTTCACACCATGTGCTCATTTCGTTCAATCCCATACAAATTTACTTCTTAGGTCCCACTATCAAAGACTATTTGTTGGCTATAATTATTTGACACCTTCGTCCCCGAACCCCGTGTCGCTCCCCATGGGGCGAGGAGTAGCAAACCAAACCCTAGCCGCCAGGCCTTCGCCACCACCACTCCCTTCTCACTGCCGCGTTGTCGGTGCGAAAGCCCACGCGGCCACCAAGGACGGCAGCAGGGGGACATCTTCCATGGGTTGCTTCTTCCAGTCGTTTGGGCACGTATGTTCTAGCTGAGTGTGGTTGCTTGGTGTTGCTTCGATGGCTTTCCAGGGGTCATGTCGAGATGCAACGGTTGTTGTATCAGGTCGATTCAGGTGTGCATCTGTTTCCTCGCCCCTTCCCCTACCCCATTGTCTCGGTCATTACTTGCTAGATTTGGCGGAGGTTCTGTCAGATCTGGTGGGGGTTCTACCAGATTTGGCAAAGGTTCTTCCAGATCTGGCGGTTCTTCCTCCTAGTGGATTGTGTCCGACCAGTAGTGAGTGGGATTTCGTCGTTTGGTTTTCCACCCCGTTGATTCCGCCGCCGATTTGGTCATTATTTGTCAGCTTGTCTCCCGCTGGTGGTGAATTTGGGATTTGGTAATTGGTCACTTGTGCTCGAAGGCTTCTTGTTTGTGATGGTGTGGACGTCATTTCGGTTCGATATCTTTCGCACATGGTGCGGCAATTCCAGATTCAGGTCATCAGTCGCAATGGTTTTCATCATGGTGCTTTCTTGTGCTCTTGCTCCCCTCTAGTTGGTTCCTGTCCACCTTCTCGGCCCCTCTTCTACGGCTTTAGTAAAGACCGATCTGGTAGCATTAGGATGGCCTTGGATTTTGCAAGAAGTGTTGTCTTATGGTTGGTTGTTGTTTAGTCCTTGTGGTGCTTGTGTGCGTCAGTCGTTGTTGGCGTAGGTCATCGTAGGCCATCGTGGTTGTTGTGTTTAGGTCGTATTGTAGTTGACTGGTGTTTAGGATCTTGCATCAGACGTTTATTGCTTTTCGTGTCGTATGGCATACTTTTGCTCTACCTTAGGTTGGGTTTGGTCATCTCTTGCTTATGAATCTTGATCCTTAGGTTGTTTAGATTCTTCCTTTTTGGTTGTGCCTCTTTGGTGTTGTATGGTTCGCGCCTTCTATGGTGATGTATCATTTTCCTCTCATAATGAATTGACATGTAGCTCTCCTGCTGGTTCAACACAAATGATTATTTGACTTAGCTTACTTCATTTTGGTATCAAAATAGAAGAATCATAGAATTCTGTAGTCTTCCATTAGAAGCATTCTTATGAACTTTTTTCATCGAACTCCCGATCTCAAGTATCAAATATGGTATAAGCAACTCCAGAGGGTGTTAAAGCTTCAACAAGATATATGCGGCCTCGTTTGGAGCCGCTCCTATAAATTCATTTTTGTGTAGAATTAGGTTGTCTAGTTTCTAACCATATATTGTAAAATACATTGACACACTTCAATAAATTTGGAAAATTTAACCAAGTTTTTCTTCGTATTGCATTGTAGCCATTTGGCCAGGTTCCATTCCAAAGACATAATGGTACAAAGTTTAACCAGTCAAGCAGTGGTCAGCCCAAGATTGGGGCGAACAAGGGTTATTGTCGGGTTATTTAATGGTGCAAGGTACCTCGCCTACTCATCACTAGCGACTGCGAAGCTGTCAAGCATTGTCGTCGTCCTCTCCCTAGCTAACCTCAATCTCTGAGTCCGCCATTATAACCAAGTAAGTTCTTGCTTCAAATCACACCTTTAACAAGATTCTTTCTCTGAAAATTACACTCAATCTATCACAATTGTATTAGCCAAGCCAAAGCATAGCTAAGAATTTTCCTGGGCTTAGATCTTAAAAGTAAATTCCAAAATGAGTTTTCTAGATTGCTAAAATCATGCGCTTTTTAACTATGTCAACCTTAATTAAACAATATCCATGTTTGTTACAAGAGATGGGATTAGAAAGTTCGGAGGATGTTCACGTCATTCCTCTGAAATTTTCTCTTTATAACTTGCTCGAGCTAGTGAACGTGCAACAACATTGCTCTCTCAGGCACAATGTGCAATCATTGCCCTGCCAAAAGAACTCAACAATGTAGGGCAATCATCAATCACTATTAACCCTGAAGCTCGGCACTCTAAAGGATCTAGGATGGCATGCACGATCTCCATTGAGTCATATTCTACCACCACCGAGTAAAATCCTCAACTCATCTACCAAGCATAGCTCCTCAAACAACATAAAAGCCTCCATCAAGGCATCCATGGAGAACTCCTAATATGAACAAGATGCGGCAATGAACTTCTCATTTGAGTCCGAGAGCAAAGCTCCCGCTGCACCAGACTCTGGATGGAAGCTAGCATCAACATTCAATTTTATAGTTCCTGAAGTCGGTCCAATCACTTCATTTGTCTTGTTGGTTCCTTTACCTATGTTGCTAATACATTCGCCACAATCCCCTTGATGCTTAAAACATATTGTACAGGGGGGCGTTTTCACCTCATGGGCGATTTTCCAAAACTCCCACTAGATGCACCATCATGCCACCATGATAGTATGAATTCCATTACAATTGGAATGCCCGTTCCTGCTGGGAGCTCAGCACATACCAACTCTTCAAGGATCGTTGCCCCAGATAGCTCTTGAACAACAACTGATTCGGTATAGTCCCTAAGACCAAGTTCCTCCCACACCTCCATAGCTCTGTCACAAGTAAAAACCATGTGCTAGAGATCCTCCCAATCAGTACAACAGACTATATATACAACTAGAGTTTTATATGTTGATCCGCCAACGTGCAACACCAGGAACTATGCCGTGCAAAACCCTTCAATTGAAAATATGAACTTTCGAGGATACAGATCTTCCCCAGAAAAACTTCCAAACCAGATGTGGACCCATGCTTCCTTCTCCCACATTAAGTCGGACCCTCAATCTATATTCTCTTTCCTCCAAGCCACATGGTACGCCGATCTCATGGTGAAGCATCCTGACTTGGTAAATTGACATGCAATAAAGTTTGATTGATCATGTGAAGGTAGAGGGATTTGAAGAATTCTCACAACGTCAAGTGGCCAAAATTATCCTCGGTCATTTGCACATCCTAGTTCCCTAAAATTGGATCAATTAAGTCATGAACTATCTATAACAAACACTGTCCCCATGAGTAATTATGGTGTGATCATGGCTCATCGGGATTCATCGTCCTTCAAAAAATTAATCATTGCACCATCTCTAGGTCGCCATATAGCTTCGTGTTTAAGAGTTTTCAAACCAAATAGAATGCTCTGCCATGTATATGATGATTCGTTCTTCAACATAGCCTTACATAAGTCCTAATCTAGATAAACTTAGCTTGAAGGACCTGAGAACATGGTGATTATGGTTCAGACAATAATCTCCAACACTGTTTCGTTAGCATTGCTTTTTTGAAACAATGTAAGTCTTCAAACCCCATGCCACCTTCATTTTTTGGAACACACATTTTCCATCGCACCTTCCAATGCAATTTTCGTTTACCTTGAAGTGCCACGCCACCAGAATCTAGCAATAGCATCACAGACGACCTTACATATATACTTTGAGATATTAAAAACAGACATATCATAGACTGGGATTGCCTATGCAACTACCTTCAGAAGTATCTCTTTCCAACTAATAGATAACATCTCCCCCCCCCCTACACAAAGAGATAACATCTTTGATAGCCAACCATTGGTAAGTGCGCAAAGTCTATCAAAAAGATGTTGGAAGCAACCACTACGGTCAAATGGTGGTAATCCCAAATACTTATCAGTCAATGCCTCTAAAACAATGTTAAGCTATGCACATACCTCATCTCATACCTCCATGGTCGTATTAGGGCTGGAAAAAAATGGTCTTTGCATTGCGGACCAACTGCCCAAAGCTTCCATGATACATATCTAGAGCATTCGGGAGTGTCATGGCATTCAATGCATCCGCTCTCATCAAGATTAGGTAGTCATAAGAAAATAACAAGCATGAAACTGATGGTGCACTACGGCACACCCTAAGCCCTTGGATACCGCCGATCTCCTACTCATGTGCTAGAAAACTAAATAAACCCTTAGCACAAAATCAAGAACATGGAAGTCGGTAGGGGACCCCCCTTGCCTAAGCCCCCTCATAGGATAAATGCATGTGTTTCATTTGAATTGAACTAAACCCTGTCGGCTGATGACTGAACAACCACGGTCCTCATGCATTGCAATATTCCACTTCCAAAGCATAGAAACTAAGTTATGAATGTGTAGTCATCGAAGGGCCTAAATTTGACCTCCTTTGAGCAACCCCAGGCAACTTGCATGGCGATGAAGAGCATCGTATGGCTGAAGGGAGTTCAAACACAAACCCTAAGAATCATCGCCCAAAGCATCTCCCATGTGGGCGTCCCAACCAGTCCCGAGAGATCCACCACCTCTCCTTACTCTTCTGTGATCTCCATCCTTTAGAGAAGAGCATCATCTTTGTTGTTGGGTTAGGTCCTATGTTCTTTGTCGAGGCTTCTGCCATCCTGCTACCCTTGAATTCGACGTTGTCGATAGAGATGTGGCCCAGGTGACGCACATTCACCATGTGCGAAGAATTTCTAATTCTAGGGCACTACTCCGGCGTAGGAGAGGGCGGGATGTCCTTCCCTAGATTGGCTATAGTGGATTCCTGCAGGGTCGCCACAACACATGAGAAACCTAAGATACTAGGGGGCTAGCCATGTTCATCACCTCTGCCACGGGGGTTGAACTTACAATCATGCGATTTTAATATCAAAATTGTTAAATCTCAGTCGATACTATATTTCGAGATCTTGCGTGAAGATCCATGCAAAAAAAATATCTTTTTATATTTTTTGTCACTTGACTGAGACTTGGTTGAGACTAGGTTAAATCTGAGTTGAGTTGACTTAGGTCTAGCCTCACCTCTTCAATTTTTGCCTCTCCTAACCGTTCACGCAACCTCCGCGGATGCTCTAAACTAATCTAAAATGCTCTAAACTGCTTAACGTGGCGCTTATACAGTAGAAAAGAAATCATCAGAATACCAAAAACCATTCAGACTTCAGTACGACGAAAAACACCAGGGATAAGGTAACACTGCTACTGCTGCTAGTATAAACTGGGGGAACCATCCCTCCCAATAATCAACCATGCAATTGCATTTTTAGCTACAAAATTACACATGTGACTGCATGCTTCAACTTCCTAGCTACATGTAACACCACGGTTCCAACTCCAAAAAAAAAAAACAATTTATCCACGGTTTTGCGGAATTTCCTACTGTTGCGGCGGTCCTCCCGCGTTTTCCTCCTCCCCGCCCTCCGGCGCGCGCGCGGCCACCGCCGCCGACACCGCGGCGTCGTACCCGTCAGCCGATGCCGCGGCGAACTCGGCCATGGCGCCTGTGACGGCGCCCAAGCCGGCGCAGAGCACGCGCCCCGCCATGCCCTCCATGCCCGCGGCAGCTCCCGAGCACACCGACCCGACGCCGGCCACGAAGAAGTCCAGCCCGTCCATCACCCGCGCCTCCGACGCCGCTTCGACGGCGAGCCCCCACTCCATGCACACCAGGAACGCCGGGGGCACGGTGCCCGGCGCAGCGGCGCCCGCGCCAATGCCAAGGCAGCGTCGTGCCCAGGCGGCCAGGGCGCGCGCGTACGCGCGCTGCGCCAACAGCCAGGCGTCCAGGGCTCCACGCCAGGCTCGCACCTCGCACTCGAGGGCGATGGCGGCAGGAGGCGGTGTCGTCGCCTCTGGAGGACCGAGAGCCATGGTGGTCGCCGCCGATGCGCGGTGTTGGAGGAAGAGAAGCTTGGCGTCGTCGATGGTCCGCTTCTGAGCCTCGTGGCGTTCAGCCATGGCTCGCCACATCCGCGACAGTCTGCACAATGCAAGAATAGCTCTGTTACTATCAAAGGCTACGATCAGGCAAGATCCCTTAAATTCACGTGCATTCCTACATCAGCATGCCTACTATGATCAATAACCCAACAGCTTTTCACCCTTTGCTGAAAATTGTAGCGATATCATATCATCAGTAAATTCCAAGTATAGGAACCATGACATTTTTAAGTCGTGGCTGCCTGGCTGGCCATCATCTACTCTTGCTTGATTGGACTATGCCCATTGTTTGACCAATTAACATATTATTTATGAAATGTTGGCTTATAAAAATTGTACTAACTTCACAATGGTGAGCAAAAGCATACCCTTGGATAAGCTCCATAAGTTGAGGGTGCAACTCCTCGTCTCTTAGAACTTCAATTCTTCTTGATATTGACTGAACAGTTTGTATTGACACCTTCATCCGAGTTTGTAAGCTTCTCAACGCTGAACGAGTCTTATCGACAGAAGAAGGCTCCTCCCCTTTCACATCCTGGCTCCGCAAATGTGCCATCCTCTTCTCATACTCAAGTCTTAATCGCTCACCCACCTACAAGTGACAAAGGCATGACTTCCGCTAGTCGGTTCTACTGATCTGTTGGTATAGGTTCGTGACGGTGACAAAGATCGTACCTTCACTTCTTTGTATAATTTCTTCTCCCATGTATACAGTCTATCCAGAGTGGAGTGATGACTTCCAGACATTGTGCTGCAAGATTCTTCAGAGTAACAGCTGCTTGTATCATTGTCAAAAAGATCATCTATTGAGCCAGAGGAAGCAAGAAGGAAGTGGGAAGATGATGATCGAATTGATGCAGATCGCAAAAGTGCGACTGGGTTTAGCATCTTTACTGCATTAAAAAAATCATGAGGAAGTTCAGCGACTGAAATCTGAAACATTTTAAATAATAACTTCGGTATTGGTTTATAAAAGTGGTACCAGAGAGATCATTTGAGGTTGGGTATTGAGCTCGACTTGCCTCCAACATCCGTGAGACTTCCTGAGCAGCGCCACAGATCCCCAAGAACTGACTGTCAATATCTTTCATAGCCTCGACCAAACTCGTTGGCCTTCGGTTCAGATACACAGTGAAACCTGGGGTTTCTTCTGCATTTGCTACTTTGTTCCTCCTTAGTTCTTTCTTATGTGCCTTGATCTCATGGTCTACTGCATTTCGGGGCTCGGATGAGCCTGCGCATTGAACACCTTTGGATTGATGTCCCTTTTGTTCTTGCTTGACATTGACTTCAGATTTTCCTGGGCGAGCCTCGTTAGAAGCCATACATCTTTGGTCATCTGAATGCTCACATTCATCAGATTCTTCTTCTTCATCATCATCCTCATCAGATTCTTCTTCTTCATCATCCTCCTCCCCCTCCCCCTCCCCCTCCCCCTCTTTGTTGTGCATTTGTTCATGTTTTTGACATTCATCATCTTCCTCTTCGAGTTCTGGGATTCCTTCCTCCTCTCTTACCTGCTGTAACCGTGCCAATTCATCGTCAGTGACCACATTGTCATAGCTACTCCGAGGGCGCGGGTACGGATAGCTGTCCAGCGGCGAGAATGGATTCCAGAAGGAGTCCCACGGTGATGATTCTGGTTCCTGGGGTGATGAGGGTGGGTAGTTTGGCCTGTCATGAGATGCGTAATAAGATGTCCTCCTTGGATCCTGGGGTGGAGCAGGTGGATAGCTTTGCCTGTCATAAGGTGGCGTGTAATAAGAGGAATTCCTCACTGGCTCCTGGGGTGATGGAGGTACGTTGTTTGGCCTCTCATAAGGTGGCATGTAATAAGAATTCCTCACTGGCTCCTGGGGTGGTGGAGCATAAGGTGGCATGTAATAAGAAGAATTCTTCACTGGATCCTGGGGTGATGAAGGTACGTAGTTTGGCCTGTCATAAGGTGGCATGTAATAAGAAGAATTCCTCACTGGCTCCTGGGATGATGGAGGTGCGTAGTTTGGCCTCTCATAAGGTGGCATGTAATAAGCATTCCTCACTGGTTCCTGGGGTAATGGAGGTACATAGCTTGGCCTGTCATAAGGTGTATAGTGAGAAGATGGCCTCATCTGTGAGGAAGTCGCCGGGAAGGATCTATCTGTGCCACCATAGCTATCCACAGGGTAATGTGACTCAACACGGATTGTTTCCACGGGCCGTGGAGCCTCTTCAACTGACACTGATGGGTTTGGTCCTGACATCAAGTACTTGGCGACATGAACAGTCCTCTTCTCATACGAACCATAAGGAAGGCCGAGCATCTCTGGCTTCTGTTGCTTGACAGGAGAGATGAATGGGTCAAAAATGAGCTCGTGCCGATCATCTCCAGCGACGAACCTCTGTAGGGCCATCGAAACACATTTCATGGACTCGATGTAGGCGATGTGAGAGGACGCAAAACGGTTTCGCTGCTCCAGTGCCTGCTTGATGAAGTCCCTCCTGTCCCGGCACATCTTAACAGCCTCCTCATCTTCCAATCTGGAAGCAGCACATCCCATGTCTCCAGAGTCTTGTGTTGTCAGGAATATGTCATGCCCCGGGAAGAACTTCTGAGCCTTTACATGTGAAAAAACAAAAAAAGGAAAGCGGCAGGTAAGTTTCAGCTTCAGTAAACCAGGCATCATGTGTAAGTGCAGAAATTACCTGATACTGTAGAGTGCTCAGTTGTTGTCAACCTGTGCATTGCATCTGAAGCCAATGAACAACCTACAATCAGGCAAATTTCAGACATTTCAGGAGCAAATTCCAGACATTTCAGAAGCAATCAAATTGTGTGTCAAAAGGGAACTCAGGCATAGGTTATTCACCAGCAACAGGCTATCAGGAGTGTTGGGATTGACTACTGGGATCTAACATGAAATGCAACTACTTCTCACAAGACCCAAAAAATGCTCTTCTCAAAAGACAGTGAGAGCTACAACACCATAGAAAGATGTCCCTTTGGAAACGAAATACCCCACTGACAAAACATACCCTACACATTTTTCGGTTAGCTAGCAGCGACATTCCTTCCTCCTAAACGAGGGCTAAGAAAGCAAGAAAGTTAGGAATGTAACCTTGGCCCAGCAAGACATGATCGGTCCTACTGCCTACTTGCATAATCATGGCTACGGTAAGCTGACTCGATATCTATACTGAATTCAGTTCAGTGCATTGAAGATAACAGAGCCAGGACGGTGCTGGGTAAAACTAATGAAACATTGGAATTCAAAACAGCATTTGTTTTTCCGCAGTGAAATTAGCACAAACAACGATCTTGTACCGTCCACGAATCACAAGCAGCCAGAAAAACACAATGCAAAGATATCTTGAAGGTGAAATGAGGGGTCAGTAGGCAAACAGAAGTGTTGGCCCGGATGGACTAAATTCCCACATCTCCATGGTGGACTGATTTTCCGGTGCTTAAGCGGTTGGGCAAAAGGTAAAGAAAAATGCTGTAACAAGAAGAAGATTACAAGAAAGCTCTGAAGATGATGATGGGTAATAATAACACTTGTCTCTTGGTAAACTGCCCACAAGGGAAAAGAGTACTAGTTCAATTGCTCTTGCCAACCTGCGAGTGGAACCACGGAAGGGAATGGAAAAATTAAGATATTTGCTGGACAGGACAAACCAGAGGCGCATCAGTGCTCGTTGCGTTGCATCTTGCTTAACCAAGGCACGGAACAGATGGAGAAATTACGGAGCCGAACCAAAAAAACACAACGCTTGCAGGAAAGGCAATCCTCGCTCTGAAATTTTCAGAACCAGATGAAGCAAGGAGAATTGAAGGGGAAATGCAAAAATATAGATAAAAATCATGGAGCAGATACCGGGAACAAGGAAGTGCATTAGACTACCTCCGTTATCCGCTACAGAACCGAAAGAAACTAGAACACGGTATCTGATGATGCGCGAGGGGGAAGGTGGAGACGATGAAATCTCGGGTAAAAAAGAAGAGAGCATCACAACTGTCGCAGTAAAAAAAGAAGAGAGCACCACAGCTGTGGCAGCAATAATCAACAAGAAACGGCTGCTGAATTCTCGGCTAGCCACATTAAACAGCAGGCAAAATAAAAATCGTATGGAAAAAGATCAGGTGCACAGTACAGGAACACATCATTCTGAAGTGTGGGTGAAGCAAAGACAGGGAAAAACAGAGAGCGATGCAGAGGAGACTGCTGGGAGAGAGAAAGAGAGAGAGAGACAGAAGAAGAAACCAGGGGCATACTACTAGATAGATACGTACATGTTCTTGGAGCGCTCAAAGAGGGGAATCACGAAATTCTCTCTCTATGGATGAAGAACATCTCTCTCTCTCTCAAGCACACACGCAGCACTTTCTCTCTCTACTTTGGCCCAGGAAACCTCTCACCCAACCGCATCAATGGCCAACATTAAACAAAACAAAAGGGGAGGTGGGGACAAAAGGAGGGGCAAGGCAATGCGAACCTACACAAGAAGAGATTAAAAATAGGATCAGGTGAGGTGAGGGAGGTCTATACCTGGGATTGAAGGAGGACCTTCTTCTCTACGACCACCTCAAACCCCTTGGGTGGGTGTGTACAAGAACAAGGGGTCGAAGAAAGATTTGTGGGGAGAGAGAGAGAGAGAGAGGGCGGAGAGGAGTGTGGGTGGCAGTGGCAGTGGCAGTGGCAGAGGGGGAAGAGAGAGAGAAGGGAGGGGAGGGGAGGGGCAACAACGGTCAAAAGACTGCAAAGGAGGGGAGGTCACCGAAGGAGGAGGAGAGAGAAAAGCGGGGGCGGACGGATGAATTGGGGGGTATGACCCTACGCTTGCTGTTATTTCCCAATAATGCCCTACTCATTCATTTTCCTCTTTTTTTAGCCCTACTGCCCATTTACTCTCTGCCATTTTATGAAAAAAATTGGGCTCTCAGTAGTAGGTTTGTTTGTGCACTTGAGGAAACTTCCGGCTCGGAGAACTGTCTTTTCTCACACGAGAATTTTTACATTCTTGTTATTACAGAGAGACGAGGGCGGGGGCTGGGGGTGCTTTTTTTTACTAAGAACTTGTGACGAGTGCGAAAATTCATGGCGTTTGGAGGTATGCAATGCGACAGCACTTGTGGCGCTACGCAACTAGAAACTGAAGTATGACCATGACGATGGTTTTTGGATCCTTGTGAGGGAGTGGGTATCCGGATGCCCTGCGATCTCCAGGCTTCAATTCATTGCATTAGTAGTAGGAGATTTGGTGTTATGGGTCCGGGTTTTTAATCGCAATGAAAAGGTTCTTGGTAAAAACAAAGAGGCCAGCTGCGACATGCACGGCATTTCCAGCACGAAAGCCCCCTCAAAATTGGATCCTTCATGCAAATTAATTAAAATAAATTCCTGCGGATCAAAGAGTTCCATGCCAAACAAACGAAGCTTCTCGCTTAAGTATTATGGTGATCAGGTCGGTTCATGCATGCATGCCGCTCTGCACGCCTCACGCTTCTCACGTTCGCTAGCTACTAGGCGGCGATTCAATTGTAGCTGTACCACCAAAACAAAACCCAAATCATAAAAAAAATAGAAAAAAACCCCACAAACGCCCTCGGAGGCTCTAACAAACACTTCCAAGTGTAAACCAAAGAAACCGGCCTGATCATCATAAAAAAATAAATTAAAAGAATACCCACAAACTCCCAGCGTTTCTTTTTAGTCTTCATAATATTAGGTCAAAGTCAAATTATGTAAAGTTTGACTAACTTTATAAAAAAAATATCAACATCTATAATACTAAAGCTAAATAATATAAAAATTAATTTCATGATGCATCTAATAATAGTGATATCATATTGCGAATCTTGATATTTTTCTCCATAAATTTAATCAAAGTTAGCAAAGTCTGACTTTGACCAAATTTTAGATACAGATTAAAAAAAGGAGTAACTAATGTAGTAGCACTGCACGTGGCTCCTGGCAGCCATGCATGCGTAAGGTGTGAACCCCACACGCAATTTTGGCCTTGGAAAAAAATCAAAATTATGGAGGAAAAGCAAGACTCACCCAAGAGAACAGAATAGATGCCCTATCTTTCTTTTGTGGCTTACTCAATTTCAGACGAAGGTTCGTTTATGCCCATGCACTAAGTGGTGTGGCTTGCACTAGTATATCTTAATAGCATATAGAAGGAATAATAATCTCACCGTCCATGTGTTCGTCCTTCTCCCATCTACTACAAGCTTCGCTTCTCTTATCTTCCACGGTGCATCCGTCCAACTACTCCCTTCATTCCCAAACATAAGACGCTTTGAATATTTCGATATGAACTACATACAGATCAAAAAAAATTAAGGGTACGCCAATGGCGTACCTTAGGGTCTGTTCTGAAGTCCTTCAGCTCCACACTTCACAAACTTCACATATGAATTTGTCCTGAACAGTTTTGCTACGAGAAGCTGACTTCTCGAAGTTTTGCCCGATGGCAGTGCAAAATCCTGGAGCAGCGTCGGCCCAGCTCCACCGATGGGAAAAGCTGGAGCTGGCCAGTATTACAACCGAAGTGCCACCGCCAAGTCCAAGCCAGCGAACCGGTACGCTCGCACGAAACATAACGCTCATCTCGCTCTCCATCGAATCGGTACAGGGGCGGCTTCCCTCGATGCCTAGCCCATACTGGGCTGCCTCCAACCGGCCCAATAGCGCCCAATAGGCCCACAACCTCCCAGCTGGACTGCAGCGATGGGAGAAGCTGCACACGACGCAGAACGCTTGGGAATCGCCAGATGAAGCGTGAAGCTGGCTAGGGAAGCTGGATTTGTGAAGTTGGAGGAGATCAGAACAGGCCCTTAGCTTTATAGAAAAGAGAATAATATGTACAAGAGATTACAATTTCGCTAGTTAGGTGTCACAAGTCGACCATAACCAAGCTTCCACCCCACTCCCTCACGCTACTCGACTACTCTGATACTAGTTGTCCTCCAAACGCTCCTGTCGTGGCCCAAGTCCTCAAATCGTCGAAGATCATGTCCACCGTATCCCACTCATTCTTGATCTGGCCCGATTCGAACACCCTCGTGTTCCTCTGTTTTCATAGTGTCCAGCAGATTAGCATCACGAATGTGTCAAATCCTTTCTGAGTTTGCGTGTGTATTCGTTTCCTAGCTTCCGTCCATCATTGCACCAACCGTGAGTCATTTGCAGGGCAAAGCTCAATCCTCAAACCCATCCTAGCAATGCAACGGTGCCACACTTGCCGCGAGAACACACACTGCTGCAATATGTGGTCAACCGTGTCCTCCTCCTGGTCACATAAGTAGCATTTTGATGTTTGGTCTTGCAAACCATGTCTCGTCCTTCTAGCCGACGTCCACAATCGGTATTGCACTGCCAGCTACATGAAGATCTTGCACGCAAGTGGAGCCCAACATTTCCATATGACTCCGAAAGAGCAAAATCTCACTCCTCCCTCGCATAGCATCGTGTAGGCTGATGATGTTGTGTAAACTCCTGACGCGTTCCAAGCCCAGATGGGGTGATCCTCCAACTATTCATCCAATTGAACCTCCGAAATGATCTCCCAAAGTCCAATGAACTGGGTTACCCACTACCTCGATCATCCAAGCATGCATGCCCATAGCATCACGCACCAGTCGTCTGTTGGCCACTTGCATGCGAACCGTCGCCACAACCAAGGGGGTAATATCAGTGATTGTTGCGCCATGTAACCACCGGTCTTTCCAAAACAAGGTTGTGTCTCCCGATCCAACCTTTCATTTAACTAGACTCCCAAAAGCTTGATCCACCTTTTTGTCCACGGTCAAGTTGAGCCCTTGCCCTCGCAAAAAAAAAAATTGAGCCCTTGCCAAGGCTTGGATACAGATCAAAATGAGTAAACAAGCACATTATAACATGTCTATATACATCTGATTCATAGAAAGTTGAAACATCTTACGTATATTTGTGAACACTAGCACAGAAAGTAAGAAAAAATACCACGGTATGGACGCCGCGCCGTCCTCTCCACGTACACGGCATCAGCCTATCAGTGTCAGGTGGAGGCCGAACCCGGCGACGGCGACGACGACGACAAGAAGGTTCCGTACGTGCGCTCATGGTTAAAAACGAAGCTTGTTTTCTCAGCCGGGACGTTTGCGCCATGACACGACACATGATATTTCTTCTGCAAAAGAAGAATATTTCCTCTCTTTTTTCACCCCCAAAGCGGCTCGGAAAGTCTCTTCCATCGTATGGACGGGGATGGAGAAGAGCGTGCATGGGAATTTTCAAAAAAGATAAAACACGGTTTGTTAGCATGCATCTGCATGCCTGTCTCGGAAGAGCAACGAAGAAAAGCAAAAGAGGTGAAAGATTCCTCCGCATGTCCTTGCTCCTTCTGAGCCTTTATCTTGCCCTAGTATGCTTTTAGATTGGTGCCTGCCCGTTCGACCAAAACCCATGCCTCTGCCCATAGGTCGACAAACGAACTGTGATCCTTATTTGTCTTTTACTATAATCCTTTTCCCAAAAGGAAACTTGGCAAGATAGAAATGCTGCTGGCTGAAAGATGGCCCCCCTTTTCACCCGGGTTTTCTCACTGAAAGGCAGCCTTTTCGATCAGTTATTATTATCTCCCATGATCATTACGGAACTGTGCATGCAGATGAATGGCTATGCGTCCTCGGATAGTGATACATAGATCATCCAAGCGCAAATTGGGAATGCAGAAATCAAAACAAATATAGTCTTTCAGAATTGCCCGTCTAATAACTCTGAAGTTGAAATTTTAGGTGGCTATTAATTGAAGAGACGCTATACATGGAAATGCCACAAAATGTGCATGCTAAACCAGACAAATAACTCTTCAAAAAAGAAAACCCAGACAAATAAGGTCTTTGCCTGGCATGGTAAGAACTTTTTATTTTTAATCTGGTTGTGCCCATCTCTTGCTTGAAAAGAAAAGAGAACGAACAAGGGAATATAACAGTTCTTCATCTCACACCAGGACTTGGCTAGGTCACTCCAGCCGGTCAGCATTGTAGTCAGCTTAGAGTAGAACCTGAGAAATGACAAGCACAACAAGCCACCGCACGCTTTCCCCAAAGTCTCGTGGATCATGAGAACAAGAAGACATGATTGCCAGAAACATGGCCAAATGTGTCCTCCCTACTAGTTCATTAATCGATTTACTGCCGCTAGATCCACGGCACAGGGGCAGAACTTACCCTTAATCAAATGCCCAGCCCTGAGGACACAGCAAGAATCTTAACTTGCTCTTTCCATCAATACCATGTGGACCATCCATCACAGTGAAATATAAAAAAAGAGGAAAAGAAAGACTGGAATTATCTGCGGCTGCGAGAGCAACCAGTACTCCTACGAGTACTACTAAACTCCACCCAGCAGTGCAGTGTCCAATCAACACACATGCGTCCATGCTGTAGCCTCGGCCCGCCGGTCAATTTGTCATCCATTGGATCGGGCTCGCTTTTTTCTCTAACAGCGCCTTTTTGCGTTGAAAATGCGATTTACCAGTGCAGTTGTACTGGGCATGCAATTTTTGTAAGATGGGCTGGGGCTGGTGTAAATGATCAAGAAAACCCTGCAGAAGAGAAAAGCTGACAGTAAACTATTTTCTACTCCTCCCATCAGTAAAACCAGGGCTTGCACCTGCACGGGTTTATGATGGCACTGTGCCTCCGGCGAGTAGATCTGCTGCTCATGTTATACTGCGTGTACTGTTGCACACTGTATGTGTAGTACTGGCCTAGTTGGACTGCAAGCTGGACTGACTGGTGCACGCACAAGTCACTCACTGCCAGTGATGCCAGGAAGTCCAAGGCTTCAAGTACGGCTGCTCACGGCATGGCTACAAGAGCTAAGATCCAAATGAGTTCATCTGTACTTCTCCGGTCCATGTCCTGCATTTGGTTCAATCTTTTTTTTCTCATCCATGTTACCTACCAAAACGGCCGTTTTATTAAATCCCTCTGGGTAAAAATAGAAACCGTGTCCGCTCTGTTCCCGGTGAAAACTGTAGAGCAACTAGTAGTATAAGAAAGGATCGAACTAGTAAAGTGTCTCTGCTCTTTCTGTCAGTCAGCACTCAGCACTGAAGAATAGCTACTCCTGCCTTCATCACATGACCTGTTGCATCCAGTTGGTACGGTGGGAGTACATGGCAAGCCCTGCATTACACCGAGGAATTCCATCAAGGTTACAGTTGGAAGATGCCATCGCCGTCAGATTCGGCTCTCGAGGAAAGTCTCAACAAAGTTTCCAAATGGGATCGGCAGGTAAAGAGTAATGCTAGTGTGACAGTGTCAATGTCAAAGTGGTCCATGGAGGGAGGGAGAGAGAGAGAGATGTGAATCTGCACAGTGAAGTTTTATGGCACATGAATCGCAGGGCACAGTGAAGGATCAGTTTGCTTACACTGCATGCATGCAGTGCAGGCACACACACAACCGCATTGATGACCCCCACCATTGAAGGCCGAGGCAGCAGGAATTTGGTGGTAGCCATTTGATGCGTTCATGAGCTTTGGCTGATGCTGGTTCTGGCTGTGATGATGCGCCACATTTTAAGCTTCACTTGCAAAGGAGGCCCACCATTCAGCTGAGAAACTGGCTTGCGGGGGTCCAGCACAGCTCTGGTCCCAAGCCCCAACATGAGACAAGCCTTCTTCATGTGCCAATACCTGCATATCCAGCTGATTTTTTTTTTCCATTCACACTTTGCAACGGTGTTCAGAATTTACCAGATGTTTATTTCTGAATTTACCAGCTGGTTACCATACGCTGTTGCCATGCTGCATAAAAACCCCAAACTAATGCAGAGCAACAGAACTGGATTGGAACACCAATCTCCTTTTAGGTAGGGTACTACACTTGACTTTAGTATAAACATTCCAGCCTAAGATGTACATATATCAGCTCAGGAAGCAGCTATGCTCGCTTGCTCTGCAGAGGGGCCAAACGAACGAACACTGCCAAAGAGAATGCGTCAGCAGGGGAAGAGGATAGGGCATCCATCCCGCCGCAGCTTGTTGTCGGAGAGGTCCAGCTTGCTCATCTTCTCCTCGCACCACAGTAGCTGCTCCTTGCTCAGTTTTGCCATTCTCAGGACCCTCGACACCACTTTGATGTCTGTCAGGGCAAACAGCAGCTGGACTTCCTCCATTGTGGTCGGCCAGGTCTTGCTCTTCCAACCCTTTTTCTTCTTGAACAGCTCTTTCACCTTCATCTCCTTCTGCGGGTTTGGAGATATATGCATTAGCAATGCAAATAGTATCACGTGAACGCTGCAACCGCACACCATATCCATAAAAGTATGCTTCAAAAGTTCGTTCCATATTCGATGAACGTCACAGGTGCGTTAGGAAATATGCATTCTACTAATAGGTGGATTTTAATGGTATTATCATTGAACAAAGAGATCATATTTAACCAATGCAATGGAACGTAGCGACAAGGAACTGAAAAAATACCCGGTGATAAACAGAACTGTTTTTTGACGAGAGTATTAAGTCTAACCTTATCCAGAGAGGACTGGACTTGCTGAATGGAACTTCCAGTATGGCCATGAACACCCATGAGGACACTGCTCTTTTTCTTGTCCTTCTTCAGGAAAACACGAAAAGTTAAGATACACTCCTCTAATAATTTCATGAGGTCAGGTGCCAAGATTGGTTCCGTTTGGTCTTCAGCATTATCTTTCCCGTCTGCAACTGAATAGGCAAAAAAGGAACGAAAAGCGATATGACATATCAAAATGCGTATAACAGCAAGTATACAAAAAGATGCCAAAAGTATGTTATACAAGCAGTGGTAGAAGGGTACTCTGTGACAGGCAGGATGCAAAGATAGAAAAAATAGCTCTAAAATATAAGTACAACATAACAGACAAAAGCTTACTTCTCCATATCAAGGAAACAAAACTACGATGCAGCAAAAATAGAAACATTAAGAGTATTGCACTCAGGACTTGCCTTACTGGATGATCAAATTAAAATCAGATCAAAGGATTTTGCTATGGGATTTTACACACTTTGCACATAAGCACATCACATCAGTAAGAATCCATCGCTCATTTAGCAAAAGCATTATATGGAAGTAAAATACTTTGTTTCAACTAACACATTAGCTGCAGCATCTAGTTAATAGAACTTTTAACCAAGTCCTGCAACCAGTCCAGACTGACAAAATTCTTGGAATTTATATGCAATCAATGAGGAAGTTCATGGGCATGCCAACTGACAAATCTTAAATTTGCAGGTACAGCTCCTAAACTTCTCTTGGCCACTTGGTCATATGCTGAGCATATGTATGGATCTTAAAAGTAGGCAACATGTGGCTCTTAGGGTTCAAGTGTTGCCATCGTCCAAGTTATTGAATGATGTTACAAAACTGACTGGCCACAGATGAATGCGAAACAGAAAAAAACCCAGATTCACCAACCGTACATTATCAACCATTAATGGTGCCACAGTGTACAGAAGATTTAATTGGCTTGTAGCATGTGCATTATGTGTACGCCATTCAATGATAATCTACTTACTGTCCTATTCACCTAGTACTAGCCAAAGAGAACCACACTCAAAATAACCTGCAAAGGGACCCAGTATGATCTCATCTGATATGACAAATACAATCCATGTGTGTATAAGTATAAACAAGATGTCTGAGATCTACCAACCATTCCCCTACAACATAGTAAAGCTTAACAATTTCCACCATGATTAAGCCTGTAGGGGAAGTAAGAATAACTGAAGTTGTTGCACATTAACTTGTACTTATGGGGGACATATTTCCATGTATAGAACAGCATACACATAGCAATTATCAACAGTAGGAATCATGCAGCCTCACAACAATATGAGAATTATCTCACTATCCATATTGTCTCGTACAAGCATGAGCTTTATCACGCCATTTTTTCAGATACAACTTCCTGGATATCAACATGGCTCCCAGAGTGATCTTTGACCAGTAAATTCCACTGTATTATATTTATAACAAGCAAAATTTTAGAGTTACTTCTCAAGACCAAATTTACGCCTGTCGCAAACAATACCAAATGACGGTGTATGTTATTCATGTATCCAAACTAAACAGTTGAACAGATATTGGGAGCCAAAATTTGACTGAACAAAACCCGAAACTGCATCGATTTGGGCTAGAGGAAGTGCTAGGAAACAATTCCATATACCAATGTTCTTATGGTGGTAAGGTGTCCCAAGGCAAGCACTCACAGCCTTGATGCCTAACCGCCTAAGGTGGTTAAAATTCTAAGGTGCTGCCTAAGCGTCCAAAGCGGGATGCCTTAAAAACAATGCCATATGCACCTTCTTATTTGAAAATAAGTGGCATTTGAAACCGAAACTATTAGGCATGCTTTCACCGTAAGTGACATTTAAGATATGACCTATTCACTGAAACATCCAAGCTGTTACTCTAGTACCGACTATACCAACAAATGCACATCAGAACAGTGTTAGATCATATTGGACATCTTAGCTGTTCTCCGTCTTAGTTTACTTACTCATATACCCAATGTATCCACAAACCATTGTGAATTCACTGCCGGTATTTTCAAAATACATCTTTCTGTTACATCTTAGTACCACGTTCATGTACGAAAGGGCAATACCAGTCTACATAATCAGATAGAATGTACTCCCTAGTGTCAAAAAACGTCCTACATTATGGGACGGAGGGAGTACTTACTAATGTAGGGAGTACTTACAGAGGGAGTAATAAGTTGGACAAAGAAAAAAACAATTTGATATATGTATCTGTAAAAACAGAGTTCATCTTTCAGGTACATGACAAAATAAAAACCAATACAGCAAACAAGTAAAATTGTCAGGATAAGTTGGACAAAGAAAAAAACAATTTGATATATGTATCTGTAAAAACAGAGTTCATCTTTCAGGTACATGACAAAATAAAAACCAATACAGCAAACAAGTAAAATTGTCAGGATGTCACAACATACTATATATAGTAACTTCAATGCTATTCATTCCCACGCCCTCAGGGTAGCTATCAAACTCCTCGGTGGAAGTGAAATGGACGACCTCACTCTTTTCTCAGTCCAGAGCTCACAGGAGTTCCGTCGATGGCCTTATGAGATTCACATGGACCATTCGGTGGCTCCAAAACACGCACAAAGTCAGCATGAAACAAGCTGGACCCAGTATGGAGATTGGGTGAGTCTGCAAAGCTGGTAGGCAGGGGACCTTACAAGTAGATTTGAAAGAGACAAAACAAACTGAGCTAACAAAGTGCAACGAGGGGAGAGGGTAACGTGGCGCAACTAGAGCCATCGAATCGAGATTGTGGGCAGATATTAAAAATTATAGATTGTCAACTTTGGCATTTAAGTGGAAGCTAGTTTTGATCGCCCCTGCAGCGTTAGATCTTGGAGGACGGCTGAGAAAAGGAAGGCTCGAAGGATATTAGTGTTGTCCCATATTGGAAGTTCCGTGTGCAGCACAAACCCTATAAGTCCAAATCCCGATGGTTTTGGACGTATCTATGGCGACATCCACCCCTGCAATAAGGAATCCTCAATCATACCCACCCCCGATCCAGATCCCAGTCGTCTAGTTTCGTCACACGGTCCCTGCCTCATGGACGGTTTAGGCCTTGTGTCAAGTAAACATAGGCAGTAGTACTTCTAGTGCAATGTACTTATGTCTTGTGATGTATTCCAATGGCAAACAATTATGTAATGCACACAGTCGATCATGATGTGTATTTACGACTGTTAGAGCCTGTCACTCCCCACTACATATATCAGAACTCAGAAGGCTAAGTGTGGTTTGTTGGTTGTCACTGTGTGATCCATCAGAACTCAGAATAAGACACTGATTCTTGACCAAGCAAAAAATGACAGCTATTACAACAAGTTGCAATGTGGCAATGCAAATAGATTAAATAACAAACCAAATAAGTTGCCACAAGGACTCAAGAGTTGATTGCACTAGCATCAGTAGTGAATTTCATTGTCAAATGATAGGATACATTTGCGTTAAAAATGTAATAACTATAATCCAAGTGTCATACCTTGAAAAGTGGGAACCTGAAGCAATTTCGACAAGGAGCTCCGAGAACGTGCATATATCTCAAAACGTGAACCTTGCTCAAATGGTTCATTCTCAACAAATCTCTGCAACAGAACCTGGAACTGCTGAAATGCTTGAGCAGCACAGCTATAGGTGGTGGGGTTCTCCGGCTGTGCTGCCAGTATCAGACTCAGGTGCATGTAAGTACAATGAATAGCCTCCCAGCTTAAAGAAACCTGCGCAACATAAGCAGTCTCGAGTATTTGGTAAGGGTCATCCTCGCTCTGCTGCTGCTGAAGATTCTCACAGTCCTCCTGAAGCTCATCCCTCCTTTTGAATGATAGACTGCGCAAGGTTGATGCCAATTTTGATGCTGATCTAGGCGACTTTTTTGAGATGTTGAATGACCCTGGGAAATTTGTTTATCAACCATTAGAAAGTTGAAAGGAACGGTTTGTGGATTATCTGCACTTACAGAATAGCAAACAAATTGTCTTATTTGATAAGATTTCACACGTACATAAGAGAAGCATATTACACAAGAAAGAGGAGGTGCAACCCTCAAGTCCCAAATAACAATCACATAAGCAGCAACACATGCAGATAAGAAATAGTACACGCTTTAGTGACATTCCAAAGAGTTATGAGTACACAACATGCTTTTTTAAGTACAAGGAGAAAGACAACAAAAGTTTAATGGAGGCAACCTACACTCGGCACCAAAAGGTGAAAACCATGAAATTGCTCAAACAATAGAACTGTTGGAGATGACAACTACTGTCATACCAAATGATAACCGCCGGCTAGCATAAGAATCTACATATGGTTGACCATCAAAGCTCGTAAGATGCTCAGTCACCATGTAGATTTTCAGAATCTTTCATAAACCAACAAAAAATAGATGGTGCGCACTTCTGGATGGGCTAATTAATGTAGTTATGTAAAAAATGAAGTCGATAACTGACATGGTAGTTTAAGACTAATGAGGCCACCCAGATAGCAGCAACAAAATCGGAAATTGGCTTTGGCTCATAGGTGTATATGCACCCATTGTCCAAATACACATTTTGAAAAGTTAAAAAATTACGAGGAAAAATCCCCGCGTGTAAATCCGGACATTATATGTGCCTGCACAAAGTTTCGGTGAAAAAGGACATTTTTTGTGGCTTGTGTAAGAAAGACAATTTTTTATGCTTGATTACAGCTATTCACGAGGCATTTTTTTTTGGTTCATGCCACAAAAAATGTATTTTTTCACCGAAACTTTGTGCACGCACATGTAATGTCTAGATGTACACGCGGGGTTTTTCCTCGAATTTTTTTTGCATTTTGAAATGTCTATTTTACATATATTTCATAGTAGGTGTATATGCACCTATGAGCCAAAACGCCACGTCCCAACAAAATAGAACACATTGTGTGGGATTCTAAGGATAGAAGATGTCAATTCTATCTGCTCTTTCACATAGAGTGCAGATAGCAGATGCCAATTTGGATGCTGACTTAGGCAACCTTGTTGAGATGCTGAGTGACCCTGAGAAGTTTGTTATCAACCATTTGAAAGTTGAAAGGTGTGGTTCACCTTTTTGAGATGTTGAGTGACCCTGAGAAGTTTGTTATCAACCATTTGAAAGTTGAAAGGTGTGGTTTATAGATTATCTGCCCTCTAGAGAGTAGTAAACAAATCAGCTAATTTCATAGGATTTTATACACACATAAGAGAAGCGTATTACGCAAGAAAGGGGAGGTGTCATCCTCAAGTCCCAACTAACAATCTGATAAGCAGCAACACATGCAGAAAAGAAACGGTATGCGCTTTAGCGACGTTTGAAAGAGTTACTTATGAGTACGCGACAAATTCTTGGAGTGGAGAAAGACGACAAAAGTTTTATGGAGGCACACACTCAGCACCAAAAAGTGAAAATCATGAAATTGCTCAAACAATAGATCTGTCGAAGATGACAACATACCAAATGATAACCGTCAGCTAGCACAAGAATCTATTTGTGGCTGATCATCACAGCTCATATAATGCTCAGTCACATGTAGATTTATAGCATCTATCAT
>NC_041393.1:198438196-198452370 GCF_002162155.2 Triticum dicoccoides | reverse complement strand
GGTGCGCACTTCCGTATGGGCTAAATAACGCAGTTGTGTGGCAAAAATAGAGCGATAACTGAAACGTTGCTTTGAGACTAATATGGCAGACCAGATAGCAGAAAAGTAAAACACATTGTGTGGCATTCAACTCAACATGCAAAAACTATAAGCAACCATACAAAAGACTACAATGTGCTATATTTTTCACCATGTAGATTTTTAGAATCTATCATAAACCAAAAAACAAAACCGATGATGTGCACTTCTAGGTAGATAAAATGGTGTCATTATGTAGCAAATGAAGACTGAAGTGTTGCTTCGAAACTAATATGGCCAGTCAGATAGCAGCAACAAAGTAAAACACATTGCGTGGCAATGTGGCATTCAAGTCAACACGCAACAAATCTAAGCACCCATACAAGAAATTACAATGTGCTAAATTTTTCACCTGAATCCTTAAAGACCTGTGTAATCGTCTTATCAAACGCCACCATTCTCTGAGAGTACTTTTCATAGAGCGAGTCGAAGCCACATAGCGGGAACCCTTCACCGACGTCGGACTCCATCCACTCCCTAGAGCTACTCCCTTCCTCTTCCTCCTCCCCGTCCTCATCCTCCTCCACCTCAGCATTCTCCTCCTCCGGGATGAGCACCATGAAGGTGTTCTTCCTCATCTCCTTGAGCCTCCGCTTCACCTCGTTGGTGATGAAATCATCGTCCTCATCCTCCTCTTCCTCCCCAACCTCCTCTCCTCCGTTGGCCACACCAGCCCCTCCCCCATTGGCCACACCAGCCCCTGCGGCCGCCTCAGGGTTCTCCTCGAAGATGTCGCCCTCCGAAGCCACATTCCCTCCGTTGGCGTCCTCGTCGCACTCCAAGGCCTCTCCCTCACGCCTGGAGCCCTTCCGGGCCTTGCCGAACTTCTTGAGCTTGAAGAAATCCATGAGCCGGGAGCTCCTAAAGCCGAAACCCGAAGATTCTCCCTCCCCTTCGCCTTTCCCCCGGTCCAAAGGCCGCGCTCCCTTTCGCCTCCCCTGCAAGCAGCACGAGAATCGCCAAGTGCGTTAAAGGACCGACAGGACCGGAGAATAAAACGAAAGGGACAGGACAGGAGCGCCTCGCTAGAAGAACCCTAGCGGATCAGCGTCGTCGCCCGGAAATACCTCGCGGAATGGAACGATCTGCAGCCTGGGCTCGCGGGATCGGCCGGTGGAGAGCAGCGGGGGCTGAAAAACGAGATCGACGGGACCGCGGAGAGAAAACGGCTGCGCGGCGTCGCCGGGGCGGACCTCCCTCACGCCGGCGACCTCTCCCCCGCGATTCGACCGCCGTCTGCTGCAGGGGCTGCGCCGCCTGCTGGTTCTGACTCTGCTGCTGCCCCTCCTCGTGAGCGTCGTCACTCTCTCGCCTCGTGAGGGGAGGGGAGGGGAGGTTTAGCGGAGGCGGCGAGTTTGGGGCTTGAACTGACACGGCGCGTCGCCGAACACTTTTTGGCCTCTCTCGGCCACGGAGTTTAACCACGGGGGGTTAGGAGGGGTTTAGGCGGCGCCGTTTTGAATCAGGTGGGGGATTTTACCGCTTTACGGCGTGATTAGGATGGTCAAAGCGGGCAGTGCATCGGAGACTGGGCTGAATGGTACGACGCCTGTCGTCGTCTCGTCTGCGCGATTATAATAGTGGATGGACGAGGACTACGGCAGAGTTTCTGACCCTGCAGGTGGGACCCTCAACCTGTTTCTTTGATTTTCCATTCACTAGCACATATGCTTGTGCGTTCCAACAGGAAAAATTGATGTTTTGCATAAGCATAATATTCCACAGCATCGGATTCATTATAAAGGAACATGTTGCAACGCAGCATCGTCCTTCTACAAAATGAACATAAAAAAATACGACGCAATTTAGTCGTGTTCATATTTTCTTTGCGGGGCGTAATGTCACACTGATTTCATTTAAATACAATCCTTGTTTAATGGCATTTAAGTATGATCCTTTCATTAATTACCATGAAGTCTTCACCGGTTTTAATCGGGAATCAAATCCTTCTTTTTCTAATTTAATAGCTCCAACACATTAAGGCCTAGATCCTTTCTTTTAATTATTCTAGGAAATGTGCCCGTGCGTTGCAACGGGAGAAGCAAATCTTGTCATGTGCCTAGCGGCGACGCTTTTGCATTCCCACTTCTCCTCTTCACTATCGTCTCCAATGATAATCACGTTTTCAACTTATTCACGATGAATGTATCCAATCCGAAGGCAATGAGCTAGGTCATTATGCTCTGGAACGCCCCTTCGTGAACGCCTCCCTGCACCGACTTATAATTTTGTGGACTTTTGAATTATGTTGATGGTGGGCGTCATCTTTATCTCATCTTTACTTGACGCATGCACCATCCCGCATTGTATGCAATTGCTCTTTAAAAGTTTCCATACAGTGAGTGCAAGCCTTGGCGTCGATATCTCCAAGCTTAGCGTCCTTCTAGCTTTAGAGCCTACCTCTAGCAAATAAACATGTTAATTAATTCCACCTATAAGCAACCCGTGC
Source organism: Triticum dicoccoides (assembly GCF_002162155.2). Classification (NCBI taxonomy): domain Eukaryota; kingdom Viridiplantae; phylum Streptophyta; class Magnoliopsida; order Poales; family Poaceae; genus Triticum; species Triticum dicoccoides. The sequence goes on along the minus strand of NC_041393.1, from coordinate 198,449,843 downwards.
CTTGCAACGGGTATAAAATAAATTTCATTGTTTGTGTCGTACTCGAGTGTTTACCTAGTGCACTGCTAACTCCAAATCCGCCTGAATCAAAATAAAGACATATGTTGGCTTCAAGTAATGTCGTGAGATAGATATATTTGCTCCTCATAGACTTCAATTTTACAGAGATGATTACTGGTGTGAGTAATTAGTCTGTGAATATATTTAAAAGAAAATGACCATGCTCATAATTAGGCGTGGCACTACCAAGAAACACAAAGCAACTTGAAGTCTTAGCTCAAATTTGTTACCCCAAGAAAAAGTTACCCCCCAAAAGAAGAAGGCTCAAAAGTGCATGTCAGCCATACGTTTTAATGCACGTAATGATCAGGGAACTTGATCGAGTACCTCTCAGGTGTCTTACAAGTTTGCTAGTATGATTCTCGATATGTGCAGTTTGTGTATGCACATGTTCAGCAATGCATGGATCCAGCTGATTGCCATGCCCATAGTTTACGTGCATGGATTATGACAGTGATTCCTTAATTGTTCCTTCTTCTTCCAGTTCAACAAGCTCACTCGATCTCAACGGCATTCCTGCTAACTCAAGGTTCACGTGGTCTGGTGCAACTATGACTCGGTGGACCGGACCTTGCCCAGTGGACCGTTGCTTCTTTGTGTTGTCGCGCCGCCGTCGGCCATAGCTCACTACACATGCACAACCACTGTCGCTGCCCTCTCTACAGCTCGTGCAATGCAGCCGCGCCGGCTGCATGTCAGCATCACAACCACCGCTATGCCCACGCTCGGCCTGCAGCTCTGCCGCCGCGTCGGATGCACGTCTGTCTTGGCTTCGTCTACTCGTCCGTGTCACCATAGCCAGCGCCATGTGCGTCGCTGCGGACGAGACGGAAATTAAAGTCATGCCCATCCTGCTCTGTCCCACCATTGGCGCTGCCAGGAATACACCGTGCATGTTCAGTGCCAAGGCATCTTGCCGGTGCATGCCCGTCTACGCAGATTCGAACACGGCTGGAGAGAAGCCAGCGGTCGGAGGTGCCATAGGCCGTTCATCCTTTTCTCGACCGAGCAACCATCCTCTTGATATGGGGTGGCAACCACAAAATAGACATACGGGCCGGCGGCTTGGTTTCGTTTGGCAACTGAAAAATAGAGATGGGCTGGCCGGGCTGGCTACTTCGTTTGAGTGGTGTGTTATCAGCGGGAAGGGAAGATAGAAAATTAGCGATGGAGATAAACTCAATGCATCCTGTTAACACCATGGGGTCAATCTTGAACCCGATTGCTGTCATCCTGTATACTACTCCTAATTTCCGAGGTTCAGTCAGAAACAGAGGAAAGAATTGGAGGCTCCATTGATTATCCGCACAACCAAAAGGGGGCAGAACTCCCACTGGTATTGCTACCCCAATACTTCCATTGTGATCTATACCGAAGCTGTAGAAAACTAGACTTACAAATTAGTACTACCACAACTTTGAAAAACGTGGGATTGGAGCGGCATCTCATCTTGTTGGAATCCTATATTCCCAATTCGACCAAAATTCCCGACCTAAACGCAACCATCCGGGCTAAAATCGCAGCAGGCAGCCGACGATCCAACCAAAGCGAGGGGCGAAAGAGGAAATCGAAGACTGCGGATAGAGGCGGTTGAGCTGAGCGGCCGTACGCACCTAGGCAGAGGCTTCTCGCCGAGCCGGGCACCACGGAGCAATCGGACGATGGAAGAGGCGACGGAAGGGTGCTTCCGGAATCTGGACGCAGGGAAGTGATGGGCAGACTCCCCGCCCTTGGGTGTGGGTTATTTATTTATTTTTGAAATTGGGTGTGGGTTATTTGGAGGCGAGCAGAATGTTCCAGAACGCAAAGGAGTGTTTGGTAGCCTTGTGACCGGCATGGCTAGCTTAACCCTGGCTCAATGGAGCCTGGATGAGAAAAATAGTCAAAAATTTTGACACTTGTATATTGTTTGGTTATCGTTCAACAGATGTTGTCTAGTAATCTCTTCGGCGAGGTGGTGACATTACCAGCACACAGCGGCGTGAAGAAAAATCATACACACACAACAAAAGATAGTTGTAAACCATGGCCGCAGTTTAAATAAAGTGTCACACTTAAACGTATCAGTTCAAACTCAAAGTGGTACACTAAGAAACTAAACCAGCTAGAGCATAGGAAGGGCAGTCCTAAACGTTGACGGCAAAGGCGTCGTCATTCTTGCCGCACTTGGTCACCACTTCAATGCCTTCGTCGTTGAAGACGATGACCTTGAGCGTCTCGGGAGTGAGCAGTTTGAACGTCGCCATTTAGCCGATCCTGATCTGATGGACGGCGGCCAAGGGGGCCCAACCCTGATCAAGGGTTACCCTGCCGTCCATCAGCCGGATAGTCACCCTCCACGAGCAGCCGGTGTTGGTCCTCGGCTTGAACTCTTGCGACACCGCCGGGAAGTGTTTGGTGAAGTCTAGAGGCATCGGGATGCACTCAAATTGAGGGGCAAGGATCACCTTGCAGAAGTGGGTTGGACCTTCCTCCTTGTTGTAGTGGTCGTAGTTACGGTGCTTGCCGCTAGGGGCTCCTCCGGCGCAACGTCCTCATCCATGTCCACCTCCTCAGGCGTGGTCGGCACAACCTCCATGGACGGCACGACTGAGGGAGTCCTGAATTAAGGGGTCCTCGATGGGCCGGACTAATGGGCCGTGAAGGTACAAGATAGAAGGCCACTCTCTGTGTCTGGATGGGGCTCTCCTTGGCGTGGATAGCAAGCTTGGCGGCTAGTCGTATAGTTTCCTTTCTCTATAAACCGACTTTGTACAACCCTGGGCCTCTTCGGTGTCTATATAAAATGGAGGGTTTAGTCCGTAGAGAAAAGGACAATCATACAGGCTAGACATCTAGAGTTTAGCCATTATGATCTCGAGGTAGATCAACTCTTGTAACCCTTATACTCATCAAAGTCAATCAAGCAGGAAGTAGGGTATTACCTCCATTAAGAGGGCCCGAGCCTGGGTAAAACATCATGTCCCCCCGCCTCCTATTACCTTCGATCCTCAGACGCACAGTTCGGGACCCCCTACCCGAGATCGGTCGGTTTTGACACCGACATTGGTGCTTTCATTGAGAGTTCCTCCGTGTTGTCGATAGAAGGATCGATGGCTCGCCTTGTCGTCAACGACAAGATCAACTCTGGAAGGGCCCTAGTTCCTGGGCAGATCCTCCAGATCGGCAGTTTCACCATGGGCGCCCGCCCGGCCGAGCCCAAAGCGGTCCCCCCGATTGCCTAAAACCATCTCTGCATCAACCCCGAAAAGCGTCGATAAGATGGATCCGGCAGATATCTCGTCTTTAAACGAACTGCTAGATCGCATCACCGCCCTAGGGGTCACAACAGATTATGATCTGATTGGGCTTAAACCCGATCAGAGGGAAATCAGGTCCCCACCTGTCACCCACCTGGTGACCGTCATGGAAGAGCAAGTTGAGGATACCGCTCCTCCTATGCTGAAAACAAACTATGTTTGGATCACCGAGCCCTGCGAGCCGGACACCCATCTTCGAGAAGAGACCATCTGTCCTCCGAACATAGAATCAGGCGCTGAGCCTAAAAAACCCCAGGACACTCCGGATCCTGGGCTAGTGACCTCAGAAATTTTGCAAAATCCGGATTCCTCAGTGGGTCAGGGTTCATATTTAAACCCACCCGCCCACCACAATCAATACTCTCCAAGCAATTCCGGCCCCCCTGACATATGCGACTTAATGTATATACGGCAGCAACCTCAAGAAACAATACATCACTTTTGGGCTAGATTCCTACTCGTTAAAAACAAGATTAAAGATTGCTGTGACGAGATGCGGTATCAGTACTTTGTCGCAACTGTACGAACGAGGGGATCCTCAATGCCCTCAACCGACGCCGCATACTGCACTTTGCAGATTTGGCACACATAGTACAGAAGTATTGCGCAATGGAAAACGACTGGAAAGCCCAGACAGCTCGGTGGGAACCATCGGCCTTTAAGCCACCCACCGGCCAGGCAAAAAGGATGCACCCTCGCGGGGCACCTGATCATCGCTCCACGGACAAGAAAATTAAGCCCTTAACAGGACATAGAACTGTCCTTGATGAATGGCTCGACAAGCCTTGTCAGATACACACGATGCCGAATTCGGAACCAACACATAGCCTTCGGGCATGTTGGATACTCCGGCATGTGGCTAAAAGCGGTGAGGCCATCCTCGCCAACACTACCCCAGCAAAGTACTCCTCGGAGAATAACAATCTCAATGTACTTACGGTCTTCGAGACCTTTTCTTCAAATAATCAGCGTAAAAGGGAGCTCCACGACCTCGCCGAAGTTAACCAAGTAGCTGCAATAAACCCTTGGAACGACATGGCGATAACTTTCAACGCCATTGGTGAACCACGGGCCCGATCAGTCTGAGCACCAGCCGCTTTAGTTCTAAACCCAATTGTGGATGGCTTTTGGCTCACTAAAGTGCTCATGGATGGGGGCGGCGGATTGAACCTCATCTATGAGGACACGCTCGACAAAATGCAAATGGACAGGAGACGCATCCAGCAGAGCAGTACAACCCTTAGAGGTATTATCCCCAGTCGAGAAGCACGATGTTTGGGAGAAATCAAACTTGATGTGGTATTCGGCACGCCCGAGAACTATAGGTCCGAAGAGTTAACCTTCCAGGTGGCACCACTACTGCAGGATGCTGCTAACGCGACACTACAATCAGAGACCCTTCGACGAAACTGTGTGCGATGCCATAATCGCAAATGGTGGTGTAAAAACCGTCAAAAAAGGTGCAAAATGTTTGCGATGCTGGATGCATCAAACAAGGTTCAGATTTTAGTTCCGTGTGCGAAGCAGGGCATACGGTTGATCCAGACTAACTGATTGTGATTAGACAGAACAACAGAAACGGGTAGCCATATCAATGCATGTACGATATACGCCATACGGTTCGCTTTGATGAACTATTTGCTATTAGGGAAAGCAACAGAAACGGTCAGCCAGATCAAGTTGTGTGTGATATACGGCATACGGTTCAGTCGACTGTACTGTTCTCGATTAGGGGAGAGAACATAAACGGTTCAACTTAACAAGATGTGTGTGATATGCGGCAAAAAGGCCCGGTAATTCGAGAACAAATACACAGAGGTTAATGTTTTGGAAACATGTCGTAAAGTAACGGGATAGACCTTCATTCAAGCCAATCAACATGTGTTCAAAAAACAAAAGATATCAAAAAGTAACGAGATAGACCTTCTTCAAGCTAATCAACATGTGTACAAAAAACAAAAAATGTAAAGTTACAGTGATGCACATAATTAAGCAAAGGGATCGCACATGTCTGTATTGACTAGAATGAGAATGCAATAGCACAATAAGAATTAAAGCCATGATGATGTGATCGCAGTGGTGGTTACAGGAGGCAAGAAGAAAGACGCATCCATCAACGTACGACCTCCTCCTCCTCAACTCAGTGCGCCGGGCCACCGACCAGCGGCTAAGGAGCAGTGGCTTTTGTGGCGAGGTCAAGGTGCTTCTCAGCAATGGCCTCCAAGGCTTCCAGCCAGTTGAAGAAGGCCAACGTCGTAGCGTCCTCACTGGCCTTGTAGATACCTATGTACACAATTCGATCATACACATGGATGTGTAGGTCAACGGTTTCTTGCAGGGTGAGGCGCCTCACGGTGAGCGCGACCTCCAGGTGGACATTCTTTGTGGCGTCGGCAGGCAGTCGCAGGGCCACCAGTGCTTGCAAGAGGTTCCGACCATGGAGGCCGATTAGGGTGGCAGGCAATGAGGAGCCTGGGCGCTCGGGCTGGAGGAGTACGGCGATGTCGTCCGCGAGCTTCTTGACGGTGATGAACCTGTTGGTGGTGCGAACGATCATCTGGTCGTATTGAGAGTCGTAGATGGCATCGACGGTGGCCATCCACCAGCCGGTCGCCAACACCGTGTGGAGACGATCCATGGTGCCATGTCACATGCCGGCATCATGGACCATCTGGCACAGTCGCTGACTGCTCGCGTGCATCACCGCCATAGGTCTGGAGTGAGCACTTTTGCGCTTATTAGTGTAGGTGCTTAGGTGCGTACGATGTGGTAGATGCATTGGAATGGAGGGGCGCCTTTATATGAGTGCAAACTGCGTTGCATTCACATTGTGCTGCCTCTTTTCCCGGTCCTCCTCCCATTAATTCCCTCATGCATTCACATGATGCTAATCGAAGGAGGATGCATCATTGGCCGTTCAACATTTCGGGAACCGCTACCCTCTCCCTCGTCTGCATTAAAGCCATATCGGGAACTGCGCCGCCTGCTGTCAAATCGAATAGTATTGCGCCCCTTGCGTCACGCCTGGCTGAACACGCCTCCTCGCCTCCATCTATGCTTAATTACTGAATTTTAGTTGCAAATCTTACCAAATTGTTTGTAAGTGGTTCACGTCGGTCATCCAAAAGAACCGTTTGTGTTCAAGAGATGCACAAATCCTGCTCTCACTTTGCATACAGGTGTTCTATCTAAAACGTTTGCGATCAAGAGCCATTAAAACCTATAGCCATTAAAACCAAGACATGTGGTGTCACGGTAATGGTTAACATAACGCACACGGTTTGAATTATACAAACGTTTGAGATATTAAAGTGGCAGCTATTTTTTCAAAATGCCTTTGTTGGCTGTTATTCGAGTGCGCCTTCTCTCAAAATGGACACGAAAAATACCACAACATGTCGGGTGCCACTCCATAATAGCATGCCAAGTTTCATGAATTTCAGACGAGTTTTGGATTTACTATAATTTAAAAACCAGGTATCTCAATGTTTGCGGCCGAGTGACGGTGGCAGGGTGTTTGACATTCATTCCCATTTCTTGCATGGGACCTAAGCATGCACCCAAGGACAAACATTTGATTTTTCAACCAATTTATATGCACTAGAGCATGTGCATGTAGTTCAAATTTGAATTATGCACATAAATGCATTGAAAACTCACATAATGCATAAAAATGTCCAAACGAACCCCGAAAAATCACAAAAAAATAACACAACACTCCTATTGTTCTATGTTGACATGAGAAAATTTTTGAAAGCAATAAGAGGCAATGGATATCGTTTTGTCCCCAAAGGTGGGACGTTCCCTATCGAAACCATCATGCTTGTTGTGAGAAGCTCTGGTTTGTGAGAAGCTTATACCCAAACCTGCCCCAAATGGTATAAAAATTTACCACGACATGTTGATGCCGCTCCATGATACCATGCCAAGTTTCATGAATTTCAGACGACTTTTGGATTTACTAGAATTTAAATACCAGGTATCTCAATGTTTAGCCGACAATCAATGGTGCCCTCGTGTTTGAAATTCATTCCCTTTTCTTGCATGGGACCTAAGCATGCACCCAAGGACACATATTTGTTTTTTCAACCAATTTATATGCACTGGAGCATGTGCATGTAGTTCAAATTTGAATTATGCACATAAATGGATTGAAAACTCACTTAATGCATAAAAATGTCCAAACGAACCCCGAAAAATCACAAAAATTGACACAACACTCATGTTGTTCTATGTTGACACGAGAAAAAAAATTGAAAGCAATAGGAGGCAATGGATATCATTTCGTCCCCAAAGGTGGGACGTTCCCAATCGAAGCCATCATGCTTGTTGTGAGAAGCTCTGGTTTGTGAGAAGCTTATACCCAAACCTGCCCCAAATGGGACAAACAATTTACCATGGCATGTTGATGCTGCTCCATGATAGCATGCAAGTTTCAAGAATTTCAGACGAGTTTTGGATTTACTAGAATTTAAATACCAGGTATCTCAATGTTTGCGGCCGAGTGACGGTGGCAGGGTGTTTGACATTCATTCCCATTTCTTGCATTGGACCTAAGCATGCAACCAAGGATAAAGATTTGATTTTTTTCAACCAATATATATGCACTGGAACATGTGCATGTAGTCCAAATTTGAATTATGCACATAAATGCATTGAAAACTCACTTAATGCATAAAAAATGTCCAAACAAACTCCAAAAAATCACAAAAAATAACACAAGACTCATGTTGTTCTATGTTGACACGAGAAAAAATTGAAAGCAATAAGAGGCAATGGAGATCATTTCGTTCCCAATGGTGGGGCGTTCCCTATCGAAACCATCATGCTTGTTGTGAGAAGCGCTGGTTTGTGAGAAGCATATACCCTAACCTGCCCCAAATGGGACAAAAAAATTACCACATCATGTTGATGCCGCTCCATGAGAGCATGCCAAGTTTGATGAATTTCAGACGAGTTTTCGATTTACTAGAATTTAAATACCAGGTATCTCAATGTTTGCGGCCAAGTGACGGTGGCAGGGTGTTTGAAATTCATTCCCATTTCTTGCATGGGACCTAAGCATGCACCCAAGGACAAAGATTTAATTTTTCAACCAATTTATATGCACTGGAGCATGTGCATGTAGTTCAAATTTGAATGATGCACATAAATGCATTGGAAACTCACTTAATGCATAAAAATGTCCAAACGAACCCCGAAAAATCACAAAAAATAACACAACACTCCTGTTGTTCTATGTTGACATGAGAAATTTTTTGAAAGCAATAAGAGGCAATGGATATCGTTTCGTCCCCAAAGGTGGGGCGTTCCCTACCGAAATCATCATGCTTGCTGTGAGAAGCAGTGGTTTGTGAGAAGTATATACCCAAACCTGCCCCAAATGGGACAAAAAATTTACCATGGCATGTTGATGCCGCTCCATGAGAGCATGCCAAGTTTCATGAATTTCGGATGAGTTTTGGATTTAGTAGAATCTAAAAACCAGGTATCTCAATGTTTCCGGCCGAGTGACGCCGGCAGGGTGTTTGACATTCATTCCCATTTCTTGCATGGGACCTAAGCATGCACCAAAGGACAAAGATTTGATTTTTCAACCAATTTATATGCACTGGAGCATGTGCATGTAGTTCAAATTTGAATTATGCACCTGAAATGCCTACAAAACCAAGTTAATGTATAAAAACATCCAAAAGAACCCTGAATAATTCCATTTTTTTTGATGACACACCTATAGTTGCATGTTCACTGCAGATAAAGGTTCTAGCAATTCAAACACCATCCTTTGCAACCGTGACCCCACTACGTAATTCAAATCAAGACAAAAAATCAAATAGATTACGCACAGTTTATTATCACCAATCGTGTGAGACGCAACACAAAATATCTTGGAGCACCGTCGGCGTATAGTACGCCTATGGCTTAAGCGAGAAGGTGCGTCGGCTACAGTCCACTGCCGGCGTGTCAAGCACACTAGCTCACTCCCCAAATATCATTTCACTGTTCAATCATCGTTGATGAAAGATGGGGACGTGGACCCGCGTCGTGAGGCCAACTTTGGCGGCCCACTCCGGCGAGAGCGCGGCCGCAGCCGCCAGGCGCGTGCTAACAAGCTTTGTGAGGGCGACCGCAATCTGCGTCCGGGCGGCCAAGGCAGCCCAAACGGCCACTGTTGCTTCTCAAGCGGCGGCAGAAGCATCTGCCTCGGGGATAGTAACTGGCGAGAGCGGCACAGCAGTTGTTCATTCCGTAGCAGCGGCCTTAGCACTGATGGAGGCCGCCGACCACCATGTCGACGCCATCTACGCCCAGCTTGTGGCGCTCACCGCACAAATCGAAGGAAGCTTCTTTGACAACGGTCGGCAACCCATGGCCGAAGAGTTGGCAATCTCCGAGAGAGTTCGAGTAGCCATCCGTTCCTGCGCGGCATACCTTGCCACGACGGAGCCCGCCAAAGCCCAGATCATGGCCGCCCATGCCCTGCTTGTGGCGGCCTATTCCAAAGATATGGCGGACGCGGATGGCGAGATTCTTGCCGAGTATGGTGCGATTGATGCCATGGAGCCCCTTCCCTAGGAGACCGTCGGGCGCGAGCTGGGCATGGAGGTGGCGGCGGAGATCGACGAGCACCAGCCGTAGTAGTACTCTTTCTTTTGTTTAATTAAGAGCGTCGGTCTTTAATTAGTTAGAGTAATGTTTAGGTCAGCTAGCTCTGTTTAATTGCTAAACTTGCTCGGTTTAGAAGTGTGGGTGTGCTGTAGTCTCCTTTGTGTACCCAAATTATGCAATAATGTGGATGACCACTGTAACCATGGAAATTCGAACCAAAATTTTTTGACGTTCAAACTCATCACACACGGGTTAACCTATCTGAATCGTTTGTGATGTTCACATATCGTACACGGTTCTGAATAAGGGACCATGTCTGATGACACTTTGCGCGCCAGTTTTTTGGCTGAAGCGATTCCAAATTTTTGGCTTCCACGGATATATCTACCTCCCCGCCCCCTCCCCCTTACCAAAAGCCACATTTCCCCCCTTTCCACCTTCCTTTGCAAGTTGAAACCTTCACTCCTTGCTTACAGCGCCGCCTCCTCGCCAACGACCCTCCTTGACGCTGCTCGGCCTCGCCTATCCAGGCAGGTAATCCACACCCGACCCCCATCCGCCTTCTCCTTCCACATCCCACATGCCCCGACCGTCGGCGCAAGTGCGACACCTTCCACCCAAATCACCGACCCCTCCACCAAATAAGCTCCGACCTAAGCCATGGTGCACACAGTATAGCTAGGATCTCAAGGAGCATTTGGCAGTGGAGAAGCAAATCGCGGCCGCACGCGTGGATGAGGTCGCGATGGCTGCCATTCGTGCCGACCCCCAAATCTTGGAGGAGAAGCTCACCATCGAGGCCAACGTTAACGCCTCATGCGCTGACGCCGCGACGCGGGTGGCTGCTTTAAACGACAGTTTGTGGCGTTTTCTTGAGGCCACCGTCAGTGCCTTCGACGAAGACTACGAGGTGTTTTCTCAGCGTGCACGTGCTTACCTCATCTCGAGAGCCAGTAGGTTGGTGCGGAGCGGCTCAGGCAACTCACCACTACAATGAGGGCACCCACGATGCGGAGGCCTCGCCCTCTTCCATGTCCAATGAGCCAATCATCATCGATATCTCCGACAATGAGGAGTAGCTTATCTTATTAGCTCACTATAAGGACCCATGTTCAGTTTGCTAGCTACTGTCTTTCCTTAACAAATTCTAGTGAATTGTGATATCTACTTTTACCATGCAATCTTCTGCTATAGTGTATATGTTCTATATGTCGTGCAATGTGGTGTTCAGTTAACTGCTTGGTTCAATTCTACAAATGTGATGTTCAATTCTTTAGGGTGCAATATTTCCAAGTTGTTAAGCATGCTTGGTTTGGTTAACTGTCTGACCTTCTATTACAAGTATGTTATATTGTGCAATGTAGTGCTCAGTTAACGTTTGGTTCATTTGTTGTGGTCTTTAGTTAACTGCTTGGTTCAATTCTGCAATGCGATGTTCAATTGTTGTGGCTGCATTCTGTTATTGTATACCATGTGAGAAATAAATCAAATTTGGTTGTACTAAATACATGAGAAACAAATACAATTGCTATATTTCCAAGTTGTTAAGCATGCTTGGTTTGGTTAACTGTTTGATCTTCCATTAGGAGTATGTTATATTGTGCAATGTGGTGCTCAGTTAACGTTTGGTTCATTTGTTGTGGTGTTTAGTTAACTACTTGGTTCAATTCTGTAATGCG
>NC_041393.1:198385464-198437980 GCF_002162155.2 Triticum dicoccoides | reverse complement strand
GCGATGTTCAATTGTTGTGGCTGCATTCTGTTATTGTATACCATGTGAGAAATAAATCAAATTTGGCTGTACTAAATACATGAGAAACAAATACAGTTGCTATATTTCCAAGTTGTTAAGCATGCTTGGCTTGGTTAACTATCTGATCTTGTATTAGGAGTATGTTATATTGTGCAATGTGGTGCTCAGTTAACATTTGGTTCATTTGTTGTGGTGTTTAGTTAACTGCTTGGTTCAATTCTGCAATGCGATGTTCAATTGTTGTGGCTGCATTCTATTATTGTATACCATGTGAGGAATAGATCGAATTTGGCTGCACTTAATACATGAAAAACATATAGAAGTGCTATATTTCCTAGTTCTTAATCATGCTTGGTTTGGATAAATGGGTTTTCCATGTGGCTTGAATTAATCTGATGAATCTGCAATGTGCTTATTTATCATCAACATATTTTACTGATAGCATGCGAACACTTACTTAACCTGATGACTAACTACCTTATATGCGTTGCAGGGAAACAATGGGAAGCAGTGAGGTTTACAAGATGGTACTAAATATTATACCTCTTGCCTTTTTTATTCATTTGCTCCATTTCCAATATAGAGAAGATATTTACTCACATCCTTGTTTCAGGGTTCACTGATGATTACCCCTCAAACCAACTTTGTGATCAGGAGGCGAGGAAAGTTTTCATACAACACCCACGGTTCAATATTGAAGTGTTCCTGAAGAGGTCGAAGGATGAGCGGTCAATCATTCACAGGCACTGGCCTAAAGTTGCAAAGACCTTCAACATGAGTGAAGGCTCAATATTCGCCTTTCGCTTCAGCAGTTTTCCAGATGAGATGCATCTGTCTATGTACCGTCTATGATTCTAATTTTGAAAGGTTCTAGATGTTGCATGTGAAACTTGCTGCTGGTGCAGTCGTGTAATGGGGTAGCTGAGTGTTGAAGCTATATCATGTTGTACTCCGATGTATTTCAATTATGAAATCCTGCTTCCTTAATATAGAAATGGAATATATTATGTGCTTAATATGAATGTCAATTAGATTAGTAAATGGATTATTAATAATAGGGCAATTAGCCTGCTAATTAGCCAATTAGCTTGCTAATTGGGTTTTCCTATTGCAAACGGTTATTGAGAAAACACTGTGGGCGATGACCTCAGGCAACGCACACCTTTTCTAGGAATAAACCATGTTGGATCAATGAACAATCACACATGACATTCTCTTGAAAACTATTTGCGTTACGCCACCTTGCGCACACGTTTTCCTTGGAGTGACTGTGTGGGATGTACTTACGACCGCAAATGATTTCGCCTATATAATTGTATTTTTTAGCACTATTGTACGTATTTCTGTATTGAGTGATCGCCGGTCGCACACGACCTCATTTTGCCGAGCGTGTGTGCCAGGAGGGAATATCCCCGACGGTTTTTGGGTCGTGTGGGAAGGACACCCCTATCGCCCACACTCACTAGGTGACAGTTCTGAACGCAGTCGCGGAAAAGGTTCAAAACCGTTTGTATAGCACCGACACGCACCAGTGCACCTTCAACAGCAGATATCACCTATGGGACGAGATGCATTCACACACTTTCAAGCCATACCTAAATATGGGTATATGAAGCTCAAAATGCCCGGGCCCAACGGAGTTATCACTATCGCCAGTAATCCAGACATAGAACTCTGTGCTGAAAACAAAACCGCATCCCTGGCCCTCGAGGCACTATCCGAGGCCATTGCAGCCGAAGAACTCGCCGCTATGCGTTCCACAGTGGACAGAGACAATGTAATCCTCGATAAGAGGCCTAAATCCACTTCTTCCAAACCAGCAGACGAAATAGTCAAATTCCAAGTCCACCCGACGGATCCTAATAAAACAGTAGCCATTGGAGCACAACTAGATCAGAAGGTTGACGCTGCTCTAAGAGCATTCCTGTGCATGAATTGGGACATCTTCGCCTGGCACCCTTCGGACATGCCAGGAATCCCACACAGACTGGCCGAGCACATCCTCGGCATAATAAAGGGGTTCAAGCCAGTTAAGCAAGCGTTACGGCGATTTTCCGAACCCAGGCGACAAGCTATGGGAGAGGAGCTAGCCAAACTATTGGAAGCCGGGTTTATTCGAGAGATAAAACACCCGGATTGGCTGGCAAACCTAGTCATGGTACCAAAGAAGGACAAATCCTGGCGCCTTTGTGTCGATTTTAAAGACCTCAATAAAGCTTGCCCTAAGGACCCCTTCCCACTGCCCCACGTTGACCAAATCATTGATGCAACTGCAAGACACGACTCACTGTGTTTCCTCGACGCATACTCCGGATACCATCAGATCAAGATGAAGGAATCCGATCAGGATGTAACGGCATTCCTTTCCCCGTACGGGCCCTTCTGCTTCAACACTATGCCTTTCGGACTTAAAAACGCTGGTGCCACATACCAACGCATGATTCAAACATGCCTGGAAAAACAAATTGGCAAGACGGTGGAGGCATATGTAGATGATGTAGTCATCAAAACTAAACATGTCAAATCACTGGTGGATGACTTACGTCTTACATTCGACAACCTCTAAACATATGACATACGGCTCAATCCGGAAAAATGCGTTTTCGGCATTCCAGCCGGAAAGCTGCTCGGGTTCATCATTTCCAATAGAGGAATCGAAGTAAACCCAGCCAAAATCTGAGCCTTGTCATAGTTGGCAATACCAACAGACCTAAAATAGGTCCAAAAACTAGCTGGGTACATGGCAGCCCTGAGCCGCTTTATCTCCAGATTGGGAGAGAAGGCGTTGCCACTATATCGCCTGCTTCGGCGTACCGACCACTTTGAGTGGACGGACGCGGCAACAGCCGGATTGGAAGAAATAAAAACTCTGCTAGCAAACAACCCAATCCTTGCCGCACCCAACATCGGCAAACCTATGCTATTGCATATATCGGCAACTCACCAGGTGGTGAGCGCAGTACTCGTCGTCGAACGAGAGGAAGAGGGACATAAATTCCCACTCCAAAAACACGTATACTACGTATTAGCAGTTCTCACACCATGCAAATTCTGATACCCGCACTATCAAAAGATAGCATATGCGGTTTTCATGGCATCTCAGAAGCTGCGGCACTACTTTCAAGAGTGCTCGATCACGATGGCCTTCGAGGTACCACTCAATGACATCATAAACAATCGAGGCGCCACTGGCTATATTGCAAAATGGGCCATCGAGCTCCTACCATTTGAAATAGCATATAAACCACGCGGAGCCATTAAATCTCAGGTGTTGGCCGACTTCGTCTCCGAATGAACAGAAGCCGAACTCCCTAAAGAGTATAGCACATACTCCAACTGGGTGATGTACTTCGATGACTCTAAAATGTTAGCCGGATTGGGGGCCGGTGTCATCCTAACATCCCCTACAGGGGACACAGTCCATTATGTATTGCAAATCATGTATACGGACTCCAATAACACAGCCGAATATGAGGCACTATTGCATGGTCTCCGGATGGCTGTTTCTATGGGCATGCAACGCCTCGAGGTGCGTGGGGATTCAAACCTCGCAATATTCCAAATAAATGGAGAATTCGATGCAAAAGATCCAACGATGGCAGCTTACCGCAATGCCGTGCTCAACATATCAGCTCGGTTCGAAGGGCTCGAGTTTCATCATGTGGCCCGAGACAGTAACCAAGCAGCGAACATCCTTGCTCGAATGGGCACTAAACACAGCCCCGCCCCGCCTAACACCTTCGTGGAAAGGCTCTTTAAGCCATCCATGGTATGGCAGGACGAGAGCGGAAATATCAGTCCGGCGCCGACCACGCCCCCAGATGTCGAACACAATTCAGACATCAGGGGGGCTCGGGCATAGAACCAACGCCTTCCGCCCATGTAATTATGGTGGTAATCGCTCCATGGACTGAACCCTTCCTGGCCTACCTTAATAGGCGGGAGCTCCCTAAGGTCCAGAATGAGGCTCATTGCATCGTTCGACGCTCGAAAGCCTACAAGGTTCATGAAGGAGAACTCTACAAGAGAAGTACTACTGGAGTCCTTCAAAGATGTATCTCTGAAGAGGAGGGGCGGCAGCTCTTGGCTGAAATCCATGCCGGTCTTGGTGGCCATCATGCTGCGGCTCGGTCCCTTGTAAGTAAGGCCTTCCGTACTGGTTTTTTCTGGCCCATGGCCCGGGCAGATGCACAGGACCTCGTCCAATGCTGTGTCGGATGCCAGCTTTTCGCCAATCAAAGCCATATGCCGCCTACCCCCTACGAACAATCCCCATTACTTGGCCTTTCGCGGTCTGGGGGTTGGACGTGGTCGGACCCCTCAAAGGGGGAAGCCATAAGAAAAAATACCTGCTGGTTATGGTAGATAAATTTACTAAGTGGATAGAGGCCAAACCAGTTAAAACGGCTGAAGCTGGACCAGTGATAGATTTCATATCCGGTGTCGTACACCGTTATGGTGTCCCACACAGCATCATCACTAACAACGGCTCTAACTTTACAGCCGACGAGGTAAAAACTTGGTGTGCTAATCTGGGCATCAAGCTAGATTACGCCTCTGTATATCACCCTCAAACTAACGGTCAAGTCGAACGGGCCAATGGCCTGATCATGAGCGGCATTAAACCCAGACTAGTGCGCTCCTTAAAGGAGTCGGATAAACACTGGGTTGAGGAGCTCAACTCCGTACTGTGGGGGTTGCGGACCACACCCAATCGCACGACCGGATACACACCGTTCTTCATGGTGTATGGCGCAGAGGCTGTCTTGCCCTGCGATATTATTCACGACTCACCTCGAGCACGCATGTATGAAGGATCGACAGGACAACTTAGATGGCCTGGAGGAGGAGCGCGATGTCGCAAAAGCCCTTTCCGCATTCTATCAACAGCAAGCTCGAAGATACCAAAGCAAAGAAGTGCGGGCCAAGACTTATAATGTCGGTGAGCTCATTCTATGCCTACCTAAGAAGAAAAGGACAAGCTCAAGCCCGAATGGGAGGGTCCCTTCATTATAGATGAAGTTCTCACTAGAGGAGCCTATCACCTTCGCAATGCATCGGTAATTGCTTGGAGCCGAACCCATGGAATGCAACCAGACTCTGAAGATTCTACGCCTAAGTCCGGACACATTGTTCGTTGCCTTTTTCTCCTTTTTATTTTTCCCCTTTTCCTTTCATTTTTTTCACGACTTGTGGCGTGTGTTTGGGTAAGCCGCACACCTGAGAGGTACACATCCTTAAATGTACACACCCCACCATAACTGGGGGCTTCCTTCAATAGAAGCCTATTATTATTGTTGGGGAACGTAGCAGAAATTCAAAAAAATTCTACGCATCACCAAGATCAGTCTATGGAGATTCTAGCAACAAGATAGGGAGAGGATGAGTGCATCTTCATACCCTTGAAGATCGTGATGCGGAAGCGTTACAAGAAAGCGGATGAGGGAGTCGTACTCGCGGTGATTCAAATCGCGGAAGATCCGATCTAACGCTGAACGGACGGCGCCTCCGCGTTCAACACACGTACAGCCCGGGGACGTCTCCTCCTTCTTGATCCAGCAAGGGGAGAGGAGAAGTTGAGTGAGAGCTCCGGCAGCACAACGGCGTGGTGGTGGAGCTTGCAGTTCTCCGGCAGGGCTTTGCCAAGCACTACCGAGGAGGAGGTGGAGTTAGAGAGGGGGAGGGCTGCGCCAGGGGCAAGGGTGAAGCTCCCATGCGCCTCCCCACTATATATAGGTGTGGATAGGGCTGGTTTCTTGCCCTCCAAGTCCATTGGGGCGTTGGCAAAGGTGGGAGGAAAGAAATCCCATCATTTCCTTCCCCACCGATTGTTATCCCCCCTTTTTAGGGATCTTGATCTTATCCCTTCGGGATATGATCTTATTCCTTCCAAGGGGGGATCTTGGTGCACCTTGACCAGGGGTGTGGGGACTTGCCCCCACTACCCACGTTCATGTGGGTCCCCCCATGCAGGTGGTCCCCACTCCGGAACCTTCTAGAACCTTCCCGTACAATACCGAAAAATCCCGAACATTTTCCGGTGGCCAAAATAGGACTTCCCATATATAAATCTTTACCTATGGACCACTCCGGAACTCCTCGTGACGTCTGGGATCTCATTCGGGACTCTGAACAACATTCGGTAACTACACACTAATTCCCATAACAACTCTAGCGTCACCGAACCTTAAGTGTGTAGACCCTACGGGTTCAGGAATCATGCAGACATGACCGAGACAGCTCTCTGGCCAATAACCAACAGCGGGATCTGGATACCCATGTTGGCTCCCACATGTTCCACGATGATCTCATTGAATGAACCACGATGTCAAGGATTCAAGCAATCCCGTATACAATTCCCTTTGTCAATCGGTATGTTACTTGCCCGAGATTCGATCGCCGGTATCCCAATACATCGTTCAATATCGTTACCGGCAAGTCACTTTACTCATTCCATAATGCATGATCCCGTGACTAACTACTTAGTCACATTGAGCTCATTATGATGATGCATTACCGAGTGGGCCCAGAGATACCTCTCCGTCATACGGAGTGAGAAATCCCAGTCTCGATTCGTGCCAACCCAACAGACACTTTTGAAGATACCTGTAGTGCACCTTTATAGCCACCCAGTTACGTTGTGACGTTTGGTACACCCAAAGCATTCCTACAGTATCCGGGAGTTGCACAATCTCATGGTCTAAGGAAATGATACTTGACATTAGAAAAGCTCTTAGCAAACGAACTACAGATCTTGTGCTATGCTTAGGATTGGGTCTTGTCCATCACATCATTCTCCGGATGATGTGATCCCGTTATCAATGACATCCAATGTCCATGGTCAGGAAACCATAACCATCTATTGATCAACGAGCTAGTCAACTAGAGGCTCACTAGGGACATGTTGTGGTCTATGTATTCACACATGTATTACGATTTCCAGTTAATACAATGATAACATGAACAATAGACAATTATCATGAACAAGGAAATATAATAATAACTATTTTATTATTGCCTCTAGGGCATATTTCCAACAGTCTCCCACTTGCACTAGAATCAATAATCTAGTTCACATCGCCATGTGATTAACACTCATAGGTCACATCGCCATGTGACCAACATCCAAAGAGTTTACTAGTGTCACTAAACTAGTTCACATCATCATGTGATTAAGACTCAATGAGTTCTGGGGTTTGATCATGTTTTGCTTGTGAGAGAGGTTTTTAGTCGACGGGTCTGCAACATTCAGATCCATATGTACTTCGCAAATCTCTAGGTCATATTGTAAATGCTTCTTCCACGCTCCACTTGGAGCTATTCCAAATGGTTGCTCCACTATACGTATCCGGTTCGCTACTCAAAGTCATTCGGATAGGTGTTAAAGCTTGCATCAACGTAACCCTTTACGCCGAACTCTTTATCACCTCCATAATCGAGAAACATGTCCTTATTTTACTCCAAGGACAATTTTTGACCGTTGTCCAGTGATCCATTCCTGGATCACTCTTGTACCCCCTTGCCAGACATGTGGCAAGGCTCATATCAGGTGCGGTACTAAGCATGACATACTGTATAGAGCCTATGGCTAAGGCATAGGGGCCGACGTTCGTCCTTTCTCTTTCTTCTGCCGTGGTCGAGCTTTAAGTCTTAACTTCATACCTTACAACTCAGGCAAGAACTCCTTCTTTGACTGATCCATCTTGAACACCTTCAAGATCATGTCAAGGTATGTGCTCATTTGAAAGTACCATTTAGCGTTTTTTGATCTATCCTCATAGATCTTGATGCTCAATGTTCAAGCAGCTTAATCCAAGTTTTCTATTGAAAAACACTTTTCAAATAACCCTATATGCTTTCCAGAAATTCTACATCATTTCTGATCAACAATATGTCAACAACATATACTCATCAGAAATTCTATAGTGCTCCCACTCACTTCTTTGGAAATACAAGTTTCTCATAAACTTTGTATAAACCCAAAATCTTTGATCACCTCATCAAAGCATACATTCCAACTCCGAGATGCTTACTCCAGTCCTTAGAAGGATTGTTGGAGCTTTGCATACTTGTTAGCGTCTTTCAGGATTGTCAAAACCTCCTGGTTGTATCACATACAACCTTTCCTCAAGAAAATTGTCGAGGAAACAATGTCTTGACATCCTATCTGCAAGATTTCATAAATAGTGCAGTAACTGCTAATCCAATTCCAACAGACTCTTAGCATCGCTACGAGTGAGAAAGCCTCACTGTAGTCAACTCCTTGAACTTGTCGGAAAACATCTTAACGACAAGTCGAGCTTTCTTAATGGTGATACTTATCATCATTGTCTGTCTTCCTTTTAAAATCCATCTGTACTCAACAGCCTTACGGCCATCGAGTAGTTCTGCCAAAGTCTACACTTTGTTTTCACACATGGATCCTCTCTCGGATTTATGGCCTCGAGCCATTCATCAGAATCCGGGCCCACCATCGCTTCTCCATAGCTCGTAGGTTCATTGTTTTCTAGCAACATGACCTCCAAGACAGGATTACGTACCACTCTGAAGCAGTACGCATCCTTGTCGACCTACGAGGTTTGGTAGTGACTTGATCCGAAGTTTCATGATCACTTTCATAAGCTTCTACTTCAATTGGTGTAGGTGCCACAGGAACAACTTCTTGTGCCCTGCTACACACTAGTTGAAGTGATGGTTCAACAACCTCATCAAGTCTCCACCATCCTCCCACTCAATTCTTTCGAGAGAAACTTTTCCTCGAGAAAGGACCCGTTTAATTAGGAGGTATACCCAACTGTTTTGGGTGTCCTATGAAGATGTATTTATCCGCTTTGGGTTCGAGCTTATCAGGATGAAACTTTTTCACATAAGCGTCGCAACCCCAAACTTTCAAGAAACGACAACTTAGGTTTCTCTAAACCATAGTTCACACGGTGTCATCTCAACGGAATTACATGGTGCCCTATTTAAAGTGAATGCGGTTGTCTCTAATGCCTAACCCATGAACGATAGTGGTAATTCGATAAGAGACATCATGGTACGCACCATATCCAATAGGGTGCAACTATGATGTTCGGACACACCATCACACTATGGTGTTCCAGGCGGCATTAATTGTGAAACAATTTCCACAATGTCTTAATTGCGTGCCAAAGCTCGTAACTCAGATACTCATCTCTATGATCATATCATAGACATTTTATCCTCTTGTCACGATGATCTTCAACTTCACTCTGAAATTACTTGAACCATTCAATAATTCAGACTTGTGTTTCATCAAGTAAATATACTCAGTATCTACTCAAATCATCCGTGAAGTAAGAACATAACGATATCCACTGCGTGCCTCAGCACTCATTGGACTGCACACATCAAAATGTATTACTTCCAACAAGTTGCTTTCTTGTTCCATTTTACTGAAAACGAGGCTTTCAGTCATCTTGCCCATGTGGTATGATTTGCATGTCTCAAGTGATTCAAAATCAAGTGAGTCCAAACGGTCCATTTGCATGGAGTTTCTTCATGCATATACACCAATAGACATGGTTCGCATGTCTCAAACTTTTCAAAAACAAGTGAGTCCAAAGATCCATCAACATGGAGCTTCTTCATGCGTTTTATACCAATGACTTACATGGCAGTGCCACAAGTAGGTGGTACTATCATTACTATCTTATATCTTTTGCATGAACATGTGTATCACTACGATCGAGATTCAATAAACCATTCATTTTAGGTGCAAGACCATTGAAGGTAATATTCAAATAAACAGAGTAACCATTATTCTCCTTAAATGAATAACCGTATTGCGATAGACATAATCCAATCATGTCTATGCTCAACGCAAACACCAAATAACAATTATTTAGGTTTAACACCAATCTCGATGGTAGAGGGAGCGTGCGATGCTTGATCACATCAACCTTGGAAACACTTCCAGCACATATCGTCAGCTCACCTTTAGCTAGTCTCCGTTTATTCCGTAGCTTTTATTTCGAGTTACTAACACTTAGCAACCGAACCGGTATCTAATACCTTGGTGCTACTAGGAGTACTAGTAAAGTACACATTAACATAATGTATATCCAATATACTTCTATCGACCTTGTCAGCCTTCTCATCTACCAAGTATCTAGGGTAATTCTGCTCCAGTGGCTGTTCCCCTTATTACAGAAGCACTTAGTCTCGGGTTTGGGTTCAACCTTGGGTTTCTTCACTAGAGCAGCAACTGATTTGCCGTTTCATAAAGTATCCCTTCTTGCCCTTGCCCTTCTTGAAACTAGTGGTTTCACCAACCATCAACAATTGATGCTCCTTCTTGATTTCTACTTTCGTGGTGTCAAACATCGCGAATATCTCAAGGATCATCATATCTATCCCTGATATGTTATAGTTCATCACTAAGCTCTAGCAGCTTGGTGGCAATGACTTTGGAGAAACATCACTATCTCATCTGGAAGATCAACTCCCACTCGATTCAAGTGATTGTTGTACTCAGACAATCTGAGCACAAGCTCAATGATTGAGCTTTTGTCCCTTAGTTTGCAGGCTAAGAAAATCGTCGGAGGTCTTATACCTCTTGATGTGGGCACGAGCCTAAAATCCCAATTTCAGCCCTTGAAACATCTCATATGTTCCGCGACGTTTCGAAATCGTCTTTGGTGCCTCAACTCTAAACCGTTTAACTGAACTATCACGTAGTTATCAAAACGTGTATGTCAAATGTTCACAACATCCATAGACGACGTTCGAGGTTCAGCACACCGAGCGGTGCATTAAGGACATAAGCCTTCTACGCAGCAATGAGGACAATCCTCAGTTTTCGGACCCAGTCCGCATAATTGCTACTATCAACTTTCAACTAAATTTTCTCCAGGAACATATCTAAACAGTAGAACTAAAGCGTATGCAACGACATAATTTATGAAGACCTTTTGACTATGTTCAGGATAATTAAGTTCATCTTATGAACTCCCACTCAGATAGACATCCCTCTAGTCATCTAAGTGATTACATGATCCGAGTCAACTAGGTCGTCTCCGATCATCACGTGAGACGGACTAGTCATCAACGGTGAACATCTTCATGTTGATCGCATCTACTATACGACTCATGTTCGGCCTTTCGGTCTCTTGTGTTCCGAGGCCATGTCTGTACATGCTAGGCTCGTCAAGTCAACCTGCGTGTTTTGCGTGTGTAAATCTGGCTTACACCCGTTGTATGTGAACGTTAGAATCTATCACACCCGATCATCACGTGGTGCTTCGAAACAACGAACTTTCGCAACGGTGCACAGTTAGGGGGAACACTTTCTTGAAAATTTAATGAGGGATCATCTCATTTAAGCTACCGTCGTTCTAAGCAAATAAGATGTAAAACATGATAAACATCACATGCAATCAAAAAGTGACATGATATGGCCAATATCACTTTGCTCCTTTTGATCTCCATCTTCGGGGCTCCATGATCATCGTCATCACCGGCATGACACCATGATCTCCATCATCGTGTCTCCCTGAAGTGGTCTCGCCAACTATTACTTCTACTACTATGGCTAACAGTTTAGCAATAAAGTAAAGTAATTACATGGCGTTGTTCAATGACACGCAGGTCATACAATAAATTAAGACAACTCCTATGGCTCCTGCCGGTTGTCATACTCATCGACATGCAAGTCGTGATTCCTATTACAAGAACATGATCAATCTCATACATCACATATCATTCATCACATTCTTTTGGGCATATCACATCACATAGCATACCCTGCAAAAACAAGTTAGACGTCCTCTAATTGTTGTTTGCATGTTTTACGTGGCTGCTATGGGTTTCTAGCAAGAACATTTCTTACCTACGCAAAAGCCACAACGTGATATGTCAATTGCTATTTACCCTTCATAAGGACCCTTTTCATCGAATCCGATCCGACTAAAGTGGGAGAGACTTGCACCCGCTAGCCACCTTATGCAACAAGTGCATGTCAGTCGGTGGAGCCTGTCTCACGTAAGAGTACGTGTAAGGTTGGTCCGGGCCGCTTCATCCCACGATGCCGCCGAATCAAGATAAGACTAGTAACGGTAAGCATATTGAACAAAATCAACACACACAACAACTTGTGTTCTACTCGTGCATAGAATCTACGCATAGACCTAGCCCATGATGCCACTGTTGGGGAACGTAGCAGAAATTCAAAAAAATTCTACGCATCACCAAGATCAATCTATGGAGATTCTAGCAACAAGATAGGGAGATGATGAGTGCATCTTCATACCCTTAAAGATCGTGATGCGGAAGCGTTACAAGAACGCGGATGAGGGAGTCGTACTCGCGGCGATTCAAATCACGGAAGATCTGATCTAACGCCGAACGGACGGCGCCTCCGCGTTCAACACACGTACAGCCCGGGGACGTCTCCTCCTTCTTGATCCAGCAAGGGGAGAGGAGAAGTTAAGGGAGAGCTCCGGCAGCACGACGGCGTGGTGGTGGAGCTTGCAGTTCTCCGGCAGGGCTTCGCCAAGCACTACCGAGGAGGAGGTGGAGTTAGAGAGGGGGAGGGCTGCGCCAGGGGCAAGGGTGAAGCTCCCATGTGCCTCCCCACTATATATAGGGGGTGGAGAGGGCTGGTTTCTTGCCCTCCAAGTCCATTGGGGTGTTGGCAAAGGTGGGAGGAAAGAAATCCCATCATTTCCTTCCCCACCAATTGTTATCCCCCCTTTTTAGGGATCTTGATCTTATCCCTTCGGGATAAGATCTTATTCCTTCCAAGGGGGGATCTTTGTGCACCTTGAACAGGGGTGTGGGACTTTCCCCCACTACCCACGTTCATGTGGGTCCCCCCATGCAGGTGGTCCCCACTCCGGAACCTTCTAGAACCTTCCCGGTACAATACCGAAAAATCTCGAACATTTTCTGGTGGCCAAAATAGGACTTCCCATATATAAATCTTTACCTACGGACCACTCCGGAACTCCTCGTGACGTCTGGGATCTCATCCGGGACTCCGAACAACATTCGGTAACTGCACACTAATTCCCATAACAACTCTAGCGTCACCGAACCTTAAGTGTGTAGACCCTACGGGTTCGGGAATCATGCAGACATGACCGAGACAGCTCTCTGGCCAATAACCAACAGCGGGATCTGGATACCCATGTTGGCTCCCACATGTTCCACGATGATCTCATTGGATGAACCACGATGTCAAGGATTCAAGCAATCCTGTATACAATTCCCTTTGTCAATCGGTACGTTACTTGCCCGAGATTCGATCGCCGGTATCCCAATACCTCGTTCAATCTCGTTACCGGCAAGTCACTTTACTCGTTCCATAATGCATGATCCCGTGACTAACTACTTAGTCACATTGAGTTCATTATGATGATGCATTACCGAGTGGGCCCAGAGATACCTCTCCGTCATACGGAGTGACAAATCCCAGTCTCGATTCGTGCCAACCCAACAGACACTTTCGGAGATACCTGTAGTGCACCTTTATAGCCACCCAATTACGTTGTGACGTTTGGTACACCCAAAGCATTCCTACGGTATCCGGGAGTTGCACAATCTCATGGTCTAAGGAAATGATACTTGACATTAGAAAAGATCTTAGCAAACGAACTACACAATCTTGTGCTATGCTTAGGATTGGGTCTTGTCCATCACATCATTCTCCTAATGATGTGATCCCGTTATCAATGACATCCAATGTCCATGGTCAGGAAACCATAACCATCTATTGATCAACGAGCTAGTCAACTAGAGGCTCACTAGGGACATGTTGTGGTCTATGTATTCACACATGTATTACGGTTTCCAGTTAATACAATTATAGCATGAACAATAGACAATTATCATGAACAAGGAAATATAATAATAACTATTTTATTATTGCCTCTAGGGCATATTTCCAACAATTATTTCAAGCATAAAGGTCACCATATATATGGGTATCGTTTACTCATACATGTCCTGTCTTCGCCTTTATATGCACCTCTATGACTTAAGTTTTTGCCAAGCTGGGTTGCCTGGCTCCTGTGCTTATGCCCTACGTTCCTGCTTGTTCGGCTAGGGCATAAAGGGAGCACCTCTGTGATTGTTACAACCGGGTCATCCGGATATGTACCTCAGATGGGTGAAGCCGAAAGCTGGCATTCTTAAGGGAATAATTGGTCGGCGGATGAACGACGAACTGCCTTTATAGCAATATAAACTACCGAAAAATACACGGACTCCCGTGATTCTTTTGCATCAGAGCTTAGTCATGCATAAACGCATGCCGACCTAGGGAGAGGAACCCTTAATGGAACTATTCTTCCTCGAAGAAGTTTCTTACATTAAAATGTAATATAACATAACTCCCCGAATACAGCTTGTCTGTTCAAGAATTATGACCGGATCGCCTGATTTCTGAACATACTTGGTGTTTTCCACTGGTACAATATTCGGAAACACTCCACCCTTGGGTTTCGGAGGCTGAAGCGGAAGGTCTGCCATGACAATCTTTTACAATTCGGCCGGAAATAAGTTTGCCGATTAAGTGTATTGTCACATAAAATCGCACGCCTACTCTTTATCTATGCCATCTATGAGGCTGTCTAGTTTACAGTCCTACTGTGAAAATTTGGCAGCTATCTTTACTTGATCATACACCAAGCTAACCGGAATTTCTTGTCCGTCCGGTCCCCGAGGTCCGACCTGGGCCATGTGATTCGGATCAAGTCCGATATACCGCATTTTCACCATGGCCCAAGCCACCCGGGCACCCTCCTGACATGCTGATGCCTTCCACAACTCAAAAGAAAGACGAGATCCTTTGAATAGCTCTGCGAGCTCCCCAATTAGTCTTGGAGGAGAATCGGAAGGCCATAAAGCCTTAGCCATATTCCTCATTGCTTTCCGAGCTCGCTCGAGCACCTTGGATAACTCTTGCAGCAAGTTGCCTTGAAATCCAGACACTTCTCCTTCAGGCCGCCCAGTTAACAAATCTACAGGAACAAATCTCGTAAAAATTCTCCATCAAGGGATCTTATGAAAGTAAGGTTCAGGGACATACTACATATGCTGCCTTTCAGGCTTCTGTTCTCCTTCAAAGCGTCCGACAGTTGGGCTCTTATGTCCTTTAGCTCCTCAGCTTGCTTGATGTTGGCATCCTGTAGTTTGTTCTTCTCATTAATGGTCCGTGTTAATACATGTTGACCAGCAGCTTCTTGTCCTTCGGCATGTTGCTTGTCCGCCTGAGCGGCCTTTAGCCTCTCCTCCAACTGATCTGCCGATCCTACTGCCGTAAATAAAACAATGAATATTCAAAAATCCTTGTCAGCACAGGATCGTATTCTCCGGACACTGTTGTGCTTACAATCCGAAGCCTTCTGGGATTTCTTCAAATCTTCCAGTTTGGCGGTAGCAAAAACTAGCTTGGTCCGACATTCTTCAAGCTCCTGAGACAGCGTGTTATTTTTTGCCGTGAGTACCTGATAACATTAAGCGACCCTTAAATCAGTTGGGTCAACTGCTTCAAGTCTCGGGGCTACTAGCATGTGATTATTTAATCCACATTAAGTTTTTACCCCCATATCTTTTGAAAGTTGGTGAGTGGCTCTGGCAAGTCCATCTCGAGCAGCTCGAATGTATGCATCCCCTGAGCTGAGGACATTGAACGCATCTTCGGTGAAACTGGGGTCGCGCATGGCCTCTTTCCTCCGCCGATGATTCATCGCGCTCTCCACTTCAGAATTGGTGATGTATACATTATCCGAATCCTCTTGGAGATGACAATCCGGCATTTTACCCGTATCGACCCTAGTCCTTACGGCAGGGTCCGGGGCCGGATTGGTCGATGCACCACCGGCGAGGTCCCCAGACATAGTCTGGCGTATGCCCTTCCCGTGTGATGGCCCAGCCAAAAACGTCACGATTCGATCTGTCCACCGAGTGCGTGTTAAAAACTATACCTCTTCGGTGATAGCGAGGGCTCGGTAGTATCACCGTCAGCCTTTCTTTTCAAAGACTCGCCCCATGCAGGTGTCGCCCTCTTAGAAGACACCTTTGATACAGCTCGGTGAGACGAACGTCGCCCCTTTGGAGCACGATACAGTGCGGTGGGTGAGGCGCAATGGGAAAACTCTTTTGGAGGAGACGTCTCCCAGGCACTTACATGGGAGGAAGGGAGAAGGCCGGGGTAATCGGCTGTAATGGCTACCTCCGTTCCGTCATAAGTCGCCTGATAAAAAACTCCCTCCTTAAGCTCTATAAATATGTTCGGATCTTATTCATATCCAGGATCTAAGTCCCGAATATGGTCCTCTGGATGCGGAGCGGGGCTGTAGATCCCCTCGACGACCTTTCTCCATTCCTATCAAAAAGCAGCCGGATTAAATTCGACTAAGCATAGACTTTTGAAAAATCTTGAGTAAAGCCAATAATTGAGAACTCACCCAGGGGATGGGGTTGTACATGGAAAAGCCTTTCCGACATGTTGAGCGAGTGAAGTCTTCCTTCTCCCATTTGTACAAATCAGCTAAGATGACGGCCAGGGCAGCAAAATTATCTGGACCTTTCGCAGGCAACGGGACGCATCATTCTCCTCATTATAATTCCACATGGGAGACCTCTAGATTGGAGCGGCTGGACGCATCGGGTTATGGATATTGCCATTACCTCAATAATAGACATCCCATAGTTGGTAAGTACTCTGATCTTGCTTTCTAGTCTCGAAATCTCCGCATTGTCTTCTTCTTTGAGGCTTCGGGTACACCAGCTGGCGTGCATCTTGAGCGCTGGAGAATTCAGGAAGACCGCGCCGGATTGGGTCCAGGAGAATAACGTCTTCAATATAAAACCACTCCGAGGGCTATTCTTCGGATGCTTTCTTCGGAGTGTCGGACATGTATCCAGTCCCGGCTATGCACCATACTTCGACGCCGCCCACCTTGAATATAGATCCCTTTTGGGAGTGGGGGACGAGGCATAAAAACTTCCGCCATAGCTCGAAATGGGCCTCACAGCCCAGGAACAGCTCGCAAAGAGCAACGAAACCCGCGATATGCAGGATGGAGCCCAGCGTTAGGCTGTGCAGTTGAAGGCCATAATACTCCAGTAGACCTCTGAGGAAAGGATGAATAGGAAATCCTATGCCCCTCAAGAGGAAGGAAACAAAGCACACCCGCTCCTCTTTAGAAGGATTGGGGAAATTCTCCGCCATGGCTTCGCCATCGATGGAAGTTAATCCAGCCCGAACGGAGACTAGATCCGCGGGAGGAAGGTACCCCTACGTTTGAACTCTGAAGTTTCCTCAGATGGGCATAAGATACCGAACAACTTTCCAATCGCCTTTTTGGGGGCCGTTGGGGCGTGAGGAAGAGCTAGGGGCGCCGGCCATGTTTGGGCGATTTCCTATGGCAAGCTCTAAGGTTTTTTGCACGGTGGGGAATGGTTGCTGAGATCCAATCTCTTTATTTAGGCACTTTTCCCGCCTAGCCAAGGGGTTATTTGTAAAAACACCGAGACTGTTCACATTCATTTGATAGGTGGAAGCCGAGGCGACGGCAGTGAAGACACGGTATTTAATGGGCAGCCGAAGTATCGTCAATCCGAAGCACAGTGGATAACCCACCTTGCAAAGCCGAAGACATAAAACCGGATACTGCATCGTCATTGAAGGCAAGTTCGGGGGCTACTGAGGGAGTCCTGGATTAAGGGGTCCTCGATGGGCCGGACTAATGGACCGTGAAGGTACAAGATAGAAGGCCTCTCTCCGTGTCTGGATGGGGCTCTCCTTGGCGTGGATAGCAAGCTTGGCGGCTAGTTGTATAGTTTCCTTTCTCTGTAAACTGACTTCGTACAACCCTGGCCCTCTTCGTGTCTATATAAACCAGAGGATTTAGTCCGTAGAGAAAAGGACAATCATACATGCTAGCTATCTAGGGTTTAGCCATTACGATCTTGAGGTAGATCAACTCTTGAAACCCTTATACTCATCAAAGTCAATCAAGCAGGAAGTAGGGTATTATCTTCATTAAGAGGGCCCGAACCTGGGTAAAACATCATGTCCCCCGCCTCCTGTTACCTTCGACCCTCAGACGCACAGTTCAGGACCCCTACCCGAGATCGGTCGGTTTTAACACTGACAATGACCTCCTTGCCCTTCTCCATGGGCAGCACCACCTCCTTGCCCTTGTTGTCCGTGTTGTTCTGCATTACGAAGAGAGCGCATTATGAAGAGCACAAAGTTTCAAGGTTGATCGCCATTAAAACCTATCATCCATAACCCCTTTATTTACCCATCCTCATGGTCAGTACTTACCCACCATCTCACTCAGTCATCTCTGTATCTCTCACTCTTCCTCCTATCTACCGCCATGAACTCCAGCAACAACTCCAACCCCATCCCCAACCCCTTTCCTTGGGGCATTGGATGGAGGACTTTCTTCCTTGGTTGCTCTCTTGGTGCCCACACCAAGTTCGAAAACACCATGGAAGTCTGCTCCAACTTCACCAGTATGGTAGACATGCAGAAAGAGTCGGACACGGTGGTGAAGAAGGTGACACCGGAGGAGTTAAAGACATTGATTCCTGACCCAACCAAGGGTTCTATGTCAGTCGATGTCCTTCGCTAGGCCATGAATCAGACCGACTCCGACGACGCTCAACAGAGGTCAAGGTGGGCCAAGTATAGAGACTACAAATTTTGGGGATGTTCCCCACAACTGAGACCCAGCATGAGACTGACCCGGCCCCGAGCCTTGAGGCTCTGTGAGCCACATCGCTACTGGTTCATGACAAAGGCGATCAAGATGGGCTAGGATCCCAGAGCGAGACCCGACAGAAGGCCCAGGAGAGGATTTTCCCTAACTTAGATAACAAGATTAATAAGAGTTAGAGTAGGATACGGGCTGAGAGTACGACCTGGAATCTTTTGTAAATCTAGGGACTCCGCTTATTATATAAAGGGGAGTCCCTAGGACCCAAAGGACTAAGTTATAATGTCTCCAAAGCTAGGTTATTGTCGGCGTTCTGGGAATGGGGGTCCCAGACTTGCCTGCCTGCAGCCCGCGGCATGGCTCACCAGCGGCCTAGTATGGCCCATCTTCAGCAACAAACCTTCAAGACCCTCGCGAGGGGCCAAGCCTCGTGAGGCGGGCGATGAAGACCTCCTCAAGGGCGGCCTCACTAGGCTGGCTCGCGAGGGGCGGAGAGATCAAGGCGAGAGGCACCTCATGAGGTTCCAGTGATGCAAGCCATGACGACCAAGGCCAGGCGGGCGCCAGCTGCTACCTCTTGAGCATGCGTTGGTTTTCCCTTGAAGAGGAAAGGATGATGCAGCAAAGTAGCGTAAGTATTTCCCTCAGTTTTTGAGAACCAAGGTATCAATCCAGTAGGAGGCCACACGCAAGTCCCTCGTACCTACACAAACAAATAAGAACTTTGCAACCAACGCGATAAAGGGGTTGTCAATCCCTTCACGGCCACTTGCAAAAATGAGATCTGATAGAGATGATAAGATAATATTTTTGGTATTTTTATGATAAGAATAAAAGTAAAGATTGCAAAATAAACGGTGCCAGAAATAGCTAATTGTTGGGAGATTAATATGATGGAAAATAGACCCGGGGGCCATCGGTTTCACTAGTGGCTTCTCTCAAGATAGCATAAGTATTACGGTGGGTGAACAAATTACTATCGAGCAATTGATAGAACTGAGCATAGTTATGAGAATATCTAGGCATGATCATGTATATAGGCATCACGTTCGTAACAAGTAGACCGACTCCTGCCTGCATCTACTACTATTACTCCACACATCGACTGCTATCCAACATGCATCTAGAGTATTAAGTTCATAAGAACAGAGTAACGCATTAAGCAAGATGACATGATGTAGAGGGATAAACTCAAGCAATATGATATAAACCCCATCTTTTTATCCTCGATGGCAACAATACAATACGTGTCGTTTCCCCTTCTATCACTAGGATCGAGCAATGCAAGATTGAACCCAAAGCTAAGCACTTCTCCCATTGCAAGAAAGATCAATCTAGTAGGCCAAACCAAAGTGATAATTCGAAGAGACTTGCAAAGATAACCAATCATACATAAAAGAATTCAGAGGAGATTCAAATATTGTTCATAGATAATCTTGATCATAAACCCACAATTCATTGGATCTCGACAAACACACCGCAAAAAGAGTTACATCGAATAGATCTCCAAGAATATCGAGGAGAACTTGTATTGAGATCCAAAGAGAGAGAAGAAGCCATCTAGCTAATAACTATGGACCCGAAGGTCTGAGGTAAACTACTCACACATCATCGGAGAGGCTATGGTGTTGATGTAGAAGCCCTCCGTGATCGATGCCCCCTCCGGTGGAGCGCCGAAAAAGGCCCCAAGATGGGATCTCACGGGTACAGAAGGTTGCGGCGGTGGAAATAGGGTTTCGTGATGCTCTCTATTGGTTTCAGGGTATATGAGTATATATAGGCGAAGGAAGTCGGTCAGGAGAGCCACGAGGGGCCCACGAGGGTGGGGGCGCGCCTTCCTGCCTCATGGCCTCCTTGGTTGTTTCTTGACGTCCACTCCAAGTCCTTTGGATCACGTTTGTTCCAAAAATCACGTTCCCGAAGGTTTCATTCCATTTGGATTCCGTTTGATATTCCTTTTCTGCGAAACACTGAAATAGGCAAAAAAACAGCAATTTGCACTAGGCCTTGGGTTAATAGGTTAGTCCCAAAAATAATATAAAAATGTATAGTAAAGCCCATTAAACATCCAAACCAGAATATATAATAGCATGAAACAATAAAAAATTATAGATACGTTGGAGACGTATCAAGCATCCCCAAGCTTAATTCCTGCTCGTCCTCGAGTAGGTAAATGATAAAAACAGAATTTTTGATGTGGAATGCTTCCTAGCATATTCTTCAATGTAATTCTCTTTATTGTGGTATGAATGTTCAGATCCGAAAGATTCAAGATAAAAGTTTAATATTTACATAAAAATAATAATACTTCAAGCATACTAACTAAGCAATTATGTCTTCTCAAAATAACATGGCCAAAGAAAGTTCATCCCTACAAAATCATATAGTTTGGTCATGCTCCATTTTCGTCACACAAGAAAGCTCTCGTCATGCACAACCCCGATGACAAGCCAATCAATTGTTTCATACTTTAGTAATCTCAAACTTTTTCAACTTTCACGCAATACATGAGCATGAGCCATGGACATAGCACTATGGGTGGAATAGAATATGATGATGGGGGTTGTGTGGAGAAGACAAAAAAGGAGAAAGTCTCACATTGGTGCGGCTAATCAATGGGCTAGGGAGATGCCCATCAATTGATGTCAATGCAAGGAGTAGGGATTGCCATGCAACGGATGTACTAGGGCTATAAATGTATGAAAGCTCAACAAAAGAAACTAAGTGGGTGTGCATCCAACTTGCTTGCTCACGAAGACCTAGGGCATTTGAGGAAGCCCATTGTTGGAATATACAAGCCAAGTTCTACAATGAAAAATTCCCACTAGTATATGAAAGTGACGAAACAAGAGATCTCTATCATAAAGATCATGGTGCTACTTTGAAGCACAAGTGTGGAAAAAGAGGATAGTAGCATTGTCCCTTGTTTTTCTTTTTTTTCCCTTTTTTTCTTTTGGGCCTTTTTTTATTTGGCCTTTCTTTTTTTTCTTCTTTTTTTTCTTATTTGCGACAATGCTCTATTGATGATGATCATCACACTTCTATTTATTTACAACTCAATGATTACAACTCGATACTAGAACAAAGTATGACTCTATATGAATGCATTCGACGGTGTACCGGGATGGGCAATGAATTCAGAGTGACATGTATGAAATAATATGCATGGTGGCTTTGCCACAAATACGATGTCCACTACATGATCATGCAAGGCAATATGACAATGATGAAGCGTGTCATAATAAACGGAACGGTGGAAAGTTGCATGGCAATATATCTCGGAATGGCTATGGAAATGCCATAATAGGTAGGTATGGTGGTTGTTTTGAGGAAGATATAAAGAGGTTTATGTGTGATAGAGCGTATCGTATCATGGGGTTTGGATGCACCGCCAAAATTTGCGCCAACTCTCAAGGTGAGAATGGCCAATGCACAGTACCGAAGAGGCTAGCAATGATGGAAAGGTGAGACTGCGTATAATTCATGGACTCGACATTAGTCATAAAGAAGTCACATACTTATTGCAAAAATCTACAAGTCATCATAAACCAAGCACTACGCGCATGCTCCTAGGGGGATAGATTGGTACGAAAAGACCATCGCTCGTCCCCGACCGCCACTCATAAGGATGACAATCTAAGAACACCTCATGCTTCAAATTTGTCACACAACGTTTACCATACGTGCATGCTACGGGACTTGCAAACTTCAACACAAGTATTTCTCAAATTCACAACTACTCAACTAGCACAACTTTAATATCACTACCTCCATATCTCAAAATAATCATCAAGTATCAAACTTCTCTTAGTATTCAATGCACTTTATGTGAAAGCTTTTATTATACTAATCTTGGATGCCTATCATATTAGGACTAATCTTATAACCAAAGAAATTACCATGCTTGTGACGCCCGGATAATTAAGCTACAATAATTCTCTATTGATGATGCCACGTCACCGCAATTACTATTGCTAATCTCGCGTTAGTTCAAAACCGATCCAAATCCAACTTTGAATTAAAGTAAAATAGTAAAAGTTTTCAAACAAAAAAAAACTAAAATGTTCGGGATATGACAAATACATCACAAATAAGATTGGTGGAGGATTCACATTTTTATAAAACGCTTAACTACTCTAAAGTAAATAAAACAGTATCAAAAACTATTATTTAAAAACCTTTATATATTAATAAATTACTAAACTAGTTTATCGCGGGACTAAACCTTAGGTGGCAGTAGTATGTTTAGTTACACTAACTTAGGAGTTACTTCTACATTTTTAATGTTAAGTATAAAATAAAACAGAAAAGGGAATTAAGTAAAGAAATGAAAGAAAAGAAAAAAAAGGAAAACACCCCTCCCCACCGACTGGGCCTTGGCCCAGTTGGCCGAGCGGCCGAC
The DNA here is from genome assembly GCF_002162155.2 of Triticum dicoccoides. NCBI lineage: Eukaryota > Viridiplantae > Streptophyta > Magnoliopsida > Poales > Poaceae > Triticum > Triticum dicoccoides. The sequence goes on along the minus strand of NC_041393.1, from coordinate 198,414,859 downwards.
GGGCCTGTCAGCTCCTCCCTCCTCGACCCGACGCCCGCTGACGCCGCCGTCCCCCGGCGCCTCGCCGACCGCACCCCCGAGCCCGCTGCCTCCCCGACCGGCCCCCTGCGAGCCGCCGCCGTCCCCCTCCTCTTTCCCTCTCTGCACCACCACCACGCACCGCCCACGGTCGCCGTGCCTTGCGCACGCCCTGCCCCGCGCGTGCCCACCGTGGCCGCTCCCCGCTCGCCCCTCGCCGTCCTCGGCCTCCCGCGCTCCCGCGTCCGGACTGCCGCCTGCGACCCCTCCCGCGCGCCGCTCGCCCGTGCCGGACTTCGGCCGTGGTTGCGCGCCGCCGTCGACGTCGTTGCCGGCGGCCCTCGCGTCGCCAGCCACCGCGGGCCAACGCGCGCCACCGCCCCTGTCCCGTTGCCGCTCCCGGTTGAAAAAAGGGTCGCCGGAGCAGCGAGTTCGGTGACCCCCCATCGCCCTCTGTGCTCATTGCCGGCGTCCCGCCACCTGGGTCACCGCCAGGTGGGTCCTGCTGGGTTAGCCACTAACCACCACCACTAACGAGCGCCTAACCCCCACTGACAGCCCGGCCCCGCGCATTTATTTTAACTTAACACAAAATAGGGTTAAAACAATGTTTAAAATATCCAGATTATGACATGAGGGTCCGCCCCATTAATTAAACAAGTTTAACTTAAACTTGTTATCTACACAGTCAATGACAGTAGTCCCCACAGTCAGTTTGACTAGTCAATAGTCAAACTATTAACTCTTGACTGGGCTGTTGACTCAGCTTCCCTGGACCCACCTGTCATCCACTATGGCTAGCCCGCAACGGATATAAAAAGTATTGCACTGTTTTAATTCAATTAATAATTAAAATAATTTCAGAAAATGAATTAAAACTTTGAAAATTAATATAAAATAACCCGTAACTCGGATGTTGTACATGAAAGTTGCTCAGAACGATGAGATGAATCCGGATACGCAGCATGTTTGTGTGCCACACATCCCTAGCATAGCGAACACGCAACTTTCCCCCTCCGGTTCATCTGTCCAAAAACGCGAAACACCGGGGATACTTTCCTGCATGTTTTCCCCTTTCACCGGTATCACCTATTACTGCTTAGGGCACTCCTAGCACCGTTACTTGTTTTGTCATGCATCGATATGCATCTGTTTGCATTGTATTCATTGTTTCTTCCCCCTCTTCTCTCAGGTAGACTACGAGACTGACGTCGCTGCTGGTGCCCCGATCGACTACTGTGTTGACGACCCCTCCTTGCCAGAGCAACCAGGCAAGCCCCCCCCCCTTGATCACCAGATATCGCCTATTCTTCCCTTTACTGCTTGCATTAGAGTAGTGTAGCATGTTACTGTTTCGATTAATCCTATTCTGTTGCATAGCCTGTCGTTGTTGCTACATCTGTTGACACCTTACCTGCAATCCTAAATGCTTAGTATAGGATGCTAGTTTACCATTAGTGACCCTACATTCTTGTCAGTCTGCCATGCTATACTATCGGGCCGTGATCACTCGGGAGGTGATCACGGGTATATAATATACATACATACTATTCAAGTGGTGACTAAAGTCGGGTCAACTCGTTGAGTACCCGCAAGTGATTCCGATGTGGGGGCTGGAAGGACAGGTGGCTCCATCCCGGTAGAGGTGGGCCTGGGTTCCCGACGGCCCCCGACTGTTACTTTGTGGCGGAGTGACAAGGCAGGTTGAGACCACCTAGGCGAGAGGTGGGCCTGGCCGTGGTCGGCGTCTGGGGTTACTTCAAAATAACACGTTAAATAAGATCTTGGTATTTGATCTGAGTCTGGCCACTGGCCTATACGCACTAACCAACTACGCGGGAACAGTTATGGGCACTCGATGTCGTGGTATCAGCCGAAGCCTTCTAGACGTCAGCGACTGAGCGGCGCATGCTGGATTGGACTGGAATGCCTGCTCTTGTATTAGGGAGGCTAGGTATGTTTTTGGCCGCCCACACAACGTGCAGGTGTGCAATGGGCAATGGGCCCAGACCCTTGCGCGCTTAGGATTTAGACCGGCGTGCTGACCTCTCTGTTAGGCCTAGGTGGGGCTGCGACGTGTTGATCTTCCGAGGCCGGGCATGACCCAGGAAAGTGTGTCCGGCCAAAGGGGATCGAGCGTGTTGGGTATGTGGTGCACCCCTGCAGGGAAGTTTATCTATTCGAATAGTCGTGTCCCTCGGTAAAAGGATGACCCGAAGTTGTACCTTGACCTTATGACAACTAGAACCAGATACTTAGTAAAACACACCCAGACAAGCTCCAGAGACAACCCGGTGATCGTTTTCCCACAGGGCGACGAGGGGAGGATCGTCGGGTAGGATTATGCTATGCGATGCTACTTGGAGGACTTCAATCTACTCTCTTCTACATGCTACAAGACGGAGGCTGCCAGAAGCGTAGTCTTCGACAGGACTAGCTATCCCCCTCTTATTCTGGCAATCTGAAGTTCAGTACACTGATATTGCCTCTTTACACATATACCCATGCATATGTAGTGTAGATCCTTGCTTGTGAGTACTTTGGATGAGTACTCACGGTTGCTTTGCTCCCTCTTTTCCCCCTCTTTCCTTTTCTTCTCGGATGCCGTAACCAGACGTTGGAGCCCAGGATCCAGACGCCACCGTCAACGATGACTCCTACTACACTAGAGGTGCCTACTACTACGTGCAGGCCGCTGACGACGACCAAGAGTAGTTAAGGAGGATCCCAGGCAGGAGGCATGCGCCTCTTTCGATCTGTATCCCAGTTTGTGCTAGCCATCTTATGGCATCTTGTTAACTTATGTCTGTACTCAGATATTGTTGCTTACGCTGACTTGTCTATGATCGAGCACTTGTATTCGAGCCCTCGAGGCCCCTGGCTTGTATTATGATGCTTGTATGACTTATTTTACTTTTAGAGTTGTGTTGTGATATCTTCCCGTGAGTCCCTGATCTTAATCGTACACATTGCGTGCATGATTAGTGTATGATTGAATCGGGGGCGTCACAAGTTGGTATCAGAGCCGACTGCCTATAGGAATCCCCCTTTCACACTCCTTGGCCGAAGTCGAGTCTAGTCACTACAAACTTTTACTAACATGGTTGTGTGTCTTATGGGCCCACGTCGCCATTTGGGTGGTATTAGGATCTTTTACTCCTCGACCTTTACTCTGGGACTCTGATCTCTCCTTTATTCGGGTTAAATGATTTTACTAACACCGACTTTATGTTCTCGTAACTACTTCCTCCCAGAGAGCCCTCGCTCTAGATGATTGCTTAGTGCACCAAAAGATTTCGAAGATACTCTACGATGTTCTCCCGAGAAACTTGTGACCACCGCCCTTAGGACTCCCTACCACTGTTATATCCTTATGGATAATTGTATACACCTTCCATTCTTACATTCAATACCATTGATCTTGTTATTACGAGATACCACGGAATTCTCTCTATTGCTCCGAGAAAACTTTGTGCCTACTGCTTTGTAGTTCTAAGCCACCTGAATACCCCTACGGATAAATTCTTGCACCTATTGAGTATCCGCTCACCCCCAGTTGATTCAGGTATTTCACAAAAGTTTTTGAAATACCATTCGTTCTTTTGAAAATCATCAACATCCTAAGGCTCTTGAAATTCTTGCTTGCTAGCATTATGATTAATCCCATAAGTCTGGTAATCTTATTGGCATCCTCTGCCATCATTATTTTGAGTCCGCTAATTCTATATGTTGCGAATGCTCGCGATCCTCAATCGGGTCCTAGAATTCATCCTTCTGGCTCAGACGTCATTTTAAAGATGAGGCTGGATCTCGACCAATCAAATTGGCATCGATTGTACCCCTAAGCCTACTCAACTTATCCACCCTTAATTAGAGCGTTTACTTCTGATCCCATGAATTGGAAATCCTAGTCCCTTTGCATTTGAGCTTTGAATTAGTCAGTTGTTTCTATGATCCAATGCCTTTGCATTGTTTCTTCCTCTGTTTGTGTGCCGATGCTCACATCAGCTCCATTATGGACCGTTTGATCCTTTGTTGAATTATCATCCGATAGTGTCCTTTATATACAAAAACCTCGAGAAGTTCTTCCCCCGATACATAATGCCTTTGGTAAATTGTATCCTCTGACTTGTCGAACATGCTCTGCTTTCGAGCTCGTGTTATTTACTCCTGAAGTTTGTGGTATGTGTTCCTAAGAGGCCCTGATGGGTTGAACTTATGCCTTTTCTAATCTGTGTGAACCCGGAAACTACCACGGGTCATACTCTACTGATGTTATGTCAAATAAAATTTCAACACTACAACTTCGTCGAAGGCGAGAAGTAAGTGAAAGGTTATGCATTAGAGAAGTGGGAGTCGACCTTGAACCTTGTGTTCATGCCCATGGACACGATGTAGATCCTATCATGGAAGCTTCCTGTAATAATAACTATTTCCTTGATATAATATCATCTGGTATCTGTGAATTGATCCTTTGCAATCATGGTTCCGACCATATTTTCTCCTTGATTCCTTTTCTAAGGCAAGTGAAAATACTTGTCTTCTGCAGATCAATGCATCTCCACAACCCCTATGTCGATCCTCCTTCGAGTAATACCCTCCAGTATCTCGAGAATATCAAAGACCTGAGTTGCTTCCTATGAGTCTTCATCTAGTATTGCTTCTCACAGATTTCAGATTTCCCCTGGGTTCTGGGTTATTTCACTCGAGAACACCGATAAGGGAATCGATTCTGCACTCTGATTCAATAACTCTAAGTAATTTTCATTGCTTACGAGTTTAATAATCCTTCAAGTCATTCCTAGCCTGATCGGCTATATCACTATTGTGCTAAATTCTAACTTTGCTACCTGGTCCATCTTTCCGGAGCACAATTTCGGACGATGAGCTAACCTTACGTTGATTTCCTCGTCTTATTGTTTCACGTCGAACCATAAACTTGATTCCGAGTTTGTGTCGTATATGTGGTTCTAGTAATCTTGTGCTGCATCAGTCCTTTTGCTTGAATGCGGTCGCTGTTCGATTGCTTCTTCGTGGAGCCTCTCGACAAAATTTGTCGTGATCATCATCAACATTTTGACTCCTTCCAGGATATTAATCGAATCCATGTTGATAAGTGCCATCCTCGCCCCTTGGTAATTTGAGTTATCATCGACAACATCCTTATCTTCCTTTCATCACAAACTTGTTCATGTTGTGGATGCAACTTGCTATCGAGCTTGTATTATGTTGTACCTTGGAGTATTACCGTCTTTTATGTCAAGAATGTTGTGAGAATTGCACCACCTCTTAATAATTCTTGATACAAGTGATACTTATTGCCATCACCATTCTATTCTTGGTCCCCGTGTCGATTCTAACCGGGACAGCTACAAGTGAACGGTACTGTTTGGATTCTGCCCTTCTGGCAACCCTATTGCTTGAAGTTAATGGTCGATAGTTTCATTCTAAGTCTATTGCTTATAGAATCATCATTCAAACATTGATCGTGCTACCTAGTCCAGATTTCCAGGTGCACCCTTCTATCATTGTTAAATTGTGTATGTATTCCTCGAGCATACATCATTATATCATTTGATCTGACTAATGTTATCTCTTTGTTCACTTAATTGTGGAAATCCATCTTTTTGGAAATCTCAATGAATTGTCGTTGAGTCAATCAGCCACCTCCTTAGCTCTCCTTGACTTAATGATGAACTCTTGTTTCGGAACTCGCTTCCATAGTACAATTACCGAGAATCTTACATTTTCATCTCGACAATTTGTGTTGCACCTTTCTTCTCAGGCATCCTGGGTCTGAGGTATCCTGACACCAATCAGATCTGAATCTCGGTCAGATATGATGGTTGGGACATATTTTCAAGAGTTATAACATTGGTCCTTATATGACCCGGTAAGGTGATGTTATGCCTAGCACACCTGGCCGGAGGACCTATTGTTATAGTTTCCTTTTTCGCAAGGTTAGCCGTTCTTCCATGAGGAAATTGTAAGACTTATTATACAAGTTGTTCCTGATGGATCCTTCATGTATCCAAAGTCCGACCTTTCTTGAAGACCATATCAATGCTATCTCGAAGCATGTCTGTGGTATTCCGATCTTCAATAAGAACATTTGGAGCACAATGCAAAAATTTCCTTATCAATTATCCAAACACCGTTGTATGGGTAATCTCATGAAATTCCTCTCCCCTTATCTAAATGGTTTTCTACTTTCTATCCTGTCATGGATATCATGCTTTGCTTGACCTTGGGAAGGATATACCCCTGAAATGTGTGTTTAAACACATTTTCCCTTTCATTGTTATGTTTAATCTGATAATCACATTTTCCTTTCCATTATCTTGTTTAACCTTTCTCATGGTTTATATGATCTAAGCAGTAATAATCCGGTTCTTGTGTAAACACCCTGGTGTACAACCTTATCAGTAAGACCGTGGTACTATTGTTGATGACATTTTGGTAACCACCGATGGACGAGTACTTTTCCTATTGGTCCGCCTCGTTTCAACGAGCAGGAAAATGGTTCTCTTTGTCCCTCGCCCTTGGTGCCAACGATGCTGCCAACACAACTGACCGGTTATTCTCTGACATGGCTTGTTATCGTGACCGTGCAAGATGTCAAGGCCCTTCCTTCTTTTAACCCACATGGTGGGCCCATAACCCACAGGTCCCAGGATCGAAACCTGACTCTCTTATACACCCCTGTTTCCAAAGTTATTCCTCATGCTTGGCTTCGTATGTAGATCATGAGCCACCTTCCTAGAGATCATCAATTCTGGTATCAAACACAATACTTATTCCCGTTGCTTTGAACCCCTTTCACGCCCTATTGCAGGCATCGAACAATTGCCCGCCCGCTCGAAACTTCCCTTGGTACCTCCTTATTTTGCTCTTGATATTTTCTGAAGTTTTAATTCGGGAGTTACTTTTTGCCACCTTCCCCGATGTTATCGACCAGATAGTCAACCTTGCAGAGGCCCATTCTCCCAGAATACCCACCCATTATTCTTTCGTAAGTACGATGGAGTTCCCGAAGAAATAATGATGACTTCATCCTGATGACTAAAGCATAGGAATGAAGAAACCAATGTAATGGATCGGCCAATTCGGGAAGAGCAACCAAAACCAAGAAGAATCATTAGGATTTTGTAACCTATCCTTCCCCTTAACTATACTTCTTAAATCTCGGGACGAGATTTCTTGTAGTGGAGGAGAATTGTGACGCCCGGATAATTAAGCTACATTAATTCCCTATTGATGATGCCACATCACCGCAATTACTATTGCTAATCTCACGTTAGTTCAGAACCGATCCAAATTCAACTTTGAATTAAAGTCAAACAGTAAAAGTTTTCAAACAAAAAAAAACTAAAATGTTCGGGATATGAAAAATACATCACAAATAAGATTGGTGGAGGATTCACATTTTTATAAAATGTTTAACTACTCTAAAGTAAATAAAACAGTAGCAAAAACTATTATTTAAATACCTTTTAAATATTAATAAATTACTAAACTAGTTTATCGCGGGACTAAACCTTAGGTGGCAGTAGTCACTACGAAAAAATACACTTCCGTGATGATACGTGTTTGTCACAGTAGGTCACGTTTTTTTGTCATGCATGTACATCCATGACAAATTTATGACAGAATCAAGATAGTCATACCTGTGTTGTCGTAGAAGTGTTCCATGACATTACCAAAATTATCATCACGGAAGTGTCCACTTCCATGACGATAAATCGCGCGTCACAGAAGTGCTTTCGTCAAGGGTGACCGACACGTGGCATCCACTGTAACGGAACACCGTTAAGCTATCGGGTCAGGTTTTGGATCCGATAACCCGTTAACAGCCCTGACCAATGGGGATTTTCCACGTGTAAAATCATCATTGGCTGGAGGAAACACGTGTCGGCTCATTGTTGGGACAGATGTCATCCACTCATTGGACAGAAGGCGCCTATGATACGTCGACACGTGGCACAGCCCAACAGAGGCCCATTCCTGTGAAAAGGCTGGCCCGTTTGACTTGGTCAAAAGATGACGAGCCGGCCCATGGAAAGCCTGTTAATGGCCTATTCGCATATAGCCCATTTACAGCCCACTAACCCAAGGCCCGTTACGCCCTATCTGAATTAGGCCCAGTAGCGTCATCTGGGCCATCCAATATGATTCCAGCCCGTTTTCACTTCTAGCCCATGTATGGCCCATGACGTCTTTCGGCCTATATGAGGCCCTATGTAACTCTTGGCCTATTAACGGCCCGTGGTGAAACTGGCCCGCAATAAACAGTGTATCACTTTAGACCCATTAACGACCCATGGTGAAACTGGCCCGTAATGAATAGTGTAGCACTTTATACCCATCAAGGGCCGTTATTCAGTTGGGCCGTTTCCAGCCCATGTTATCTTTCGGCCTTCTCAGAGCGCATTTATTCTTGGGCTCATTTTGAGCATTCGTTTACTTACGGCCCGTTACTGTCATTTTCTGCTTGTGGGCCAAATTCAGCCCGTGGTTACAGTCGGCCCATTTGTGGTCCGTTAATACATTGGGCCGTTTTCACAGCGTCATCAAATACAGCCTATTAACGATGGCCCATTATGGTCGGCCCATGAACGGACGATTCCAACTCTAGCCCGTTTACGGCCATAATGCGGCCTGTTATTGGCCCATGTTTGGACAATTGATCATACGACCCGTATAAGGCCCATTGATGATACGACCTGTAGAAGGCCCATTGTTTCTACGGCCCGTAGAAGGCCCAATGTTTCTACGACCCGTAGAAGGCCTACTGTTTCTATGGCCCGTAGAAGGCCCACTGTTTCTATGGCCCGTAGGAGGCCCAGTGTCACTACAGTAAATATTAGCCCATGGTTATTGTGGCCTAGTTTTAAAAAATAGGTTATTGCAGCCACTAGCAAACCACGGAAAAAGAACTGCACTGATTACAAGCAAACAAATAAACAAGACAACAAGGAAATAAATAAGCAAGCAACCACAAGTGCAAATATAGGGAACACAGCAGCATATAAACGCCGCAGCAAAACAAGTCCAGAACTGAAACCACTTCAGAAGAGTTCAAGAAACAATATCCTGGGTACCCATAATGCTGGCAAGATGCTTAGCAAGCTTATTAACTTTCTCTTGTTTGGCGCTTAAATCCTCCAGCGCTTGCTGTTGCACAAGAAAGTACGCATCTGAATTCTGCAGGGACTTCCTTAGTCCTTCGGCTTCTTGCCGCAGCACAGCTGACTGATGCCTTCCAGCTTGTAGCTGAGACTGAAGAAGCTGAAGTGATTCAGGCAGCGAGTTTGAAGAGCTTGTGCCAGCGGTACTGGCCAGTAACTCGAACACTACATCAACGCAGGACTGTGGGGTTTTCTCACTGTCTACAAGATCGTTTTTATCACCTTTCTTGGAGACCAACAGGGTTGTCTCAATATGTTGAACCTTATCTGCATTACTTTCTCTACCATTGCATAGTGGGGTGCTCTTCTCCAATATTCTGTTTGCATACTACAAGAGAAACAAGCAGACACATCACAGGTTTAGCTTGTAGTATACCAAACTCATTTTGGTAAACCGGTTCAGTAGTAAGGTGGACAGGATAACAGCATGAAACAAACATATATCTATGTACTATGGTCACTGTATTGTCCATATCATTCTAGTTTATGTTCCCTAATCAAGATAGAGACACAGTTCAACTCATATATTTTTAAGACACAACAGCATAGACAGAATATAAGTGTGAGAAACTACACAGCATTGGCAGCACTTGTAATGTGCATCACATGAGAACATAACTATTTATACAACTTAAACTGAAATCAACATAGAGCAAGAAGTTAGAACAACAATCCAGTTAAAGAAATAGGTTTAAAACATACCTATTGCGCCATTGGAGTTTCAATTAGATCCTTCAAATTCGAAAGTAGTTGGTATGAGTAAATGCAGTGATGCAATAGCAAAGGAGTATGGACCATAGCTACGGAATATGACCTGAGAACAGTTGCTCTTCTGCTTTAAACGTGGAGTTTGGGTTAGCTGTGGTGGTCTTCGTGCTTTGGGCACTGCAGTAGCTTTAGAAACTGCTCGTGTGGGGGTACTCTATGGTGGACATGGTGCTTTGTCAACTATAAGTGGGTTACTATCTGCCGGGGTTGCGGTTAGATGGGTTGTAGCTGGTTCTCTGCCCAACGGTGTATGTGTGCAATCTGGAAGAGTCTCGATTATGTGTGGTGGGGCTAGTTTGTGGGCCAGTACAACCATGGTTCTATCTGCATCGACGGGTAGCACCGTCTTTTGTGAAGAACGGGTTTTTTCTCCCTTAGATACTGCCATCACCCCCTCCAATTCAAATGGCTGATAAACAAGAAAAGAAATTGAACGTACAGACATTGTATGATAGACAGATGTGGTAATTCACATATATGTTGTCTAACCAAACAAGATAGCATGACACAATTTCACATATATGATGCCTAACTAAACAGGATAGCATGACACAGTTTCAGATATATGATGGATAACTTAACAGGATATAATGGCATAATTCAACATATGATGAGTACCTAAACAGGATGACATGACAAAACTATATGATGTCTTTCTAAAATAGGTTGGGATGAAATATTTCACATACATGTTGTCTAAGTATACAGGATGGCATGATATAATTGACATAATTGATTCATATACTAAGCAGCTGGCACTCGCATGTATGATCTCTAAACTAAGCAGATAGAATTCAATATTGTGCATATGATGTCTAAACTAAGCAATGCAAGACACCATATGCATCATATGAGAAATATAAACATTGCAACTTAGAGCATACACCTCAGGTGGGATATAGGACTGGTCATCTGTCTCTGAATCCTCCTCTGAGGAGCTCCCTGTAACCATCGAGATATATGCTTCAATAGGTACCATTGCCTGCTCTGAAGACCTTGTTTTCACTCCAGATTTTTACATAACCGGCTCAAATGGCTGATACACATGAAGAGTAGTTCAATATACACAGATTGTCGACAAATGGAATACGTAATGAAAAAAAGATGGCATGAGATAATTCACATATATGATGCCTAGCTCCATGGCGGTGCATAATTCACATATATGATAACTGGCTGAAAAACATGGCATTGCATAATTCACATATCTGATATAAAAAGCAAACAAGAGGCATTCACACAAAGCATGTCTAATCTAAGCAGATGACATGGCAATGCAAGACACCATATGCATGATATGAGCAATATAACCCAGCCAAGTTAGAGCATGCACCTTGGGGGGGGGGGGGAATACGACTAGTCATCTCTCTCTAAATCCTCCTCTGAGGAGCTATCTGTAACCAGCAAGAAATCTGCATCGACAAGTAGCACTGACTGCTCAGAAGACCTTGTTTTCACTCCAGATTTTCCCATGACTGACTCAAATGGCTGATGCACAGGAAGAGTAGATGAATGTATAAACATTGTTGACAAATGGAATACATTATGGAAAAAAATATGGCACAATACAATTCACATATACGATGACTGGCTAAACAGGATGGCATTGCATGATTCACGTATATGATGTCTGGCTAAAGAAGATGGCATTGCATAATTCCCATATACTCCCTCCATTCCTAAATATTTGTCTTTTTAGAGATTTCAAATGTACTACCACATGCGGATGTATATAGACATATTTTAGTGTAGATTCACTCATTTTGTCCCGTATGTAGTCACTTGTTGAAATCTCTAAAAAGACAAATATTTAGGAAAGGTGGGAGTATGATATAGAAACCAAACAGGTGGCATTCACACAAAGCAAATCTAAACTAAGGTGATGACATATAAGATGTATAATGTAAGCAATGCAAAGCGCCATATGCATGATATGACCAACATGAGCATGCCAGGTTAAAGCAAACACCTCAGGTGGTAAACAGGTATGGTCGGCTCCTTCTGAATCTCCATCTGAATAGTTATCTTCCTCTGGAATACAATCTGGAAATGCAGGAGAGGGGGGGGGGCACTTCGCCCACCATGGAGCAGCGTCTGCATGACATTATATTCGCACGCAACGGTCTTCTCTTTTTCTCTACATGTTCAGTACGATTGTGTACAATATCTGACATGCATAATAATAAAAAATAGTTAGATTTTGTAAGGCCTAAGGGGTGCATGCAAAAATAAAGACTGATGGTAGCAAATGAGTGGATGGATCCAAAACTAATGATAGTAGGTAGATTATAGCTTCAGTTTAAAAAGATAGACAATGGATCATCTATTGTTTGTTGCCCACCCAACATGAACCACATAGAAGACCCCAGATGAACCAGATAGTAGACAGATACTATTTGTTGCTGGCTCGATATGAGACCCATGGGCAATTCAAAACTCAAGATTGAACGATAAAGTAGCAGGTAATAATAACCGATGTATAACGTAAGCAAACACGAAAGACTGCGACCTCTCTTCCGGAACTGTCTAGTCCTCAGGTTCATCTGCTCAGTCGATGATGGTAATGTAGTTGGCGTGGCTGCCGACAATGGGGAAGATGATCTGAGGCGGCGAAAGAAAGTCTGCAAGGGGGATCTCTGCTGCAGTGAACACTTCTATCGATGGTGCACCTCAGGTGGGGTGGATGACGGCACCGCAGGAGCAGGACATAACACACAGAGTTTTCTTTGACGCCAATCTGAAAATGAAGTAAATCTGTAAGGGCTCCTTAGAATTGGAGGATTCTATAAACACAGGGACAGGAAAAACACAGGAATAGGATAGGATTGCACGTGCAAAACAGAGCATTTGGAAACATAGATTTCAGTCAACCTGGGTGTTTGGCTCACATGAATTGGAAGAACAGAGGAATGGAGAAACAAAGTGATGCAACGAGTGTACAACCTCTTTGGCATAGCCTTGTGGACCTTAGCATCATTGGGTTGGACGTGGAGAATGGTGATGATGCTAGTGTGACTGTCGGAGGCGGGGAAGAAGATCTGAGGCCTCTGGAAGCGGCGCCGAGGGTACTGCTCCGCTGTGATGGACGGTTTCATCGTTGGAGCAGCTCCGCTAAGGTGTACGGCGACGAGGCTGAAGCATGACAAGACAGACAACTTTAATTTGAAGTGGGACCCTAATATTATCTGCAATACATGATGTAAAATACATCACCAAAAAGTGCTAGATGTAAAACGTATCAGCCATGCCACGGCCGCTCCGGCAGATGGTGTAAGTACTGTTCACTCTGAACTTAACTGAAGAAAATGAACTTCACAGTCGAAACTGAATTTTACTGTCGAAACTGATTGAACTTGTAACAGAGCATCGCAATAGATGTTTAGGGCGTTCGAGCACTAGTAGCAGAGAAGCAGTGATCTAAATCAGCAGACGCTTGAGCAGGGAACACACTAGCAGAGAGCAAGTCGTGCAGTAGCACCGCAAGCGAGTGCTAAAGCAGCAACTCCTGTAGCTACCGGAGGTCGTGCAGTAGCAGCAGCACAAGAGCAGAGCAGCAGCACGAACGAAAGCAGGAGCAGTGTAGCAGCGCGACCGACAGCAAGAACTGAGCCCCAACGCGAGCGAGAGCCGGAGCAGCTGCAGCTAGTGCCGTTGTGGAAGTCGCCGCCGAGGAAGCAACGACATGGGGGAGAGACGCCGTGGATGATGTGGCCGGCGACGGCGCCGTCGATGGAGACGCCATGTCTGCTCGGTATCGAGCACCGGCAGCCCCGTGAGATCGAATAAAAGATAAAATGTAGCGGTGAGTGCAGAACCTCCTTGGTGGCACCGAGTTGGCCTCGGCTTCATCGGAGGAATTGGTGAGGGTGCTGCGGTTCCGGTGGGGCAGGTCAAGACAGCGCTGTGGATATTGAGGTGGCGCGATAGACGAGGCGAACATCGGGGCAGCTCCTTGGAGGTGGAGGACGGGGCGGCTAATCCGGCGGGACGACGAGATCGACAACGGATCCTCATCTAGTGCGGTGGATGAGGGACGGCGAGCTGTTGGGGTGGACGACGTAGTCGGGGAAGAGTCTCCGGCTGTGCGGCGGTCGGGAGGCCGAGGAGGAGCGTGGGGTTTCGCGGGTTTTGGCGGCCTCGGTGTATGAATGGGGGGGAGGCGAAGGGGGAGGGGGAGCTAAGCTTAGGGACGCGCTTGAACGAAATGTAGGGTAAGTTACCAGCGTACCCCCACCGGTTTTGACACCGCGACGTGGAGCTTCATTTTCGGCTGAGGGGTAGATGGGGGATTTCGCATGTCTGGGCTGCGGGAGCGATTTCGGATGAGGAGGGAGTTCTCCCGCGCGTCCAAATTTTGGGATAACAAGGCGCGGCGCGGGTTGAAGAAGCAGGAGTTTCGAAGCAGGTGAGACAAAAGATACTCGAGCTTGAAAATTTCGGGATAACAAGGTGCGGATTCCTTGTTCGGCAGAACAAACTTAACGTGTAAAAAAAATCATACAAGACACAAGAGAGTCATGTCCCCTTTTACTATATTGCTATAGATGCCATTGAAAAAACTACAAGAAAAATGTAAAAAAAATTGGGAGAACATGATTACCTTGCACAGTACCAAATCGATTCACACTTCCCTCAACAACAACAAAAAACAAATCAATTCCGACCAAAGAAAGAGTAATGTCCCTTTTTATATGATTACAATGCCATGATCTCGAATTTCAATTTTTGATCCATGTTATGTTGAATTCAAATATATCATTAGGTGACCTTGCATTTTATAATTAATGTAGTCATACATTTTGATCTTCCATCATATATGAACATTTTACTCCACCATGTGAACATATATATTGTCGTCTACCATATGGACTAAATTTGAATCAATTTTCCTTATTTGAATACGATTGTTGTCAAGTTATACAATAATTTAAATATTATCTTGATAACAAAAAGACATGCATATAGCAGTAATCATATTTCACTATGAACTACATGTACCATACGCTCTCCAATTCAAATATCTGTATCGATTTTATGTCGAATTCAAATCATAGTACATTATTGGTCTAGGTAGCGAGATGTTCGGGATAATCTAAACCCTGTTTTCATACGTATATTTTTTGGCTGAATTGGGACAAGTTTTGGTATAAGCCTCTTGCAAAACCGGAGATTCTCTCAACAAGCCTCGTGGTTCCGAGAGGGAACTTGTCACCTTTGTGTGCGAAACGATATACGCTGCCTCCCCCTGATTTTATTTACAGAGGCAACATAGAACTATATGAGTGCCCTGTTAAATTTTGGAATTATTTCGGGTTCATTTGGCCTTTTTATACATTAATTGAGTTTCTGGACTTTTAATGTGCATAATCTAAATATGAATTGCATGCACATGCTCCGGTGCACCAAAGTGGGTTGAAAAATCACATGTGTGTCCTTGGTTGAATTTCTAGGTCCCATGGAAGAAATGAGAATGAAATTCAAACATCTGGGCGTCATGACTCTACCGAGAACATCGAGAAACTTAGATTTTAAATTCATGTAAATCCAAAACTCGGATGGAAATCATGAAACTTGGCATGGTGTCATGTCATGGCACTAACATGTTGTGGTAAAAAATTGGGCTGATTTGGAAGCTCGTGGTTCTAAGAGGGAACGTGCCACCTTTGAGTGTGAAACGATATACGCTGCCCCCCCGCACTTGAGTTTCTTAACAAAGGCAACATAGAACTACATTAGTGCCATGTTAAATTTTGGAATTATTGCGGGTTCGTTTGTCGTTTTTTATACATTAATTGAGTTTCTGGTCATTTAATGTGCATAAGTCAAATTTGAACTACAAGCACATGCTCTCGTGCACGGTGCACCAAAGTTGGTTGAAAAATCACATTTGTGTCCTTGGGTGAATTTCTAGGTCCCATGCAAGAAATGAGAATAAAATTAAAACATCTGGGCATCGTGGCTCGGCCGAGAACATTGAGAAACTTGGTTTTAAAATTCTTGTAAATCCAAAACACGTCTGAAAATCATGAAACTTGGCATGGATGTCATGTCATGGTACTACCATGTTGTGGTAAAAAAAATGGCCGAATAGGAACAGATTTTGGTATAAGATTCTTGCAA
This sequence comes from Triticum dicoccoides, assembly GCF_002162155.2. Taxonomy (NCBI): domain Eukaryota; kingdom Viridiplantae; phylum Streptophyta; class Magnoliopsida; order Poales; family Poaceae; genus Triticum; species Triticum dicoccoides. The sequence continues at coordinate 198,398,765 of NC_041393.1, read as the reverse complement.
ACCGAAGCTTCTCTCAAGAAGGCTCATGGTTCTGAGAGGGAACGTGTCACCTTTGAGTGCGAAACGATATACGTTGTCCCCCTTGAGATTATTTACAAAGGCAACATAGAACTACATGAGTGCCCTGTTAAATTTTGGAATTATTCCGGCTTCGTTTGGCCTTATTTACACATTAATTGAGTTTTTGGTCATTTAATGTGCATAATTCAAATTTGAACTACAAGCACGTGCTCCCGTGCACCAAAGTTGGTTGAAAATCACATTTGTGTCCTCAGGTGAATTTCTACTCCCATGCAAAAAATGAGAATAAGATTCAAACATATGGGCATCGTGGCTCGGTCAAGAACATTGAGAAACTTGGTTTTAAAATCATGAAACTTGGCATGGTCTCATGTCATGGTAGTACCATGCCGTGGTAAAAAATTTGGCCGAATAGGAACAAATTTTGCTATAAGCTTCTTGCAAATCGGAGCTTCTCTCAAGAAGGCTCGTGGTTCTGGGAGGGAACGTGTCACCTTTGTGTGCATAATTCAAATTTGAAATACAAGCACATGTTCCAGTGCACCAAAGTTGGTTGAAAAATCACATGTGTGTCCTCGGGTAAATTTCTAGGTTCCATGCAAGAAATGGGAATGAAATTCAAAATTCTGGGCGTCGTGGCTGGGTTGGAAACATTGAGAAACTTAGTTTTTTAATTCCTGTAAATCCAAAACATGCATGAAAATAATGAAACTTGGCTTGGTGCCATGACATGGCACCAACATGCTGTGGTAAATTTGCAGTCCGATTTGCGAAGGCGCACACATTAACAATCAACAAAGTCATTTTGGAACAAGTGCTGTCATGTTACAATCGGAAACACAAGTATTATTGAAACCGTGGGCGTTCTACTTACTAGTAGCATTTATGTGCCGCCACGCGTCCCCATTTTTTATTAGCTAGGAGGCGCCGTGCAGGATAGCTATTTGAGTACGAGAGGCGTGCGATCAGACCCCTGCACGTGCTTATCGGGAGGAGAGCCCTTTGACCTCCATCTGCCGTCCACCTCTCTCCCAAGGTCTCCATTAATGGCGCCCGAGCCTCTGTTTAATGGCGTGGCTATGTCTCACTCGACTGAGATATAAGAGAGAAAAAAGAAAATCTGAAAGCACGGATCTTGATGTAAGATCCGACTGTCAGGACCCCGATCCTAAGTCACACTGATCTAGCATGTAACACATCATATCACTTTGCGGCCTCACGCACGGTATTCCCACAGGTGCCACCTTACCTGGCCCGAGACCGTTTGCGCCTTTTGGCTCACGTATATGACAGTGCTGCTAGCATCCATATGAACAAAAACCCGGGCTGACATGGCTAGTCGTGAATCCAAAGTGGCACTAACTTACAGGGATAGGCATCCATGACCCAGCATCGAACGTGTCGGTCATCAGCGAGTGAATCCAGGCTGTAGCACTGGGCTAGCAGGACTCCAGTATTCATCGCATGACATTTCCCCAAGGGGACAGACACATGAACGAAGAAGGACACATGCCGGCCAGCCTAAGTGTTCCGGAGCAGTAGCAAGCTACCATGGCTCAGTGGAAACACTAGGAGACATTTCCCGGTAAGAGAGGCTACTAAGGACAAACAACTAGATAGTCAGATCCCACACATACCAAGCATTCCAATAACATACACACAATATGCTCAATATGTGCAAATACAACATGGCATCACAACATGACTCTACAACTCAAGTATTTTATTCAATAGGCTCCGAGGAGCGACATATTACAAACATGGGTCTCACGACCCAGCATTCAGAGCATACAAGTCAAAGCACAAACGGAAACTTAACATGTCTGGGTACAGACATCTATAAATGAAAAAGGCCGAGAAGCCTGACTAACTACCAGATCCTGCCGAGGGCACAAGATCGTAGCTGAGGTAACAAGCTAAATGTCGAAGTCCACGCGGAAGTACTAGTGAGACTGAAGTCTCTCTGCAAAAACATAAAATAGGCAAACGTGAGTACAAATGTACCCAGCAAGACTTACATCAGAACTATCTACATATGCATCATTATCAACAAAGGGGATGGTGGGGTTTAACTGCAGCAAGCCAGCTTTGACTCGGTGGCTATCCTGAACTACGACTACAAGTAACTCTTTTGAGGTGGCGCACACGAGTCCACATATTCACCATATCAATACACCACTATGGATCCGCTACCGTCTCCCTACGAGAACGCCATCCATAGCACTCACGCTTATCTTGCATATTTTAGGGTATCCACTTTCACTTGTCTATGAACTGATATAAGTAACCCAGAAGTCCTTTTCCGCGGACACGGCTATTCGAATAGATGATGTTAACCCTGAAGGGGTGTACTTCTTCATACATGTTTCCACCACTTAGCGTCTGCACACGACATGTGCTCGGCAGACTTCAAGCGAAAGCCGACGTGGGTGTAGACCATGACCTACCTAAACATTCAAGTCTCTAGTCCAGGTTTATCGCCTATTCGGGTTCCATCCGCGAGGAGATCCGGCCGGAGTTTCGCTCACAGCCCCAAACGATGTGTGCAGGGTTCCCGAGACACCACACGGGCGCCCGGTACACCGTGCCACGTGCCTACCGCATCACGGCCCACCCCTCGGGTCAGCGCTGCCCACAGCCTCCAGCATACTACAAACACCAGAAACTACTTGCAACTCCTGGACAGAGGACAAGGGTGATTAAGAAGTCGAGCGGGGTCATATTTCAGGGCCCAATGCATGGTAGTAGCTGAATCATGGATCACAAACACAGAACTCAGTTCCTAAGGACGTCTTCAATGAGACAACCCACCATGTACTCCTACATGGCCTCTCATCGCTACCTTTACCAAATCGTGTTCACACACTTAGCTCACACATAGTAGGACATGTTCATACACCTCTGATTCATTCCCGATGAATCAGACCTGACTCAACTCTAAGCAGTAGCAGGCATGACAAACAAACATGAATGAGTAGGCACAACAGGGCTCAAACAACTCCTACTCATACTAGTGGGTTTCATCTATTTACTATGGCAATGACAGGTCATGCAGAGGATAAAGGGGTTCAACTACGCAGCAAGTAGCAAATGACTCGTTGTTGTCCTAATGCAGTAAAAGAGAGCAGGGCGAGAGAGTAGGATTGTATCGGAATGAACAAGGGGGTTTTGCTTGCCTGGCACTTCTAAAGATAACATTGAGTCTTCATCAGTGCCAACGATCACATCATCGGTACAGCGTCTACCGAGGGGGAACAACACCGGCAAACACAGAAGAAACACGATCAATGCAATGCACAGTATGATGCATGCTATGACATGGCAATATGAATGTGTTTTGGGCTAATGCATCTAGCAACAAGTTAAATGGGGTTGGTTTGAACACTAGGTTCAAATTCAAACTCCATATGTGAGAGTTTAAATGCCATTTAATTGATTTGACCTGATAAGTAGGTATAAGTTGTTCTAACATGCATGAAAATGGTACATATGGATAGATTGGATTTTTCTGATCATTTTTCATATATAACTTGTTTGATTTGGAGCTACGGTTGATTTTCTATGATTTTTAGAAGTTTTGGCTATTTCTTGGAATTTTCTGAATTACTTTAAATCCAGAAAATTATTAACTGCGTCAGCATGACATCAGCACTACGTTAGCAGGTCAACGGGGCTAGTCCGGGTCAAACCTGACCAGTGGGGTCCACTGGTCAGTGACTGGAGCTGATTAGTGTCGCTGACATGTGGGCCCAGTCAACAGCCATGTCGGCTTGGTCAAAGCTGACGCGTGGACCCACTGAGATTAATTAGAACTAAATAGAATCTAATCTGTGTTTAATTAGACAGCGGGCCCAGCTGTCAGTGACCTATGGTTTAGTTAGTGGCGTCATTAGTGGCTAATGAAATCGCCACGTCAGCGTCACCGGAGTTCAGCCGGCGGCGACCAAATCCGCGGCGGAGGGAGTTGGGATTTCGCTATGGGGCTCCGTTTTGAGCGCGGTTTCCTGCTACGGCTTGCCGAAGCTCTCGCGCATCTAGTGGTGGTGGCAGCAGCAGCTGGGATGGCCGGAGTTGACGGCGGTGAGCAATTCCGCGGCGGCCGGAGTTCGGGCACCTGCGGGTTTGGCGTTGTAGTGCTCGGGAGGGGGAGCTGGTGTGTGAGTTAGGCTCCTGGTGAGGTGTGGAGCACGTTGACGTGCTCGGGAGTGAGCTACAGTGGCTCTGGCCTCGTCTGCGTCATCGCCGGCGGCAAGGAGCTCACGGCCCCGGCGAAAAGGGTGGTTAGAGTGCGGGAACGAACGCGGGGAGGAGGGGAAACGGTGGCGGAGCTCACAGTGATCTCAACGGAGGACTCAGCGGGCTCGGGAAGGGGTCGGAGCAAGCGGGGAGGCGAGAGGGATCTCCGGTGGCCGTCGGCAAGGATGAGGATGATTGCGTCGCTTCGGGCGTCCTGCGAGCGCGTGCTTCGTCTTGGGGCTCCGTGGCGTCGAGGCGGAGCCTCTGGACAGTACGGAGAGGCGAGGAAGGGGCGATGGCCGCGGTGGTGTTCGTCGGCGGCGGCGACAGCGCTCGGTGGTTGCGTGCGAGAGAGCCAGAGGAGGAGAGGAGCTCGGGGAGAGAGTGAGAGGGGGCCAGGGCTGCGACGTGGAGCTCACCCAGGTATCCAGGGGCGCGGGCGGCAAGAAGGTGGCGCCGTGGCGAGCTCATGCTCGTCGGCGTCACCTCTGTGCCTGCCTGGCGAGGACGAAGCAGCTGGCTGGCATGGGCCAGCACAGTGCTGGGCCTGCCAGGTGGGCTGCGGCCAGGTAAGTGGCCCAGGTAAAATCTCTCTCTCTCTCTTTTATTTATTGTTTCTGTTTTCTATTATTCTATAGTCTTTAGGGCTTTATTTAAAATACCTAAACAGATCCAAAAATCATGAAACTAATCATGGCTACTGTTTAGAATATATCCAACAGTAAACATTTTAGTTTATGATTATTTGAGCATTTAAAATATTTTATAGTATTTAAATGCCCAAATGAAAATACCATATGATTTAATTCAGAGCCCAAATATGTCATGGAAAAATGTGCAACACCTCTGGTTACTGTTCCCAGCAATTTCCAGAAATGATGGACATTTTTGAAAGCCATTTGGATTCACTGAAATTATTTTAGTTGAACCTAGTGAATTCCTTTGATGCTAGGGTTAAAGAAATCCCTATTTCAAGTTTAACTGAAATTTAAACATGATGCCACACATGACTAGCTAGCTCAGAGCAAACCAGAAACTAGGGATGTGACACCGACGGACCTATATAGCATCTACTGCGACTTATAGCAAGACTGATGAATATATAAGGACAATTTTTTTGATCAAAGAAGGGCTTGCCCCTTCCGATTTTCATTACTGAAAACCAGCACAATTCACAAGAAGTTCAGCACAACTCCAGCCTAACATGAAGGACTAAAAGCTACTCCCTCCGTCCCATAATATAAGATGCTTTTTGACACCAGTATAGTGTCAAAAAGCGTCTTACATTATGAGATGGAGGGAGTACCAGATTGAAATCGCAACATCCCAAGAGGCCAACAAAGGCCAAACATCCGTGCTAGAACCCAACATTTCACAACCGACGACACAATCCACATCCTAAACTGATTATTACATCAAAAGAAACCAGGAAACTGAAGGAAGCCCAGCAGCAACTAGAAGAACAACAATGCCAGGGTCGCCACAGCAAGAGTTTTCTTCATTCCAGCCTTGCAACATTGATCTTCCACAGAAAGATAAGGACAATTAATTGTCTTACATAATTAGGAAGATAATTAAAAAAGCCACATGCAGCTACGCCCGAAATACACAAGGGCAAAAGAAGAAGGAAGACAAGGATCTGGCTCGCTGATCTCTACTTTCTTGATGCGTTGCTGCAGGCCGCGGGAACTAGTCTCTGCGGCGAGCGACAATGAGCTCTTTCGTGTCCTCAAGACGCTGCTTGAGAACATCCACGGATTCCTCCACCAGCCTTTGGTGCTCGTTGCGGAGCATGTCATTCTCATCCATAAGTTTCTTGACGATGATGCCGGTCCTCTTCAACAAGGCACTGGTTTCCTCCTGCTGGTCTGCACTTCGGACGATCTTCTCCCTCAGCAGGTCGCGCTCATCCAGGAGCCTCTCATTGCCCTCCCTTAGTTGCGAGATGACGCTGGTAGCCCGTTCAAACGAGGCTTTCACGTCGTCCTACAACCTCGCCAAGCCAGAGATCTGATCCATCTGGCTATGGACGATCGCATGCATGCACCTGTAACAGTCGTCGCCTGCCCGCGAGAAATTTTCCCAGGCCACCGCGGTGCGGCGGGACATCTCTGCTGCTTCCGCGGTGCGGCCGGACCAGTCTGCTGCATCGACGGCGCGGCGGGACCTCCGTGCTGCTTCAGCGGCGTGGCGGGACCTCTGTGCTGCTAGTTTCGTGCGGCGGGACATGTCGGCTGCTCTCGCAGCGAGGCGGGACATCTCTCGTGCTTCCGCTTCCATGCTCGCCTCTCCCTGGTGGGAATCTCTCAACCCAGAACTCACGCTGGCCATGGCAGACGCAAGGGAAGGATGCTGAATGACTTGTTTGTTTTTGTGGATGAGGAGTTGAGGAGGAATGTGCAGTCATCTTGGCATACTAGTATTTATAACCGAGTACTAATACGCTCCTAAGTGGGAAACCGTTTAGGTTGTGATCGGTGTGAACAGGTTCGGAATTCAATATACTAGCATGGTACTAATACGCTCCTAAGTGGGAAACAATTTAGGTTGTGATCGGTGTGAACAGGTTTGCAATTCAATATAGCATGGAGTAATTTGGAATGTGGCGAGACGCAAGCTCAAAATTTATTGACGGTTCTAGTTTCGAAGTGCGGCACTATTCCCAGATGGAGTACTTCTTTTTCTACTCCCTCCTTTCCGGTTTTATAGGGCCTATCTCAAAATTTTAGTTTTTCCATTTTATAAGGCTCAATTTGGTTGTTCCCCAACACATGTTCAGATTCCAAGGTGCATTAAATCATTGCATGCAAGTATTAAGAGAAAATTGACCAATGCATGTACTTTATGCATGCATGCATTGCAATTAATGCATTGATAAACATATTTTTTGAGAAAAACAAGAGCATTAATTAGGTGCTTTTGCAAACTACAAAAAATATTCCACCACTCACCATAAACCGGAAAGGAGGGAGTACTGTTGTGTACGTGCAATAACTGGCACCATCGTATACATATCTTACGGTTAATGGGGCGTTCGACAGGAATAGCCGCGTGGCGAGCTCTAGGCTAGTCCTTTTTTCAGACGCATTAAACCTATCTCTCGGGACTTCTCGCATGCACCATCGTGCCACCCACGGAAACTTGTACTCTGAGTTTATTAGTACGTTATACAGGAAGAGAAGACGTGCACGCACGCACTCGTCCTCTCACACACGTGTCTGTTTTTTCTCGAAAAGGAGGATGATGACCCCCGGCCTCTGCATCTGGGAGTCACACACGCATCTATAGCTACGAATTGTAGTGTTCTCAACCATCCGATTGGCTCTATCATGGATGTACCTATATACTAAAACATGTCTAGATACATCTATATTTTGACAAATGGAAGGCATGTATTGTGGAGCGGAGGGAGTGCTTGTCATCAAAATGGATAAAAAGGGACGTATCTAGAACTAAAATACGTCCACATACATCTCCTTTTATCCATTTTGATGACAAGTAGTACTTCTTACCCAAAGGAACTTTATATCCAACAGACACAAAATATCCGTTCGACTGTTGGAAATTACTGATCTGATGTCGAAGTAATTGCTGCAGCGCCACCAAAACCCACCATTTCTTAAGCTAAAGTAGACCAAGGTAATCCCTATATTAGAATATTACTAAGATAAACAGAAGGCATTGTCGAAACATTTATGACGTGAGCTTGTCAATCTGAATGTGGAGGGACACAAGCTTAGCCCCGGCCAGCAGCTTGGGCGGAACTGTCAAGAAGGTCAGCTCCTGCACGTCAATGTTGCCGGGATCCTTACTGCTTGTCACCTCCATTTCCACCTTGACGGTGTCGGTCGTGCCTTTGGGCTCCCCCGGCAGGCCGTTCGCCCACAGCTTGGCCAAGTAGTGTGGCAGTGGGGACGCCCCCGCTCTGATGCAGACGACCGACACGGCGATAGGCGCGCCGATGTCGAGCACGCCGCTGACCAAGAAAAACGCGCGGCGGTCCTCCTCCGTGAACAGCAAGAGCCGTGGCTCCGACAGTGGCACTTGCAGCTGGAGCACCTTGCCGTACTGGATCCTGTGCACGGGCATGGGATGCGCGGTACTGATGTGGTGGTAGAGCATCGGCGGCGGGCCTTCGTAGCCGTAGACGGGCACGGGGCATTTGCAGGGCGCGAGCGGACACATGCTCTGGTGATCGGCGAGCTTGTGGTAAGTGATGTAGAGCCCACAGCCTTTGTGCGGGCACTCCACCCTCACCGACGAAAGGATGGAGTCCACCGCTGTGTTCCACACGTCGAAGCACCACCGCGCTCGCACTTTTGGCACTGCCGCTGGTTCCCGGGGCGCTCGACGCGGCAGTTCGCGCAGGCCAAGTGCCCTCCCTTGCACTGCAGAAATGAATCCAACGGCACATCAATCAAGAAACCTGCACCTTGCTCAATTAGCCGAACGGACGAGGTGTATTCGAACCTCATACACTGGAGGCATCAAGGGGCGGAGGCACAAGGGGCAGTGGAGCACGGTGAGGTCCATCGAGACCTTAGAGAGCTCCATCCTCGGGTCCTGTTCCTGTTCGGTCTGCATGATCTCGCCCTCCTCGTGAACAACCATCTCTCGACTTGGGCCGGGGTATTACAAAGCTTACCGTCACATATTTTATACTCCCTCCAAACGGAGGGAGTAAGTCTTTATAGAGGTTTCACTAGGTGGACTACATACGGAGCAAAATGAATGAATCCACACTTAAAATGCATCTATATACATCCGTATGTAATTCATAATGGAATCCCTACAAAGACTTATAATTTAGGAATGGAGGGAGTACTACTTCAAGGTGCATTAAATCAACACATGCAAGTACTATCAAAAGAAGAGTCACGGCATGCACGCATGCGTTGTAATTAATGCATCGGTAAACGCAAATTATTGAAATATATCGAGTGCAGTGCTTTGATGTGTCGCGTCAACTCGTACATCAATGAGAAGTTTGACTATCCTCTCCCTCGCGGACTTAACTGCACCTGCCTTTGGCTGTATGACAGGTTGGCCACACACCTGTCGGGCCCACCTGTCATACACACAAAGACAAGAGCGTCCCTCCCTCACCCATGAGCGTGGTGGCTGGCAAGACTAGGAGAAGCTTTTGCTACATGCTCTCCCTCCCGCACGCGGTGGACATGCAACAGTTCAATGGGTGTTAGATGGCCAGAAGCGTACTGTAGTGCTCCTCCAGTGCAGTAGTACACCATCATTGTTCAACTTCCCGAAGAGGCGAAGAGCCAAGCGCAGCCCGGACGCTCGTGTGGCAGTTTCATGTGTAGAGTAGTCTAGATAGCGTGTACCGTGCCTGTAAGCTTAAAATCGTTGGGGTCGGCTCCATGCTATGTGGCCGTCTCGAAGTTTTAAATTTTTTTAAAATAGTCTTCTGGCCCTACCTGTCACCCTGGTGATTGTAGTTTGCACGCTCATCTGGTCAAGACAGGAATATATATTTTAATTTGTTTTTTCGAAAAGGGAGGACTCCCCGGCCTCTGCATCAGAACGATGCATACGGCCACATAAATTTTAATTTGTGGTGGGTAAATGTTAGAGGTTGTAGCAAATATATTGTACACTGCGGGTCTTTTAGCCAAGTTTAGAGGCAAGCATGTGGGGCCAGTGCTATGATGTGTCGCGTCAACTCATAGAACGAGGAGAAGCTTGATTTTACTACATGCCTTCTCCCTCGCCCATGCGCGCGGTTGCTCGCAAACGAGGACATGCTTTTGCTTAGTAGTAGTACTTCTACAACAAGCTATCCGTTCCGCTCGCGGTGGATGGACATGCAGCAGTGGATTCGACACTGTAGAAGCAGTAGTAGTAACATCATTGTTCGTCTTCTCGAAAAGGCGAAGAGCCAAGCGCAAACCGAACGTTGCAGTTGCAAACATTGGAGCTCGCATATAGCCAGGCTCTTGCATGAGACAAAATTGCTTTGTGAGCCCACTATTGTACTAGTACGTACAACTACTTGCTAGTATAGCCCTATAAACCAGAAAGGAGTATTTGCCCTTCTAGAGATTTCAACAAGTGACAATACTACACCGAGACGGAGTACATATGGAGCAAAATGAGTGAATCTGCACCGTAAATAAATACGTACTAGTTCTATCATTTTCCTCTCCGAGGTGCACAATATTGAGTATACTGACTAGTCTCTTTTTGACACACATTTACTTTTTTTTGACACAGTACAGACGCAAGCGCTCATATACACGCGCATACACTCACCCCTATGAACACACACACACACGCACGACACTATCATCTTGAAATTTACGAAGTCACCATAGGCACCTCGTCGTCGACGGGTCCATAGGTGCTTGAATGCCAATGAGGAAGAGGGTAGCGGTTCCCGAGACGTTGAACGGTCAATGATGCATCCTCAATTACATGCAGAGGGAATTAATTGGAGAAGCAGACTAGAGCGAGCATGATGTGAATGCAAGAGTTTGGACTCTCATATAATAAAGGCGCCCCACCACTCCAATCCATCTACTCCCAAGTCTCTGCGCAACAGTGCTCACTCCAATCCAAGACCAAGTGACCAGAAGCCACAAGCACCTATGGGGGCGATGGACGCGAGCGGCAGTCGGCTGTGCCAAATCATCCAAGGCGCCAGCCTGCGGCCCCGCACCACGCAGCGTTTCCAGACGGTGCTGGTGACCGCAGGCATCATAGCCCTCACCGATGCCGGCTTCGCCTCTCGCATGGACGACATGATGGTCAACTCCATCCGCAAGTTCACCGCCGTCAAGAAGTGCGCGGACGACCTTGCCGTACTTCTCCAGCCCGCGCGCCCAGGCTCCTCATTGCCTGCCACCCTCATCGGCCTACATGGTGACGAACTCTTTCAAGCCCTGGTGGCCCTACAGGTGCCGGAGGTCGCGACGAAGAATGTGCACCTTGAGGCCAGGCTCGCCGCGCAGCGCCTCGCCATGCAAGAAACCGTCGACCTGCACATCCACGTCTACGAGGAAATCGTCTACATAGGCCACTACAAGGCAAGCGAGGACAGAAAGACGTTGGCCTTCTTCCAGCGGCTGGAATCTTTGGACGCCATTGTTCAGAAGCACGTCGACCTGGCCACAAAAGCCGCTGCTACTTAGGCGTCGTTCGGTGGGCCGGCGCCCTGAGTCGAGGAGGTGGACGTCGTCGATGGATGCATCTCTTCTTCTTGCCTCCTGTAACCAGCACTGCATCGCCTCGTGGCCTTAATGTTTTATTAGTATAGTACTCCCTCCGTTCCCAAATATAAGTCTTTCTAAAGATTCCAACAAGTGACTACTACATACGGAGCAAAATGAGTGAATCTACACTCTAAAGTATGTCTTCATACATCTGTATGTTGTATTCCATTTGAAATATCTAAAAAGGCTTATATTTATGAATGGAGGGAGTATATGGCATTTTTTATTCTAGTCGTAACGTTTTCACTGTGAGGTGGGGCCGCAGTTGAGCAAACCCACCCCACCCACCGGGCTTCGGCCGAGTTTAGAGTTACTAGAAGAGAGAAACGAGGGAGGAGAGCTAGCTGTAGCACGGACGCTGTTGTCAGATGGGACTCGTGTTTATAGAATAGGAGTACTGAGCACTCGTGCCTCTTTTTTTTGAGGGAAAAATTAGTCGTATGTCTAGTACCACTAGTTGGGTGTGTGCGACCTATAGCTGTCATCACTTTAGGTATCCTTTTCGAACCGAGGCTACGCTTCACAGTACATATTTTTTCACGCATTTATCCTCCTATATGTACTCCTAGGCTATTTCCACGTGCTCCCATTCGCCGACATGTGGGATATAAAGCATCTGGGTCGTAGTGCATGCACGACTCGGAGCATATGCCGGGGTACTTTACATTTCAGACCTCACGAATTACATGCAAACCCCCCACAGAAGAATAAATAAATCAATGAATTACTACATGAAACCGGATTATTTTCATGGAAACCGGAGCACGTTCATTAAATTTTGGACATACCACGTTTATAAAAAATGACCGGACCTAAACCAGTCTAAGGTCCTCTTTGATTTTCCCCGAAAAAAGGTCCTCTTTGATTCGCAGGATACTGAAAACCCAGGAATGGGGAAAGTATGATGGCAATGAACCGAGACGAGGAGAACTCTAACTCAGTTAGAGGTTAGAGTTAGATTCTAACCCTGAACTAACTCTAAACCAAAGAGGTGTATGGATGGCAGGGTTAGATTGACAATAAATGCTCTATCTCAATCATTTGACTACTTTGGACCCTATTTTTAGTCAGACTAAAATAAGTCCCTTGGATCCAAGCACCCTCTTGGTGTGTCCGGCTCTTCTGTGGCCTCCTCTCGCTCACAATTGACATAAACGAACCATCTATACAAATCAAGCATGCACAACATGATAATTTTTACTTTGTCCATACAAATGAGATATCCCACTTAAACATACAAGTCGTCAATCAAGCTTCAAAAAATAAAAAAACACTTGATGAAACAAAGAATGAGCTAACTCATCACGGAAGTCGATCACAATAGGGAGGGAGCCCGGAGCCCCTCAAGCACCGAGGGAGGAGCTCGCCATCGTCGCTCTGGAGGAAGGCTCTGTAGAGCCCAAGCCCCGGGAACCCCTCCGACGCTGGCCCTTGCGAGTTGAGGTCGACACCGGCATGGGTAGCAGGGCCGCTTGCCGCCGACTGGGAACTTAATCTTTGGGCCTCTAGAAATAATGCAAGCCTGTAACTAAAATACCTAGAAAGGTGAACTGAATCTTTGGGCCCCTAGAAATAATGCAAGCCTGAAACTGAAATACCTAGAAAGGTGAACTGAATATTTGGGCCTCTAGAAATAATGCAAGCCTGAAACTTAAATACCTAGAAAGGTGAAATGAATCTTTGGGCCTCTAGAAATAATGCAAGCCTGAAATTGAAATACCTAGAAAGGTGAACTGAATCTTTGGGCCTCTAGAAATAATGCAAGCCTGAAACTGAAATACCTAGAAAGGTGAACCGAATCTTTGGGCTTCTAGA
>NC_041393.1:198365621-198384958 GCF_002162155.2 Triticum dicoccoides | reverse complement strand
GGCCTCTAGAAATAATGCAAGCCTGAAACTCAAATACCTAGAAAGGTGAACTGAATCTTTGGGCCTCTAGAAACAATGCAAGCCTGAAATTGAAATACCAAGAAAGGTGAACTGAATCTTTGGGCCTCTACAAATAATGCAAGCCTGAAATTGAAATACCTAGAAAGGTGACCTGAATCTTTGGGCCTCTAGAAAGATTTATTACCTCCTCAAGCAGCATCAAACAATTCCATGCGTGCACCACAAATCTATAGAAAGTTTGACCAGGATCTACTTTTCCAAATTAGAATTAACGCTAGAGCAAGCAAGATGAATGATATGGCCGTGAGACAGTGAAGGAATGAACAAACTCACCCCTCTTGCGACCTCCCTGGTAGATGCACCGCCGCCGCGCATGTCAAAGGGAGAAAAACGACTCGTGAAGAGGGAGCGGGGCGACCTTCGAAGGTCGGAGGGAGAGGGCGGCCGGAGTAGGGCGGCGGAGGCCGGAAGGAGAGGGCGGCCGGAGGGGAGAGAGGGCGAGCGGCGCTTGGGCGGGCGGCCCTATGGGGAACAGAGAGGAGTCGTGCGAGAGGGGGGGGAGCGATCTGGTGCGGGAAGGTGAGATTTTTTTAGTTCTCTTTTAGTGGGCCCGAGGATAACTAACCCAATTAGAACCTCTCCACCGGGCTAGTTTTTTTAGCTGGGTTAGAGCAAACTAGCTCAAACTAACCCCTCTTGTTTCAATAATTTGAGGCTATTTCAACCCAAACTAGCTTTAACTCAGGGATCCAAACAAAGAGGAGTGTTACTGTACATGCTACAGTGTGGACCGTAGCACATTGTTTTTTATGGCCATATCACCACATTGTTTTCTACTGCTGGTTCACTGGGCTACCGTGGTTCGCACGGCTGGATCACTGGGCTGCCGTGGTTCGCACTCCTCCGACCTGAGTAGTACTCCCTCCGTTCCTAAATATAAGTCTTCGTAGATATTTCACTGTGGACCGCATACGGATGTATATAGCTGCATTTTATGTGTAGATTCACTCATTTTTCTCCGTATGTGGTCCATAGTGAAATCTCTCCAAAGACTTATATTTAGGAACGGAGTGAGTAGTATAGTACTAGTATATACCGCATCATTCTTTGCTCCTTCTTACTACTCCGACATGTGGGAGAGCCAGCATCCGGGTCGACGTGTCATGCACCAGATTAGAGCGCGGAACGGAAGGGGGGCATCACCCTGGTCGGAGCGCCAGTAATTCATGACTATAGTGAGTGGTCATATCACAAGTCTTTCCAGCAGTAACTTGCTGTCAAATCGCACAACCCCACTCGCTCACCCTCCTCGCCTCTCTGTCAACCCGCCTACCCGGAAACTGCCGCGCGTACTGCCCGGGAAAAGTCCTGCCCTCAACTTTTAACTACGCGAAAATAGTTCGAGCTTGTTCGTTCTATATAAATACAGTACTTACTGTATGTTTATTCACCCGTGGGGTTGTTCAATGAATGGAGGGGGAGCACAAGTGAACAATACTACCTCTGTCCGGGTTTATTGGTCCCCATTGTATTTCGTGCCAAATTTTGACCATAGATTAAACTAAGAAAATGTTCACGCATGTCACCAAACATTATATTTTTCAAAACTATGTTCAAATACGAATCCAATGAGATAATTTTTCTTGACATGCATTAACATTTGGTTAGTTAAATCTTTAGTCAAAATTTGGCACAAACTATAAAAGGGACCTATAAACCAGGACGGAGGTAGTACCGTAGTAGTAAGTAGGAGTCGTAGTGTAGTCACCTTAAATAGAGAGTTTCTTTTCTTTAATGCCACGTACACAAATCGAAATGCTTGTTGTGGAGAGAAAAAAATATAATCACTCCACTATATATGGACGCAGGGGCCTGAGCGCTTGCTTTACTAGGGTTGCTCTCTTCATTCTCTCATCCTCTCCAGATATAAACAAGACAGCGGTAGCGACATTTTCTCTCTGCTCACCGCTGGTCACAGATCCGGCCGGATCCCTTCGGCCGGTGTGTGTAGAGGACTAAAAGGTGCATCGTTCACGCGGTCATCGTCGCCGAGGGAGGAAACCCATAACTGCCGGAGGGGCCCGATCCTCTGCCCGTGCCGTTCTCTCCGACACAGCGCCGGCTCGAGAGGTCCTCCGACCCTTCTTCCTCCCCGCCGTATTGTCCGCAGATCCGACCTATCGCCGCCGACATCCCGGCGACCCTCAGGTATAAGTTCTTCGAAAGCGGCCTTGCTCTACTGCCCCAGCTCCCTACGTGTCTGCATGTGCATCTTTTTCTACTCCCATCAGCTCTTCCAAAGCCACCTAAATTTTTAGTATTATTAGAGGTAAAGCTACTTCATGCATTCGAATCTAGGGCTTTGTTCAAACAAGAAGAAAGGGGGGGGAAGTTGTAGCATGAATCTAGGACTTGATTCAAAGAGTAAATAATATGGTGAAAGTAGTAGAGACCGGATACCCAACCGGTCTCTTGGTTGAAAAGGGAAATAATGGGAAAACGCGGTACAATCTGGATAAGGAACAGATCTATTATTGGTTGAAAAAAGGATAGAAAGTGGCGGCTGGTGGACAAGTCAACAGAGTATGTCCAGGATTAGATTTGCTGCCATCACATAGTAAAAGGTCTCCAGGATTAGATTTGCTGCCCTCACATATTAAAAGGTCTCAGGATTAGATTTGCTGCCCTCACATAGTAAAAGGTCTCGAGATTAGATTTGCTGCCCTCACATAGTAAAAGGTCTCAGGATTAGATTTGCTGCTCTCACATAGTAAAAGGTCTCCAGGATTAGATTTGCTTCCCTCACATAGTAAAAGGTCTCGAGGATTAGGTTTGCTGCCCTCACATAGCATGAACAAGCTTGGCATCACCACTTTATGCCTCCTTGTAGGTACATTGTGCTGATGCATCCACTGTCCCATGTCCTTATACCAACCTTTTGCTGTTTTTTTTTGCGGGTAGACCAACCTTTTGCTGTAAGGGCGCATGTAAAATGAAGCGATCACACTGTTACCTTAGGGACATGTCTAACTAGTGTTATTGTTAATCTAATGCCTCCAGTGATAAGATGCAATTAAACTGTGTTACAAATGGCACTCCTGCTGTTTTCCCCAGTATGATAAGTAAGTTGCTCCTTTATGCTGCTGAGTGTCCTGGTGTCCCCATGGTCCCATGCCCTTAAACCAACTCTTTAGCTACTGTTGATTTACTGTGTCTGGTAAACAAGCAATGCCACCATTAAAGTAATCCCATATCTGAGGAATCTCATTGTTGATCGTAATGCTTCTGGTAACATGAAGCATTGCTAACGTTTTAAAATTTCTACTGTCCTTGTGTGATTGCCATGAACATAATTAAGATGCTTCTTTTCATTTTGTATATGTTTCATATATTCTTATTGACCAGCAACTGTTTACTTTCTATCATTTTGTGCAGATAGGGATATCCATTTCACTTTGTTGCTATTGTGACCTTTTGGTGAACTGCACAGAACATTTTTTTGGAATGAGTGTCTTGTGCAGTTCAACTAAAATGTCACGTGGGCAACATCTCTCAATTTTGGTGGAACTGCACAAAATGGTTCAACTAAAGTGAAATCATGCTCTCCTGTCTCCTTGTTTGTGCTACGCAAACATGCTATGCAAACAGGAATACTCTACTATAGATGTTGTGACGGCCAAGAGCATTCGCCAAGTTCTTCAATTGTATGACATGGCTAGCCAAGATGGATTTAATCCCGATATTGACTTTATCAAAAGGCTCTAATGGGTTGGTACTAAATCTTGCAAGCTGGGAATCAGTGAGATGTGTAGGCATCTTTGTTGTACTTATTATTTGAATCTTATTTGTTGGTTCTGAATCTTGCAAACTGGGAATCAATGAGACGTGTAGGCATCTTTGTTGTACTTATTATTTGGATCTTAGTTGTTGGTTCTGAATCTTGCAAGCCGGGAATCAATGAGATGTGTAGGCATCTTTGTTGTACTTATTATTTGGATCTTATTTGTTGGTTCTGAATCTTGCAAGATGGGAAACACGGCATGATGATGCAGAGGACAGCAACCATAACAAACAGTTCAAACTTGGTAGTATTATCTTTGTGAAAGTGCGACAAATGTGCTGATCGTGTGCGTCCTGAGAATAATAATTCTAATTGTTGTGCATGTTGATCCCGTGGCACTGATAGAACGAGCCAATGCATTGCTTGTTTTAAGTATAAATTTCTATTAAAGCTAATTAAATTTATGTAAAGTGACCACTAACTCCTGTTATTACAGTACCAATACAGACCCACTCGTGAACCGACGTGTGGTCGGAGTAGGTTTCTTAATGGAGGCGTTTGAATGCGCCGAGGGTGCATCTTCTGCTGGGCGTGCAGCGGACGAGGGAGGGGTAGTAACTATTGTCGCCTGTACACACTCAGCTTACTGCTGAATCCAGTTCCCCAAGAGCTGAAAAACAAACTGCTGCCGCCGCCTACACACTTGTTCACTCGAAGAGACTCCAATGGCGATCCGAGGGGTGAGCCTGCTGGATATGGACTTCAGCAAGGAGTTAGTTCACCGTTCAGTCCTATGGCTGCACCAAGTTGAATGTGATGTACACCAATGATACGGACTCGGTGAAGCTCTGCCTCGCCTCAGTCCTATGGCTGCACCAGGTTCTGGAGCATTTGCCCGTTTCATCGGCAGCACGACTGCACCTTCGCTACGGTGGAGAGAAGGAAGAACGCGACGATTCGGCCATCTGGTGCAACAAGCTTGTCGACATCCAGAAGCAATACAAGATCATCAACAACGGGCAGGAGAAGGACTCCGTGGTTGACCTTGCTGAGACCATCATCGACCCCTGATACGCCAACATGAAAGAAGACGACCTGAACACGTGGGAGGTACCTCTGAATCTAGCCTACATAACCTACGCGGCCAAGGACGCATGCGCATGCTACGACATGTACAGGCAGATCTTGGACATGAGGGCGTGTCTGCTTCCCGTAACCGACGAGTACATAGATAGTCGCAGCGTCATGATCAAGCGTGCCAGGAAGGTCTAGATGTTGTACTTTATCTGTTTATAAGCACCTTTATCATCTGAGTGTTTCATGCATTAGCCTATGTGTCGTAATTATCTGTTTTGTCCGAAATATTTCTTTTAAGAACCCATTAACCTGATTGCTTTTTTTAGTGGCTATTTGCGTATGTATGTAAACTAGTTCACTTGTCCGTAAAAAAAAACTAGTTCACTTGGCCGTCGTGCTTTGAATCTCCTTCCTCCCAACATATTCCTCTCCTCAGGTGGATCCAGCAGGTCTCTGAATTTTCTCCCACTTTCTTTTTCGTTGTAAACTGAGTTTTCTCCCAGTACTTTCCCCTAGAACCAACTCAACTGTCCCACGTCTAGCCTAAAAAATAATAATACCCCACGTACTATTAACTCATCAAATTAAAATGATATTTTATTTCGTAAGTTGAAAGTTCTTACAAAATAATAATAATAATTGTTTATATGTAACTTGCCAAGTTAACTCCTAGTGATTGCGTACATAAGCTTGCAAAGATTTTACTGACATGCAATCATGTGTTTATGTTTTTATAACATTTCTCCGTCTAGCCCAACATGATATTTTCACCCAACCCAGCAAGTCCGCGGATTTCGAGAAAAATGCAAATGGGATTTAAACGGGCTGCATAGATGCTACATCATTGTTTCACCCAGCCCACCAAATGGACTAAAAAACAAATGGACTGGCTGACATGTGGGCCAGTAGGTCGAAGCCTAAGAAGGCGTTGGATTTACATCCAACGGCCGACATTCTTCTTCAATCTCTCGTCTTCTTTCCTCGGCGCTGCTGGAACCGCCTGCTCCAGCCTTCGGCGTCCAGCGGCGTGGTTTTGCGCTCCTCAGCGAAACGCTACCCCGCCGACGGCCAGGCCATCCCTCCACTCCGCACCTCCTATTATTCTCTGCCGAGTGTAGGCCCACCCCGCACCCGAACCAGTCAAGTTTCCCACTCCTCTCCGTCTGCAACTCCACTGCCGCGTCTTCCCCATCTCCGGGTCATTCCAGTCTGGGGCCTTGCCGTCGTCCATCGCCTCGGTGCACTCGGCGTGGCATGGTCAACATACGAGAGTCATCGGAAGAGGACTGTACGTGGAGAGCCTGACGGCTGGGACCCACGAGGTCCATGGTCGCACGCAAGGAAAGTTCCTCCTTATTACGCACTATATGTGCACTGTACATGGGAAGGGCTTCTGTATTTCGCAAAAAAAACGTCCCCCCCGCTGACAGGTCCGACCCACCAGCTATATCTTCGCACGCAAGGAAGTGTCTCCTTATTACGCACCAAAAAATGAATACCCCCTGCTAGTTGGGACCCACCATAGTGGGTGGCTGACTTGTGGGCCTACTAAGTTGACGAGGATGGAGGGCTTTGTCAACTTAGTCAATATGAACGATTCTAGCTCCAGTGACCGTACGATGTCCATCCAACGGCCATAGTGCTTCTTCAACCTCTGGTCTTCTTGCTCCAGCCGCCCAAAGCAGTGCCGGTCGTGCCGCGTGCTCCTGCCTCTCGTGGCCGGCTGTGATGCCGCGGAGGCCTCACCGCCCCCTACTACTCCCACCGCTGGCCCAGGATATCCCTCTACTCACCCACACCCCCTGTTATTCTGCGACGACAGCAGCCTCACGCCGCAGCCGAACTAGTGAACCCTCGTACACCTCTCCGCGTGGGCATCCACTGCCGCGTCTTGCCCGGCTCCATGTCGTCCCCTTCCTAGGCCTCGCCATCGTCCACCGCCTTGGTGCTCTTGGCGCGGCGTGGTCAATGTGGTCAACGCCCGACTTCCCTCGGAAGAGTACTAAACGTGGAGAGACTGACAGCTGGGTCCAAGGCCATAGCCCAGTTTTTTTGTGATTTGCCAAGTAAGTCGCTTTGTCAGGCCTGTTGGGCTGCAAATCTTTCAAGACGAGGAGAGCTTCATTCGGCTGGCCGAGAAAATGGCCTATCAGTAATGAGAAATGGGCTGTACATTTTTAAAACACATCAAACCGGCAATTAGTTTCAAATATCTTTTTTTCATTTCGAGATTTTAAATTACATTAATTTTTATGCGTGGAGAATTTGTTGGATTTTATATTGATATACATTTATTTTTAAAATTAGTTTGAATGTGAGTTGAAATTTCGGGATTAAAAACAGTTCGGACCGCACCGAAATATGCAAAATTTCGTATAATTTTTTAACCGTGGCCACAATATGGGCTGTAATGCTAACAAAAAGAATATGGGCTCCAAAAAAAACCCTTAAGAATTAGCAAATGGGCTGCAAATTATTAGAAATAATGGCAGATGGGCTGTATGCTGTTTTCCACTGATTTGAGGCTTTCCTAAAAAAAGGTTGACGCACAAGCAATGACTGTTGGCTGGCCATCCTACGGCCGTCGTGCTTCTTCAATCTCTACTCTTCCTGCTCCAGCCGCTCAAACAAGCGCCGGCGGGACTGCCTGCTCCCTCCTCCCCGTGGCCGGCTGTGCTGCCGTGCAGGCCTCACCGCCCCACCGTACTCCCATCGCTGGCCTAGCCATCCCTCTACTCACCCACACCTGTTGTTATTCTCCGGCGACGGCAGACGAACCAGTAAACCCTCGTTCAGTCGTACTCCCCTCCGCGTGGGAAACAACTGCTGGTCTTCCCTGCCTCCGTGTCGTTCCCTTCCTAGGCCTCGCCATCGTCCACCGCCCTGGTGCTCTCGGCACGGCCTAGTCAACGTGGTCAACGACCGACATGCATCTGAAGTGGACTGTACGTGGAGAGGCCGACAGCTGGGTCCACGGCCGCACGCAAGGAAATGCCTCCTTATTACGCGCAAAATAATGATTCCTCCACCTGACATCAGGACCCACTGAAAGGGACTCAGTATTTCGCGAAAAAACGTTGCCGCCGCTGACAGCTCGGACCCACCAGCTATATCTTCGCACGCAAGGAAGTGCCTCCTTATTACGCACAAAAAAAATGAATACTCCTCCTGTTAGCTGGGACCCAGTATAGTGGGAGGCTGACTTGTGGGCCTACTAAGTTGACGGTGACGGAGGGCTTTGTCAACTTAGTTAATATGCACGATTCTAGCTCTAGTGACCGTACGATGTCCATCCAACGGCCGTAGTGCTTCTTCAACCTCTGGTCTTCTTGCTCTAGACGCCCAAACCAGCGCCGGTCGTGCCTCGTGCTCCTGCCTCCCGTGGCCGGCTGCGATGCGGCGGAGGCCTCACCGCCCCCTCCTACTCCCACCGCTGGCCAGGCCATCCCTCTACTCACCCACACTCCCTGTTATTCTGCGACGACGACAGCCTCACACCGCAGCGAACCAGTGAACCCTCGTACTCCTCTGCGCGTGGGAATCCACTGCCGCGTCTTCCCCGACTCCGCGTCGTCTCCTTCCTAGGCCTCACCGTCGTCCATCGCCCTGGTACTCTCAGCACAGCGTGGTCAACATGGTCAAGGAATGGCTTCCATCGGACGTGGACTGTATGTGGAGAGGCTGACAGCTGGGTCCACGACCGCAACAAGGAAGTGCCTCCTTATGACGCACAAAATAATTATTCCTCCACTTGACAGCGGGGACCCACCAGACGGGCCACCATATTTCGCGAAAAATACGTTTCCCCCTGACTGCTGGGACCCACCAGCTACACCTTCGCATGCAAGGAAGTGCGTCCGGGCAAAAAAACAAAAAACAAAAAACAAAACGATTCGCCCCCCTGACTGTTGGGACCCACCAGCTACAACTTCGCAGGCAAGGAAGTGCCTGACAGTCGGGACCCACCTGGTCGAAGCGTACGTAGCGTTGTCATCCTGGTCGCGAACGTGTACGTACATACTGGTCGATGTAGAGGCGCCCACGTGTCGTAGTAGAGGCGCACACGTAGCATGTACACGTACGTACAACGGCCAGGGTGCAAGAAAGAAAATACGACAACGTACGTACATACAGGCGGGGTCTCAAACGCCTACTCGCGCATACGTACATGGCTGGGTCAGGACGGAGAAACAAAGTCGTCGTCGTGTTCATGGGGAGGCAACGGAATGCGTCGTGTTCATGGGGAGGCAACGGAATGCGTCGTGTTCATCGGGAGGCAACGGAACGTGTGGGAGCCAACCGACTTGGACGGAATAGGCGATGGAAACAAGGCCTGGCGTACTGCAGAACGCAGGAAACGGCCTTGTGTTCGACCGGCCATGTTCGGAACGGGGTCCTGTTGATTAAGAGGGGTGTGGCGTACTGCAAAACGGAGGAAACAGACCTCCTACGGTCGAAACGGGGGTCATGTTGATCGGGAGGGGTGTGGCATACCGCAAAACGGAGGAAACAGACCTCCTACGGTCGAAATGGGGCTCCTGTTGATCGGGAGGGGTGTGGCGTACCGCAAAACAGACGAAACGGACTTGTGTTGGAGCGCTACGGTCGAAACGGGGGGGAGGGGTGTGGCGTACCGCAAAACGGGACTCCACGGGATACTGTTCATCTCCTTCATCGACCTCCTCCAGCCTCCACGGGCTACCGTCGACCTCCTCCAGCCTCCACGGGCTCCTGTTCATCCAGCCTCCACCGCGCGCTACTCCATCGGCTACTGTTCAACCACCCCTTCACCGTCTACTGTTCATCCAGCCCTCCACCGTCTACTGTTCATCCAACCCTCCACACCACGGGGTCCTGTTCAACCACCCCTCCACGGCCACCCCTCCACCGTGTACTGTTCATCCAGCCCTCCACACCACGAGGTCCTATTCATCCAGAGGCAACGCCACCGCTCACTGTTCATCCAAACCCCCCCGCAACGCTCACTGTTCATCCTAGAGGCAGCATCGATCGGCTTCAGTTAGCGGCAGTAGCGAAGGAATCGCTCCATCGGGTTCAGTTAACAGCCATCGATCGATCGCTCGGGTTCAGTAACGCGTAGCCTGCAGTGCAATCGCTCGGGTTCAGTTAGAGCCCAACGCCTCGCTCGGGTTTAGTTAGAGCCAACGCCTCGCACACACGTGCGTACGTTTACGAGAGAAATGCGCATCGCTCCGCCCCCGACCTCCCACCGTAACCGACAACTCCCCGAAATTTTCCTCCTCCTCGCTTCTACCACGATTTTTTTCGTCATGGACGACCCAAAGAATGTCATGCAGCTGCGTCTCCGGCCCGCCCAGGATGAAAAGCCCATTTTCTGTCATGATTTTTTGTCATAGAAGTAGGAGCCCACCACATCTATGATGATACCGGTTTTTGTCACAATTATCATCATAGAAGTGTCATATGTAGGACAGAATTTTTTTTCGTTCGGCCCAAAATGTCATGGATGTGTCCTTTTTTTGTAGTGAGTATGTTTAGTTACACTAACTTAGGAGTTACTTCTACATTTTTAATGTTACGTATAAAATGAAAACATAAAAGGGAATTAAGTAAAGAAATAAAAGAAAAGAAAAAAAGAAAAAAAAAAGGAAAACACCCCTCCCCCCCGACTGGGCCTTGGCCTAGTAGGCCGAGCGGCCGACGGGCCGGTCAGCCCCCCCGCCATGCCCCCTGGCCTACTAGGCCTTTGAGGGAGTCCTGGATTAGGGGGTGTCCGGATAGCCGAACTATCACCGTTGGCCGGACTCCCGGACTATGAAGATATAAGATTGAAGACTTCGTCCCGTGTCCGGATGGGACTTTCCATGGCGTGGAAGGCAAGCTTGGCGATACGGATATGTAGATCTCCTACCATTGTAACCGACTCTGTGTAACCCTAACCCTCTCCGGTGTCTATATACACCGGAGGGTTTTAGTCCGTAGGACGAACAACAATCATACCATAGGCTAGCTTCTAGGGTTTAGCCTCTTTGATCTCGTGGTAGATCTACTCTTGTACTACCCATATCATCAATATTAATCAAGCAGGAGTAGGGTTTTACCTCCATCGAGAGGGCCCGAACCTGGGTAAAAACATCGTGTCCCTTGTCTCCTGTTACCATCCGCCTAGACGCACAGTTCGGGACCCCCTACCCGAGATCCGCCGGTTTTCACACCGACATTGGTACTTTCATTGAGAGTTCCTCTGTGTCGTCACCTTTAGGCCCGATGGCTCCTTCGATCATCAACAACGACGCGGTCCAGGGTGAGACTTTTCTCCCCGGACAGATCTTCGTATTCAGCGGCTTTGCACTGCGGGCCAATTCACTTGGCCATCTGGAGCAGATCGAAAGCTACACCCCTGGCCATCAGGTCAGATTTGGGAGTTTGAACTACACGGCTGACATCCGCGGAGACTTGATCTTCGACGGATTCGAGCCACAGCCAAGCGCGCCGCACTGTCTCGATGGGTATGATCTAGCTCTGCCGCTGAACAGTGCCCTGGAGGCCGCACCAGAGTCCGTTCCGACCCTTAGCTCGGAGCCGACTTCACCGATCGAGGACGAGTGGCTGGACACCGCCTCGGGGGCTACGATCTCTACGGCGATTGAGCCGAAGACCACCCCTGTCCTTTGCAAAGCCCGTGACTCCGAGGTGCCGGACTCCTCTCCAGACTCCGAACCTCCCACGCCCCTGCCAATCAAATCCGATTGGGCGCCGGTTATGGAGTTCACTGCCGCGGACATCTTTCAGCACTCGCCCTTTGGCGACATCCTGAATTCACTAAAGTCTCTCTCTTTATCAGGAGAACCCTGGCCGGACTATGGTTAGGAAGGTTGGGATGCGGACGACGAAGAAATTCAACACCCACCCACGACCCACTTTGTAGCCACTGTCGATGATTTAACCGACATGCTCGACTTCGACTCCGAAGACATCGACGGTATGGACGACGATGTAGGAGATAACCACGAACCAGCACCTACAGGGTACTGGACAGCCACCCCATCTCACGATGTATACATGGTGGATACACCTAAAGGAAGTGACGACGAGGAACAACGGGATGCTACGAAGGATAAATCCCACGAAAAGCAGTCAAGACGGCGACGAAAGCGCCGCACAAAGTCCCGCCTCGACAAAGACGGTGGCCATACAGACCCAGCCATAGAGCAGGTCAAACCGGTGGACGACGAACATGCCATTGAACAACCGTCCGAATAGGACAAATTGGATAAACAATCCGTCCCCGGCGAAGATAACAGTCCGGACGATCTCGCACCGGACAAGTTGTTGGAGCAGAAGAACCTCCACAAAAGGCTCATCGCCACTGCGCGTAGCCTGAAAAAGCAGAAGCAGAAGCTCAAAACAGCGGAAGATGCACTCAGAATCAGATGGAGCAAAGTACTCAACACCGCAGACAAATACGGCGACAGTCGCCAAACAAAGAGCTACCCGAAGCGCAAACTACTGCCCGAATTCGATGAGGAGGCCTTAGAGCCCCCGCAATCAAAGAACAAAGAGGTCACCCGGTCAGATAGACGACCACATGACAAGCATAGAGCGGCAAGCGGCGCCGCACACAAGCCGGCACGCGATCCGCATAAGGATTCACATCAAAAGGATGGCCCAATTAGGTCCATCTACGGGCCAAGAAAGCAATCTCGTCTAAGCAATGCAACACGCCAAATATCCGGACATCACGGCACACCCAAATATAGGGGTGCCGCATACCCCCTATGTTTCACCTATGAGGTGCTGGATCACGAATTCCCAGCGGGATTTAAACCCGTAAACATAGAGGCATATGACGGAACAACAGACCCGGGAGTCTGGGTTGAGGATTATATCCTCCACATACACATGGCTAGAGGAGATGATCTCCACGCCATAAAATACTTACCCCTCAAGCTCAAAGGGCCAGCACGGCACTGGCTTAAAAGCCTCCCTGAAAATACCATTGGAAGTTGGGAAGAGCTCGAGGATGCTTTTCGGGCAAATTTTCAAGGGACTTATGTCCGCCCTCCGGATGCAGACGATTTAAGTCACATAACTCAACAACCCGGAGAATCAGCCCGCAAATTCTGGAACAGGTTCCTCACCAAAAAGAACCAAATAGTCGACTGTCCGGACGCCGAAGCCTTAGCAGCTTTCAAACACAACGTCCGAGATGAATGGCTTGCCAGGCACCTTGGCCAGGAAAAGCCAAGAACAATGGCCGCACTAACAAGCCTCATGACCCGCTTTTGCACGGGAGAGGATAGTTGGCTGGCAAGATGTAGTACCAGTGACCCAAGTACACCCGAAGTCAGAGATGGAAATGGGAAACCACGACGCAGCAAGGACCAGCGCCGGACAAGGGGAAACAACCCGAAGAGCACGCCAGTCAACGCCGGATTCAAAAGCTCTCGGCAGAATCATAAAAACTGCCCCTCAAGGATAACAGCCACGAGCTATCCAACTTAAACAAAATCTTGGACAAAATATGCCAAATCCACAGTACCCCCGGGAAGCCTGCAAACCATACCCACAGAGATTGTTGGGTCTTCAAGCAGTCCGGCAAACTCAATGCCGAACACAAGGGGCTCGACACACCAAGCGAGGACGATGACGAACCCCACAAGCAGAGCACCGGAAAACAAAAGAATTTCCCACAAGAAGTCAAAACAGTAAACTCACTTCAAGTGACAAAAGGGAAAATCAGAGTGGCGCCCATAGAAATACGCGCCGCGCGGCCTATCCCAGCGGAGTCCCGACATTGGTTGTCAAAACCAATCACCTTTGATCATCAGGATTACTCCGGAAGTATCTGGAACGCAGGATGGACTGCCCTGATATTAGATCCTATAATCGACGGACTCCAATTCACAGAAGTCCTAATGGACGGCGGTAGTGATCTAAACCTGCTATATCAGGACACAATCCGCAAAATGGGGATAGACCCAACCAAAATTCCCCACAGCGACACCTCCTTCAAGGGGGTAATGCCAGGCCTATATGCCCATTGTACAGGCTCCCTACTGCTAGAAGTTGTGTTCGGCTCATCCGACAACTTCCGCCGCGAAAAGTTAACCTTCGATATCGCCCCACTCAAAAGTAGCTATCAAGCACTATTGGGACGTGAAGCTTTCGCCCGCTTTAACGCAATACCACATTATGCATCTCTTACACTTAAAATGCCCGGTCCACGCGGCATCACCTCATTAAAGGGAAGTATCAAGTGTTACTCGAGCACGGAAGAACGTGAGACTGCTTGGGTAGTCACACACTAATCCAGCTTCGCTAAACCAAGCATCTGAACAGGTCATTCGGACCCCGGACACGGCTAGACGAGTCCGGCGTAAACATATAAAGGCCTACTAGCCGCACACCCCCGTACAAGGGGCTGCATGCATGTACGACAAGAGACAATAAAGCTCAATTTTATTCGCTTTTTGAATCTACTCCGTTTATTTAATATAAAGTACATTTTTCGCACGATCTTTCTTCAACTAAGTTCTTCTCTTTTACAGATGAACACCGCGCTACACCCGTCTAGGATACGGCGCAACGGAGATACAGGCGCAGACGTGTAGTAGGGACCCGTTGCAAGGATTCTTTTCAGATTAAGACCCTGCGTAAACCTTTTTTACTGTCTCTTGTTGATACACATCCCCCGGTTTCTTGCTATAACCGAGGAGGAGGCTGGCGTTTTGGCATCGGCCGCGTCAGAATTTTTTGCGCGTACCTGGACACCAGGGGCTTAGGGCATTGTTCTGCCCGTTTTCATAAAGACCGAATACCTTAGGGAGTGTTCAGCTCCGAATCATGTCTTTGGTCAAATGTTGGGTTTGCCCGGCTCCTGTGTTTTGCTGCCTTACGTTCCGTTCTATCGGCTAACGCGGCACCAGGGGAACTACTGCGATTGTGCCCCGGTTCGGCCTGGTGAGCACCTCAGTAGAGAAAGCCGAAAACTGACTGTCATGATATAGCGTGAGACTGGTCAACCACTCGATGACCCACCGGAATGTTTAGAATTCCTCCGCATTAACGAAGGACCGTTTCTCGGTCAGGCACATACGCACCCCGAATTCGAGAGAGCGCGGTGCCCCTAGGGGCTATATAGTAGCCCCACCATCGAACTCCTATGGCTAAGTGAAAGTGATAAAGCATTATAGTCCGGCTGCCTAGTTTGCTACGCTATCACCTCCTTTACAGGACCAAGACGTTGGATTAAGTGTGAAAATGCACCTTTTTTGCAAACACCCCCGCACTATGTGCGTGGGGGCTGAAGCCGAAGACTGCCATCTTTCAGGTTATATACACATATACATTAACGGCCGCACAGGAGGTAGTTTAATACTTGAACGGACAAGTATAAAAAGCCCTTATATTATATTGAAACATTGTTTCACAAATCATACATGTCATTAGAACATAATATCCTTCGAGCACTGCGTCTCTATTAAACGAGCGCCCTGCAGGACTTCCTCAAAATAGTGCTCGGCAGGTACTCGACTTCTGTCCGAATCCTGGGATGCAACGTCGGTGGCCTTCATCTCCGCCCAGTATGTCTTGACACGGGCAAGAGCCATCCGCGCACCCTCTATGCATGCTGACCGCTTCAATGCACCAATATGCGACACCGCACCAAGGAACTGCCGCACCAAGCCAAAATAACTCTTCGTCTCGGGCCTGTTCGGCCACAAATGAGTCACGACATCCTTCATGGCAAGTCCGGACAACCTATTCAGCTCAGCCCATTCGGCCAATCGATCGGTTAATGGAAGCGGACGCTCTGGACTATGGAACTGCGACCAAAAAAGCTCTTCCATTCTGTGATCCTTTTGGCCTCGGAAGTGTTCGGCCGCATCTGCGACACTCGCCGCCAAGTCCAGATAAGCATCCTCTGCACCCCACAGCTGGCCCAACTGAGCATACCGGGGATCCATGAATTTCCTCCGCAGCAGAAAAGGCTTTCCAGCCGCAATATCTTCGGCCTGACGTAGCTCCTCTTTCATAGCTCTCATCGCAGAGCGAGCATCCTTGGCCTCATAGCGGCCTTTTTTTAGGTCCTCTTGTTCCGCTCGACCTTCTTTTTCAAGAAGCTGGCAACGGTCTGTAGCATTCTTCAACTTTACGGCCATCTCGGCCATTTCTTTCTTGCTTCGGCAGTGAGCAGCCTGTTCGGCTCTCAGCTCTTCGGCCGCTTTTAAGGCAGCCACATCACTTTTTCGGGCTTGCTCCTTGGCTCGGGCGAGTTCTGCCCGAAGGTTCTCCATGGCAGCGACACCATATGCGTCAAGCATACATGTTGTAAGGCACAGACATTAAGCTACCTTACCGGGTGTCCGCGGAGAAGCTGCATACCTTGTGACTCGTCAAGCCGCTTATTGACAAGCGCGATGTCAGAATCCACCACGTCAAGTTGCTGCTTTAGTTCGGCAAATTCATCAGTCCGGCTTTCCACCGGACGCTTCGCCACCTACATAGGAAGAGCGCATATTATACCTGGGATTATGATCCTCAGCGCGCTGTCATTTTTGACAACGCATCGAGTCTCAGTGGCTACTATCTATACAGGGCGCATTCTATATGCAAAACTGTCAGAAGGTACATCATTTTGTGTACCTCAAAACCCGTCAGTAAACTTATGACGGCGTCATGCAATCCGCTTTCAGCGGATGAAATCCTTTCAATCACCGTACCCATTAGCGCACGGTGATCTTCCGAGATAGATGCTCACCCGAGCAGATCTTTCAGCTCCTCCGACCGTACACTAGTCGGTGCCGGACTCGTTCGATGGCCTTTTTCGAAGGCCGGACGCGGAGGGCTTTGAGGGGACATACGACTGCCTTTGGGCCCCGCCGGATTCAGAGAAACCCTCCACGACAACACCTGAGGGTCGTCCGCCTCACATGACGGTACGGTAGGCGGAGGCGTTTCGCTCTCCATCATCTCCGGATCAAGATCCCCTGAAGACGAGCTCTGCTGAGAAGGGCTGAGATCCGAACTACAAGCGCCTCTTTACTTACGGCTCGCTGGAGGGCTGATCTCCTTGGGGAAATAGTGCGGCCGGGGCATCTCCCGGCGCAGGACCCTCTGGCGAGGATTTCTTCTCCCGCTTCGAGGCCTTGGTCTCCGGATCTTCAGAAGCGGTCCTCTTCTCCCCTTGGAGGGAGGGATTCTCGATCCCTCCTTTCTTGATAAACTCCTTCGCGGAGGCAGTAGCTCCCTTGTTCCCCCCTTTGCCTTCTTCAAAAGGCGCAGCCTCTAGCATCCTGGTTAACACAGGATCCTGCATGGTCTCAGGGAGGGGGGCTGGACACCGAATCAGTTTTGCTTTCGCTATCCACTCCTGTTCAAGGGACATCTCTTTTAAAGGCAAGTTTATGATAGATATACGGATAGCATGTCCGGGTACAGGACTACTTACTTGAGTATCCGGGCGATTGCAGCTTAGACCTGTGTCCTCGGTCAAGTCCGGACACATTGCTCGTGATCCGAAGAACAGTTGGTACATCTCCATGGGCGTTACGCCCATAAAATGTTGGAGAGCTCGTGGTCCCTCCAGATTGAACTCCCACAGGCGGAGGGGGCGACGTTTGCAGGGCAGGGTGCGACGAATCAGCATGACCTGCGCTACTACGACCAGATTGATCTCTCTCTCTCTCTCTCTCTCTAGGAGGTCTCGAATACGGCCCTGCAACAAGGGCACGTCCTTGGACGGCCCCCAGTCGAGCCCTTTATTGACCCATGACGCCAGCCGCGGTGGAGGACCCAAGCGAAAGGCAGGTGGCGCCACCCATTTGGTGCCCCTGGGAACTGTGATATAAAACCACTCTTGTTGCCATAGACTGAGCTCCTCTTGAAAAGAGCCCTCGGGCCATGGAGCATCAACATTCTTCCTTATAACAACCCCTCCGCACTCTGCCTGCTGCCCCCTGATCATCTTCGGTTCCACTTTGAAGGTTTTGAGCCACAACCCAAAGTGAGGGGTAATATGGAGGAAGGCTTCACATACGACAATGAATGATGAGATGTGGAGGATGGACTCCGGATCCAAGTCATGAAGTTCTAGCCCATAATAAAACATGAGCCCCCTCACAAAGGGGTCCGTCGGGAAGCCTAACCCCCGAAGGAAGTGAGGCACGAACACAACGCTCTCACCAGGCTTGGGAGTGGGAATAACCTGCCCTTGGGCACGCAGCCTGTGTGAAATTTCGCCGGTTAGATACCGGGCGTCTCTCAGCTTTAGCACGTCTTCTTCTGTGACGGAGGAAGGCATCCACCGGCCTTGCAGGTCGGAGCCGGACATCCTCGGAGGTCCGAAGCGCCCGAATCTAGAGCTTTGGGTGTTGGAACTCGAGGCGAGGGGCGGATTCGATTGAGATTGAAAGAAAGGAGCGGGCCTTGGTCTCGTTATAAAGAGGTTGAATACCAAGAGCCCTCCCCATGACCGTTTGGGACTCGCCTTCGATAGAGGAGGCGCACCAACGGGCACGACTGGGTTACCCACACCCGTATTAATGAGAATCCCGTAATAAGGGGACACGATCTCTGCTTTGACAAGACGTGCCAAAGAAACTGCCTCGCTAAACACGCTGAGGTGGGACAGTAAAAACGGTTCCAATAAAAGCTTGGACGTGGTGTGACGTCACGCTGTAGAATACGTTAGCAGATTGAATTTGTGTAAAGATTATTCTCTCTACGGTGGTATGTGGAACTTATTTTGCAGAGCTGGTCACTATCCTTGTGTTCAAAATCTTCTATGAAGTATTCGGAGGAGGAACCCGCCTTGCAATGCCGAAGACAATATGCGCACCGGACTCGTCGTCATTGAAGCCTGGTTTAGGGGCTACTGAGGGAGTCCTGGATTAGGGGGTGTCCGGATAGCCGAACTATCACCGTTGGCCGGACTCCCAGACTATGAAGATACAAGATTGAAGACTTTGTCCCGTGTCCGGATGGGACTTTCCTTGGCGTGGAAGGCAAGCTTGGCGATATGGATATGTAGATCTCCTACCATTGTAACCGACTCTGTAACCCTAGCCCTCTCCGATGTCTATATAAACCGGAGGGTTTTAGTCCGTAGGACGAACAACAATCATACCATAGGCTAGCTTCTAGGGTTTAGCCTCTTTGATCTCGTGGTAGATCTACTCTTGTACTACCCATATCATCAATATTAATCAAGCAGGAGTAGGGTTTTACCTCCATCGAGAGGGCCGGAACCTGGGTAAAAACATCGTGTCCCTTGTCTCCTGTTACCATCCGCCTAGACGCACAGTTCGGGACCCCCTACCCGAGATCCGCCGGTTTTGACACCAACAGCCTTCCTTCCCCCCACCAGTAACCCTAACCCCCACGCACTCCCCCACTCCCCCGATCTCCCTCTTCCTCGATCTGGATCGAGCCCGACAGCGGCGCCGATCGACACCGACTCCGCCGCCGCTCG
>NC_041393.1:198361436-198365341 GCF_002162155.2 Triticum dicoccoides | reverse complement strand
TCCCCCTCCTCTTTCCCTCTCTACACCACCACCACACACTGCCCACGGTCCCCGTGCCTCGCGCACGCCCTGCCCCGCGCGTGCCCACCGTGGCCGCTCCCCGCTCGCCCCTCGCCGCGCCTCGGCCTCCCACGTTCTCGTGTCTAGACTGCTGCCTGCGACCCCTCCCGCGCGCCGCTCGCCCGTGCCCGACTTTAGTCATGGTTGCGCGCCGCCGTCGATGTCGTTGCCTGCAGCCCTCGCGTCTCCAGCCACCACGGGCCAACGCGCGCCACCGCCCCTGTCCCGTTGCCGCTCCCGGTTGACAAAAGGGTCGCCAGAGCAGCGAGTTCAGCGACCCCCCATCGCCCACTGTGCTCATTGCTGACGTCCCGCCACCTGGGTCACCGCCAGGTGGGCCCCGCTGGGTTAGCCACTAACCACCACCACTAACCAGGGCCTAACCCCCACTGACAGCCCGGGCCCGCGCATTTATTTTACCTTAATCAAAATAGGGTTAAAACCATGTTTAAAATCTCCAGATTATGACATGTGGGTCCGCCCCATTAATTAAACAAGTTTAACTTAAACTTGTTATCTACACAGTCAATGACAGTGGTCCCCACTGTCAGTTTGACTAGTCAACAGTCAAACTGTTGACTGTTGCTCAGCTCCCCTAGACCCACCTGTCATCCATTGTGGCTAGCCCGCAGCGGATATAAAAAGTATTGCACTGTTTTAATTCAATAAATAATTAAAATAATTTCAGAAAATGAATTAAAACTTTGAAAATTAATATAAAATAACCTGTAACTCGGATGAAAATACTTTGTACATGAAAGTTGCTCAGAACGACGAGACGAATCCGAATATGCAGCCCGTTTGTCTTCCACACATCGCTAGCATAGCGAACACACAACTTTCCCCCTTCGGTTCGTCTGTCCGAAAACGCGAAACACCGGGGATACTTTCCCGGATGTTTTCCCCTTTCACCGGTATCACCTACTACTGCGTTAGGGCACTCCTAGTACCGTTACTTGTTTTGTCATGCATCAATATGCATATGTTTGCATTGTATTCATTGTTTCTTCCCCCTCTTCTCTCTGGTAGACTATGAGACTAACGTCGCTGCTGGTGCCCCGATCGACTACTGTGTTGACGACCCCTCCTTCTTGCCAGAGCACCAGGCAAGCCCCCCCTGATCACCAGATATCGCCTATTCTTCCCTCTACTGCTTGCATTAGAGTAGTGTAGCATGTTACTGTTTCGATTAATCCTATTCTGTTGCATAGCCTGTCATTGTTGCTACATCTGGTGATACCTTACCTGCAATCCTAAATGCTTAGTATAGGATGCTAGTTTACCATTAGTGACCCTACATTCTTGTCAGTCTGCCATGCTATACTATCGGGCCGTGATCACTCAGGAGGTGATCACGGGTATATACTATACATACATACTATTCAGGTGGTGACTAAAGTCGGGTCGGCTCGTTGAGTACCCGCAAGTTATTCCGATGTGGGGGCTGGAAGGACAGGTGGCTCCATCCCGGTAGTGGTGGGCCTGGGTTCCCGACGGCCCCCGACTGTTACTTTGTGGCAGAGCGACAGGGCAGGTTGAGACCACCTAGATGAGAGGTGGGCCTGGCCCTGGTCGGCGTCTGCGGTTACTTCAAAATAACATGCTAAACAAGATCTTAGTATTTGATCTGAGTCTGGCCACTAGCTTATATGCACTAACGAACTACGCGGGAACAATTATGGACACTTGACGTTGTGGTATCAGCCGAATCCTTCTAGATGTCAACGACTGAGTGGCACGCGCCGGATTGGACTTGAACGCCTGCGCTTGTATTAGGGAGGCTAGGTCTTTTTCCGGTCACCCATGCAACGTGCATGTGTGCAATGGGCGATGGGCCCAGACCCCTGCGCGCTTAGGTTTTAGACCGGCGTGCTGACCTCTCTGTTAGGCCTAGGTGGGGCTGCAACGTGTTGATGTTCCGAGGCCGGGCATGACCCAGGAAAGTGTGTCCGGTCAAAGGGGATCGAGCATGTTGGGTTATGTGGTGCACCCCTGCACGGAAGTTTATCTATTCGAATAGCCATGTCCCTCGGTAAAAGGACGACCCAGAGTTGTACCTTGACCTTATGACAACTAGAACCAAATACTTAATAAAACACACCCAGCCAAGTTCCAGAGATAACCCGGTGATCGCTTTCCCACAGGGAGACGAGGGGAGGATCGCCGGGTAGGATTATGCTATGCGATGCTACTTGGAGGACTTCAATCTACTCTCTTCTACATGCTGCAAGACGGAGGCTGTCAGAAGCGTAGTCTTTGATAGGACTAGCTATCCCCCTCTTATTCCGGCAATCTGCAGTTCAGTCCACCGATATTGCCTCTTTACACATATACCCATGCATATGTAGTGTAGATCCTTGCTTGCGAGTACTTTGGATGAGTACTCATGGTTGCTTTGCTCCCTCTTTTCCCCCTCTTTCCTTTTCTTCTCGGATGGCGCCGCAGCCAGACGTTGGAGCCCAGGATCCAGACGCCACCGTCGAAGACGACTCCTATTACACTGGAGGTGCCTACTACTTTGCGCAGGACGCTGACGATGGCCAGGAGTAGTTTAGGAGGATCCTAGGTAGGAGGCTTGCGCCTCTTTCGATCTGTATCCCAATTTGTGCTAGCCATCTTATGGCATCTTGTTAACTTATGTCTGTACTCATGTATTGTTGCTTCCGCTGACTCGTCTATGATCGAGCACTTGTATTCGAGCCCTCGAGGCCCCTGGCTTGTATTATGTGATAACCCACAAGTATAGGGGACCGCAACAGCTTTTGAGGGTAGAGTATTCAACCCAAAATTATTGATTCGACACAAGGGGAGCCAAAGAATATTCTTGAGTATTAGCAATTGAGTTGTCAATTCAACGACACCTGGATAACTTAGTATCTGCAGCAAAGTGTTTAGTAGCAAAAGTGGTATGATAATAAAGGTAGCGATAGCAAAAGTAAAGATAAATGTTTTTGGGTTTTTGTAGTGGTTGTAACAGTAGCAACGGAAAAGTAAATAAGCGAAGAACAATATGTGAAAAGCTCGTAGGCAATGGATCAGTGATGGATAATTATGCCGGATGCGATTCCTCATGCAATAGTTATAACATAGGGTGATATAGAACTAGCTCAATTCATCAATGTAATGTAGGCATGTATTCCGTAAATAGTCATACGTGCTTATGGAAAAGAACTTCTATGACATCTTTTGTCCTACCCTCCCGTTGAAGCGGGGTCCTAGTGGAAACTAAGGGATATTAAGGCCTCCTTTTAATAGAGAACCGGAACAAAGCATTAGCACATAGTGAATACATGAACTCCTCAAACTACGGTCATCACCGAGAAGTATCCCGATTATTGTCACTTCGGGTACTACAAAAAAAAAAGACACATCCGTGACATTTTGGGCCGAACGAGTTTTTTTCCTGTCATATATATGACACTTCTATGACGATAATTGTGACAAAACCCGGTATCATCATAGATGTGGTGGGCTCCTACTTCTATGACAAAAAATCATGACAGAAAATGGGCTTTTCGTCCTGGGCGGGCCGGAGACGCAGCTGCATGACATTCTTTGGGCCGTCCATGACGGAAAAAACCATGGTAGAAGCTAGGGGGAGGAAAATTTCGGGGAGTTGCCGGTTATGGTGGGAGGTCGGGTGCCGAGCGATGCGCGTTTCTCTCGTACACGTGCAAGGCGTTTGCTCTAACTGAACCCGAGCGAGGCGTTGGGCTCTAACTGAACCCGAGCAATTGCACTGCAGGCTACGCATTACTGAACCCGAGCGATCGATCGATGGCTGTTAACTAAACCCGATGGAGCGATTCCTTCGCTATTGCTGCTAACTGAAGCCGATCGATTGG
>NC_041393.1:198301766-198361025 GCF_002162155.2 Triticum dicoccoides | reverse complement strand
TGAATAGTGAGCGGTGGCGTTGCCTCTGGATGAATAGGACCCCATGGTGTGGAGGGCTGGATGAACAGTAGACGGTGGAGGGGTGGCCGTGGAGGGGTGGTTGAACAGGACCCCGTGGTGTGGAGGGCTGGATGAACAATAGACGGTGGAGGGCTCGATGAACAGTAGACGATGGAAGGGTGGTTGAACAGTAGCCGGTGGAGTAGCGCGCGGTGGAGGCTGGATGAACAGGAGCCCGTGGAGGCTGGAGGAGGTCGACGGTAGCCCGTGGAGGCTGGAGGAGGTCGACGGTGGAGATGAACAGTATCCCGTGGAGTCCCGTTTTGCGGTACGCGACATCCCTCCCGATGAACAGGACCCCCGTTTCGACCGTAGCGCTCCAACACAAGTCCGTTTCGTCCGTTTTGCGGTACGCCACACCCTCCCGATCAACAGGACCCCCTTTTTGACCGTAGGAGGTCCGTTTCCTCCGTTTTGCGGTATGCCACACCCCTCCCGATCAACAGGACTCCCGTTTCGACCGTAGGAGGTCCGTTTCCTCCGTTTTGCGGTACGCCACACCCTTCCCGATCAACAGGACCCCGTTCCGAACGTGGCCGGTCGAACACAAGGCCGTTTCCTCCGTTCTGCGGTACGCCAGGCCGCGTTTCCATTGCCTGTTCCGTCCAAGCAGGTTGGCTCCCACGCGTTCCGTTTCCTCCCGATGAACACGACGCATTCCGTTGCCTCCCCATGAACACGACGCATTCCATTGCCTCCCCATGAACACAACGCATTCCATTGCCTCCCCATGAACACGACGACGACGCTGTTTCTCCGTTCCGACCCAGCCATGTACGTATGTGTGAGTAGGCGTTCGAGACCCTGCCTGTATGTACGTACGTGGCCGTATTTTCTTTCTTGCAC
Source organism: Triticum dicoccoides (assembly GCF_002162155.2). Taxonomy (NCBI): domain Eukaryota; kingdom Viridiplantae; phylum Streptophyta; class Magnoliopsida; order Poales; family Poaceae; genus Triticum; species Triticum dicoccoides. Next base: position 198,360,119 of record NC_041393.1, on the reverse strand, counting down.
CCTCGCCGCTGTACGTACGTGTACATGCTACGTGCGCGCCTCTACTACGACACGTGCGAGCCTCTACATCGACTAGTATATATGCACATACACGTTCGCGACCAGAATGACAACGCTACGTACGTTTCGACCAGGTGTGTCCCGATTGTCAGGCACTTCCTTTCCTACGAAGATGTAGCTGGTGGGTCCCAACAGTCAGGGGGGCGAATCGTTTTTTTGCCCGCACACACTTCCTTGCGTGCGAAGATGTAGCTGGTGGGTCCCAGCAGTCAGGGGGCGAATCGTTTTTTTTGCCTGGGCGCACTTCCTTGCGTGCGAAGATGTAGATGGTTGGTCCCAGCAGTCAGGGGGGCAAATCGTTTTTTTTCCGGACGCACTTCCTTGCGTGCGAAGATGTAGCTGGTGGGTCTCAGCAGTCAGGGGGGCGAATCGTTTTGTTTTTTTTGCCCGGGCGCACTTCCTTGCGTGCAAAGGTGTAGCTAGTGGGTCCCAGTAGTCAGGGGGGAAATGTTTTTTCCACGAAATATGGTGGCCCGTCCGGTGGGTCCCCGCTATCAGGTGGAGGAATAATTATTTTGCGCGTAATAAGGAGGCACTTCCTTGCTGCGGCCGTGGAACCAGCTGTGAGCCTCTCCACATACAGTCCATGTCCGATGGAAGCCGTTCCTTGACCACATTGACCACGTCGCGCCGAGAGCACCAGGGCGGTGGACGATGGCGAGGCCTAGGAAGGGGACGACGCGGAGCCGGGGAAGACGCGACAGTGGATGCCCACGCGTAGAGGAGTACGAGGGTTCACTGGTTCGCTGCGGTGTGAGGCTGCCATCGCTGCAGAATAACAAGGGGTGTGGGTGAGTAGAGGGCTGGCCAGGCCAGCGGTGGGAGTAGTAGGGGGCGGTGAGGCCTCCGCCGCATCGTAGCCGGCCACGGGAGGCAGGAGCACGAGGCACGACCGGCGCTGGTTTGGGCGGCTGGAGCAAGAAGACCAGAGGTTGAAGATGCACTACGGCCGTTGGATGAACATCGTACGGTCACTGGAGCTAGAATCGTGCATATGGACTAAGTTGACAAAGCCCTCCGTCCCCGTCAACTTAGCAGGCCCACAAGTCAGCCTGCCACTATACTGGGTCCCAGCTAACAGGGGGAGTATTCATTTTTTTGTGCGTAATAAGGAGGCACTTCCTTGCATACGAAGATATAGCTGGTGGGTCCGAGCTATCAGAGTCGGCTGCGGGGAGGAGGGAGCAGGCAGTCCCGCTGGCACTTGTTTGAGCGGCTGGAGCAGGAAGAGCAGAGATTAAAGAAGCACGACGGCCGTTGGATGGCCATCCAACAGTTACTGCTTGTGCGTCAACCTTTTTTTAGGAAAGCCTCAAATCTGTGGAAAACATCATACAACCGTAATCTACAACCCATTTGCTAATTCTTAAGGTTTTTTTTGGAGCCCATATTCTTTTTGTTACCATTACAGCCCATATTGTGGCCACGGTTAAAAACTTATACGAAATTTTGCATATTTCGGTGCGGTCCGAACTGTTTTTAATCCCGAAATTTTGACTCACATTCAAACTGATTTTAAAAATAAATGTATATCAATATAAAATCCAACAAATTCTCCACGCATAAAAATTAATGTAATTTAAAATCTCGAAATGAAAAAAAAGATATTTGAAACTAATTGCCGGTTTGATGTGTTTTAAAAATGTACGACCCATTTCTCATTACTGATGGGCCATTTTCTCGGCCAGCCAAATGAAAGCTCTCCTCGTCTTGAAAGATTTGCAGCCCAACAGGCCTGGCAAAGTGAGTTACTTGGCAAATCACAAAAAAACTGGTCTGTGGCCATGGACCCAGCTGTCAGCCTCTACACGTACAGTACTCTCCCGATGGAATATTGTTGACCACATTAACTACGCCGCCCCGAGAGCACCAAGGCGGTGGACGGCGACGAGGCCTAGGAAGGGGACGATGCGGAGCCGGGGAAGACGCAGCAGTGGATGCCCATGCGGAGAGGAGTACGAGGGTTCACTGGTTCGGCTGCGGTGTGAGGCTGCCGTCGCCGCAGGGCCTGGCTAGCGGTGGGAGTAGTACGGGGCGATGAGGCCTCAACGGTAGCACAGCCGGCCACTGGAGGCAGGAGCATGCGGTCTCCCCGGCGCTGGTTTGGGCGACTGGTGCAAGAAGAGCAGCGATTGAAGAAGCAGCAGGACCGTTCGATTAAAATCCAACGGTTACTGCTGCTAGAATCGTTTGTTGACTAAGTTGACAAGCCCTGCGTACGCGTCAATGTAGTAGGCCCACAGGTCAGCCTCCCAACCGGTGCGCCCCAGATGTCAGTGGGAGGAACAATTTTTTTTCGTGTAATAAGGAGGCAGTTGATTGCGTGCAGCCAGGCCAGCAGAGGGAGTAGGGTGGGCCAGGGAAGCCTGCACGGCATCACAGCAGGCCACAAGAGGAGGGAGCAGGTAGTCCCGCCGGCGCTAGTTTAGGCGGCTGGAGCAGGAAGATTAGAGATTGAAGAAGCACGGCGGCTAGAATCGTGTGTTCACTGACAAAGCCTTGCGTAAACAAGTCAGCCTCGAAATCTATGGCGTGTACAACCCATTTGCTATTATTTTTATAATTTTTACTCATTTTCTAATTCATATGGAATTTATTGCAGCCCGTTTTCCATTTTTAGAATTGCCGGCCATTTTCTGGTCAGTACTAGGATCAAAAAATTAACTAAATATGTGGGAATTTTTTGCCGGGGAATGAAATATTCTTAATCCAAAAATTAATAGCCATACTAAAACAAATTTAAAAATAAGTTAGTACTATGTCATGTTAAATCCAATGAAATACGTATAAGATATCAGTGAAGAACAAAATTAGAAAAAACTAATATCCCATTTGCTCGTCTTGAAAGATTTACAGCCCAGTAATTCGGAGAAAACAACTAGGCCTAGCTTGGGTATTCTTCAAAAAGAAATACTGGGCTACCTATTTTCCCAAAGAACTGGTGCATGAGCATTTAGCTTTATTTATTTATTTACTTATTTATGTTTAGGGGACCATGAGCATGTACCTGGGCCAGATTCATGTGAGAGCCTCCCTTCCAGTTAATTATGGGCTTCTCTATTGGGCCTTCATCAGTGGGCTGCATGTTATCAACAAGTGGAAAATGTGTTCCGTACGAAAAATAGTATGAGCTACATACGGTACGGGGCACTAAAGGATCGAACCGTGCAACGACTTCCAAAACATTGTGTTTGTCATTCTAACAACACATTTATATTCAACCAATAGAAGAAATATACTACTGATTGTACGTTGAAAACAGCAGCAGCAGCAACCAGGGCTGGGGGTGCAACAGAAGCAGTAAGCAGGCCAGAAGAGTGAAGACACAGCTCTCTCTTCCAAACCAAACATCAGCCATCATTACAAAAGGGCTACCAAAAAAGAACAAGTGTATGCATCAAACTAAATAAAGATCCTACTACACCAAGTGTACGCATCTAACTAACTAGCTCAGTTAGACGTTACTATTTATTAAGCTGTGGAGATTGGCTGACGGCTTGAACCAGATGGGTGCCTGACGGGGGAAACTCTAGCCAGCAGGTCGAAGTCTGATACTTACGACCCTCTCTCCTACTTTGGGCTGCAGAGCGTGGCGGCACATATCAGGGTATGGTGCATGCAAAGACGCATGGTACGTTGTGTACACACGGTTTTTCCTGATGAACGAAACCGCGCTGCCATCATGATCCTTGTCATCAGTTATCTCCTAGTTAATCGGATAATTCAGTCCGACAAACAGAGAGCGTGTACCAAGGCTACTTACCAGCCTCCAGTCAAAAATTCCTGAAGGCCCAGAGAAGCTGGGATCCTGCTCAAAGACCTTGAAGTGACTGTGATTGTATTCCGCGAAACAACACGTCCGGTACGTGGGAACGATCATCAATCTTTCGTCATCGTCTGATCGAGCCAGGAACCACCTGCAACTGCCATGCCGCTTTTCTTTGAAAGGTTCTGGGATTAGGAAGGGTAGGGACACCAGGCGTCCTACAACATCATATCAAGTTGGAGTCAAATAAAAAAGGGCTCTTGATTTAGTAAATCTTAAGAATAGCATGTTATGAGCATGAATATTTTTTTTAGTAAATGTTGACAGTAATACAAGCAAGCCATCATGATATCATAGGAAAGTAACATACTGCTGTAACAGCCGTTTGTAGCGATGACTGGAGTAGGCCAGCAATACGTCCAGCCATAGAAGGAGTCGACAGCGTAAATGAAGCCCTTGTGTTCAATGGCATCAGAGAACCATGGAGGATGTATGATCCTGCAATGGACATGCAAATTTATCCACTTACCGCAGTGACCTATCAGATAGGCCAGACCGCGGTTGAAGAACGCAATTAGCCTGAAATCTTTATATTTCCCAGATCTTGTGGGCACTTGGCAGATTACAACCTTGGCAAATCAAACTTGGTATCATGTTGGCTACTGTAAGATTCCGAGTATTCTGGGCCGCGGTGCCAAAGCAGTGCAGTGTTAATTGAAGGAAGGGGGATCAATCGCTGGGTGTAGACCTCCACGAGCATCCAGCTGCCACGACCGTCGACGAGCACCATCCAAGACGTGTTCATGCCGACCCAGTACATACCGTTAATGTAGCTGAGGCTGATGGGGATCGGATCACAGTGAAGGGGGTTGATGCTCGCCACCCTACGATCGTTATGCTGCATGACACGCCGTTTCTGAAGATCAGGCGGTATCAACAAGCAAGGAGCTGGCTTAAAAAGCTCCGGCCTGAGGGCTTTGAGTAAACGGTACAACCCCGATGAGCACGCAGCGAGCGGCATGGTACTGAGATTGTCCACACACGAAACAATGAGCTTGATTACCTCTGTGGGGAGCGAATTCCAGCCACTCTTTCGGCAGACGCTACTCAGTTCTGCCATTGTTAGTGCTTGGGTTTCGGACGAGGGGGGAGGCGCCTTAGTGGGGATGGAAGCTTGGACGAGATTATGTGCGGACAAAGATGGAGAAGCGAATATGTGTTGCAGGAAGTGGACATGTGATGATGACTACAGCACGCCGCTTGACTTACGAGACACATACCAGCAGCGTAGGGTCATATTGATGCCAGACAACTTGCTTGAGTGATCACAGTACTGGTACTCCCTACAGTACCTACTACAATACTATGCCCTAGCTTGCTAGAGTAGAGTAGTAGAGTAGGACTCTGCTCTACTACTAGCACCGGAGGAGTAGTATATTCTAATCTAAAATAGTTACAAACTTCGATGCCCGATCGTGGAACGACTACGAACCGTGCTCAAAGACCGTGTCTATGTGGTGTTTGGACTTATATGCAAAAAAATAGCAAGATGCCCGTGCATTGCACGACACACCATCATCACCAACTTGGTTTTTTCTCTACTCATACTCCTATAAAAGACTCAGTTGGTGATGATGGAGGCGAGGAGGCGTGTTTAGCCGGGCGTGCAACGGACGGCGCAACACTATTCGATTTGTTATAAAAAAGTACTTGTAGAGATAGAGACATAGGGAGGAGCACGAGGTAAGGCCTTATCTGTAACTGTGGAGAGAGGTGCGGGTATCTTTTGTAAAATTGTCATTGTTGGCTTTCTATCCGTCAGATATAGATCGGACGGTCTATATTACAAATGGCAGGCATACCATCATCACCAACTCGGTTTTCTATAAGAGTAGATATATATAGATATAGATAGATAGAGACTAGGGAGTACTAGTAAGGACACCATCTACTGCTTCGTGTGCTACTCCTGCGCTCCATTCGGCGGCCGCAACGTCCCCTACAACCACTCCCTCCTGCGCTCCATTCGGCGGGCGCTGTTGAAATCTGGGGAGCGCACTCTCGCGACTGCTGGCAACCACGACTTCACCGACGACGACTTCTTCCCCGACCTCGGCAACCTCTTCCTCAACGACATGTGCGACAACCTCAACGCCAACGGTGCTGCTCCCGTTGCACCGTATGTGTTTCTGTCCTTCCTGTTCGAAATCGTGGTAGAATTCATGTTTCTACTCTGTATCCTACTACTATGCTAGTCCACATGATTAGTTTCATCTCCGTTATAGCCGTCATGATTTATTTTGTGCTTATTCAGATTTAATCTCGTAGTAACTTGCTCACATATTCAACTGGCACAACGTCCCCTACAGCCACTCCCGTTTCATGGACGGCCTGGTCGATGCCTCCAAGGAGCCCTTCGTCCACCGCTATGAGTGCCCGATGCCATTTTGTGGCTCGCCGACGGACATGGTGCATCACCTCACGGATGCGTGCAGCGGTCACTGCTGGCCCTTGGCGGAGAACATCAAGTACGACACGTGCTACCGGTTCACCATGCCGGAGTCGTTGGAGGATCACCGCCGCCTGCTAGTCTCGGAGGAGGACGGTAGCGTCTTCCTCTTGATCATGGGCACCGGCGAGGCCCGCGTAGGCCACCGCCCTGTCTCTGTAATGTGCGTCAGGGGCGTCACCGCTGGCGCTGACACTGACACGAGGCAGATGTATGGGTGTGTGGTCAATGTTACTACCCCTCTGGGCGCGTGCGGTGAAACTGGCCTCATCGGACACACTTGGACTCTGAGGAGCTGGGACTATCCCGCCAATGTGGACTTGGAAAACCCATGGCATCCGTTCCATCCTTTACCCGCGGACTCGGTGCATGGGGACTCCAAGGAGGTTCACCTGGACATACGCATTATCAAGTGCACTTAGAAAACATGTAGTGTGTGTGGGCGCTTATGGCCCGTGTCTTTGCCGCATTTGATTCTGTAAGCTTGTCGTTAAACTTGAGTGGCTTTCGCTGCAGTCCTTCCTTTGAACTGCTCCTCTCAGTGAGCTGATGTAAGACACTTTGGGTTTCATTTGATAATGGAACCGGGGAGGAGCCTCCCTGCTCTTCTAAAAAAATACGCATTATCAAGTTAAATGTTGATCATTAGTCTTCGCTCAATGTAATCCGCTGTCTAAGCATGTGGAGACTTCCATGCATGATCTTGCTCTATTGGAGTATCGCGCATGAATAAAAGTGTATCCATTTATGGTTTAGTCTAGAATCTTTCATGTATCAATTTTTACTACAATACTGGTCAGGCTGGTCATAGTGGGAGTAACTTAGCAAGTAACATAGCGCATTTCAAGATAGGTTTGCTTATGTGGCATAGAGTTAATGAGGAAAAATGTGTTTGAAGTAACATAATATTTTACTGTAACATAACGCAACCCAAAGCAAAATGAGTCTATAATGTAGTAAATGCTATCATCTATGATACTACTTGTATGTTACTTTGCACTATGAAGGTAGTAACAAAGACTAGTGTTATATGCATGACACTAGTCTAAGTTACTCCCCACTATGACTAGCCTGAAAGACTTACGATGAACCATTTCTTACATCTCCTCTGCCCCCTTGCAAGTCATCCTGATTTAATCCCTCCGTCTAGGTGTATAAGGGCATGGTTAATATTACTTAATAGTATAGCAAACTGTTGACTATAAGAAAGTGCCATGTCATCTATAGCCAACATGTATAACAATCGATACTCAAAAACTAATTCTTAAAGATCATTTCTTGCAAAGCACAATAAGTGTTATTTCTTCACAAGTTTTGGATGTAGGTTGAACAGTTGAACGCTTTTGTTTGCAAAGGATATCTTTTTATCTATTTCACCCGGATGTTTGTGAGCTCTAGAGATGAGATAATATCTGAAGAAACCTATCGTTCCCGTTACACATGAGTTGACCCCCACATCCTTTGTCAAAATAAACAACTCCCCGATCAATGCATTTCACTCTTCGGTGCAACGCACAAGCACCTTACTACTATAGATTAGTATGACCAAAAATTGAACTAACATTATATATAGTATGATAAATACTGATGCATGTCACCTAAAATTATATCATTCAAAACTATGTTCAAATACGAATCCAACGATATAGTTTTTGTTGACATGCACTAACATTTTATCAGTTAAATCTTCAGTCAAATCAATGGGGGACTAATAAACCACGACCGATGTAGTACAAGTGTAGAGGGCGGCGCTGCACGGGAGTTTCACCTCTCACCCCGCTCGTGGCGCGGTAGTAAAGCCGCCATATCACAAAACCCGACCACTCCCAGTAATAAATGGCCTGGTAAAATAAGATGACAAGCAACCATCACATCCCTCTGTCTTTTTTGCATTTCATCTCTCTGCATTTACTTTCTTCGGTTCATTTCCCACACTCGATCCATAGCTACTACTCCTAGGGCCAGTTCTTTTGGCGGCTTCCCTAGCTTTTCCCACAAGACTAGTCACAGTGGAGAGTAACAATAAGGCGCCTCACTCATTTATTTGGGCTTTAAACTACTACTTTGTCCTGGTTTATTCCTCACCATTGTAATTTGTGCTAAATTTTGACCAAAGATTTAACTGATAAAATGTTACTCAAAACACTTAGGCGCGGTGCATCGAGGTGTGTAAGTCATCTTACGAAAACCAAATAATCCCAAAACACTTAGGCGCGGTGCATTAACTTCTACCTCGTTTCTTGTTTCTTGACATATCAACCAATAAGAGATAAAGAGTGTGCATGCTTTTAGTGACTTGAGATATCAAACATGACATGCAGTGGTTAGTTCATTGCATGAAATACTATTAATTAGCAAATAAACATTAACGTTTCTCGTTTTCTCCTCCTCCTTGGTCATGGTGCACAGAGAAATAACCACAGAGAAGGAAGCTAAAAGTAAACAATCAAACGAGCATTTTTGCATTTGTTTTGCATTGAATCGTTTCACAAGCTTGACTAGTGCTGTTTTTCTACTTTTACAAAAACCGCATCATAATGTTAAAACATGCATTTGCACGTACATAAGTAATAGAAGTACTCCCTCCATTTAGGTGTACAAGTCTTCCCTCCTTCTTGGTCACTGTGCACAACCAAAGATGACTTATTGACCTGGATGGAGGGAGTAGCACAGTCTGCAAGCATATATCGAGAGAGACGTGTAGTCCGATAGTATACAGTAAATTTTGTGCTATATGCACGTACTTGCAAAATGCGTAATAATACACAATGTTTCCAAACTTTCCCTTTTACATACTTAATTAAGGACGCTAAAAATTCCTGAAAGTTCGGGATTTATCATTTGCGTCCCAAATCTAATGAGATCGCCTTACGAAACAAAAATTATACTCCTCCTAAAAGCCACGACGCTCGCAGGAGCGCTTGCGGCGCGCCACGAGTGCCCTGGTGCGCGGCCGTTTCCCAGCATGCCGACACAATGCCTCTTCCTCAGCCTCGCAACTCACGAGGTACTGATTGGCAGCTTGCCAGCGGGCGAGCGCGATCTCACCGATGTGGTGATCCGGCGCCAATAGGTACTCCTCCTGGCTGGAAGCGTGCACCCGGTCCACGTACCGCCAAGCGTAGATGAGGCGCTTGGGCCCGACTGCACTCAGGTCTTCGGCACGGGCGTCCTCCGCCACCCTCACGGCCCTCGCACGAGCCTTCTGCCAAAGAACCAATTGCTTGACTCTCTCGGACGCGACATAGATCTCCCAAAAAGCTTGTTGCGCGCTGCGCTTCTCTTCCTCGGCCTTCTTCCCCGCCTCTATTTTGGCGCACTCTGCTGGAGGCAAAGCCTCCCACAAGGCGACATCCATTTCTTTCCAAAGCTCCTCAAGGCTGGGGGGCTCGGCGGGCGGCGCGGCGTTCTCCTCGTAGCGGGGAGCCGACGCGTCCTCCGACACACGTGCTGGCGAGATTGGGAACGCCGACGCGTCCACCTCGACGCGTCACGGCGAGGAGCGGAACACCGACGCGTCCTCCTCGACTAGTGGCGGCGAGGAACGGAACGGCGACGCGTCGTGTAGCGGCGAGGAGCGGAACACCGATGCGTCCTCCTCGACTAGTGGCGGCGAGGAACAGGATGGCGACGCGTGACCGTCCGCACGGTGTAGCGAGGGGTTCCTAGGGCTTGGGAGGGGAGATGCCATGGTGGTCGACGTGAGAGGGAGGGGGAGGAGATAGCGATGAACGTGAACGTGAGGGGGAGGAGATAGCGATGTCATGGGAGGCGCAGTATTTATAGCGAGCAACGGCACACCTACGTAAGATATGGACTGAGCTGCACTGACTTAACTACAGGTCCAGTTGCGTCACTGACATGTGGGCCAGTACACTGCTGGGCCCGTATGTCAGTGACCCAATGCACCTGAAGTTAAGTAAAAGCTACGTGGGCATATTTGTTGGAGTAAATTACGGGGGAGAGAAGAGGTGGGAATATTGCTGGTCACAACGGATTGGACGAGCATGGGGGGAGGAGAGTCATGCATGCACAATTTTTCACATGGGGTGGAGTGGTGGGACCACCAGAGGGAGAAGGAGAGTTTGGCAGGCATATTGTTTCCACACATGGAGAGGAAAAGATTTGGAGACGAACGGGCTTCCTGCAGGTATGGGGAATGGTGCATAATAAGTCATCTTGCATGTCGGGCTAGGTATAGTCTCAAGTCATTAAAAACATACACGCCCCACACATGTTCATATTTCAAGGTGCACTAAATTATTGCATGCGATGATTAAGGCTGGCCATCATGGTGGTATCTTAGCTGGTATCATGCACACGGGAATAGCAAACATGCTGATGTGGGAAAGAATTAAAGAAGAGAGGGGGGTTAGACTAACTAGTGTTCATGCATGCATTGGTAAACACATTTTTTTGTGAAGAACAACAACATTAGTTGAGTACTTTTGTAGACTTCAAAAACTATTCCACCGCATCTACTATCTTGCTAAGAGTAGGTGAAATTTTTGAGTCGAGCCCTTTAAACTAGAAGGGAGGTAGTGGTACTCTAATAGCTAGGTGTGTAATTCATCTTACGAAAACCAAATAATCTCAAAACACGTAGGCGCGGTGCATTAACTTCTACCTTGTTTCTTGTTTCTTGACATATCAACCAATAAGAGATGAGGGTGTGCATGCTTTTAATGACCTGAGACTATCAAACATGACATGCAATGGTTAGTTCATTGCATGCAATACTATTTAATTAGCAAATAAACATTAATGTCTCTCGTTTTCCCCTCCTCCTTGGTCACGGTGCACAGCCTAAGATGACTTACTCACCTAGACGGAGGGAGTATCAACATTCACAATGTCAAATCAATATTTTTACACTCATTATAAAATGTAGTTCTTATACTCATTATAATCAGTATTGTAGATATTGATATTTTTAGTATAAATTTGGTCGTGGGATTTCATTGATGCCTGTCAAAGCGTGGAGGAAGCGGAGCTTAGGGCTTGCATTGCCAGTCTCTACATAGATATTTCTCTTCATAATCCTGTAATTTTAGTGACTGATTGCGCTTTTGTGGTAGCGTCTCTTGCATCGGGGGACTATGACAGGTCTGCTATGCGTGACCTGAAGATGAAAGCGTTGAGCATCTCGAAGTTGATCAACAATCTTCAATTGTCAAAGATTAGCCGTTCGGGCAATAAGGTGGCACACTTAATTGCTAAGTATAGCTTTGACAATACTCCCTCTATTCCCTTATACAAGGCCACTATGAAGAATACATTTTGCATCTATACAAGGCCACTAACAGTAACCAAGTCAAAATTTAATGATGTTTTCTCGTACTAGCAACTTGTTTAATACTTGCATGCATGTAGTCATAATGGCACTGTGCTACTTCCTTCTCATTCCTTCCTTGCATGCATGTGGGCGTATTAATGATCCCAGATAACAAGAAGAAAAGTTCGCTTGCAAAATAGTCATTAAATTTTACCTGGGTACCTGTAATTTGAGTTTGTGGCCTTGTATAAGGGAACGGAGGGAGTAGATTAGATGGTATTCTTGTAAATAACATACCGCCCTGTGTGGTGAATATTGTATCAAATTAGTGTACTGGTGTGGCTGGTTAATTAATATAAGGTGGTGTTCAAAAAAAGTATATATTTGGTCAAGCACTTTGCAAATGGTTGACGGGAGTAAAAAGGACCAGAGGGAGTATCATGCATGCGGAGTAGGCAATTTTTTTGCTCATTTATAGCCGGTCGAAGTCTCAAAGGGCGCGACCGCGCGAGGGAGGTGAAGGTCATGGGAGGCGCGATGGTTGATGGAATTAAGTGAAGTTACATCCACGCGCCGGCATGGCGTGCAAACAGGCAGAAGCTATATCGTCAGGCCTACGATATGTGTCTAGTAGACATGACATCTAGTGGGTCCCGCATAGTTCTCGAGAAATCTTTGGGGGCTTGCAGCCGTTTATCCACCGGGCAAGCCAGCAACCCCACGCCGTTCGCACGCCCTACTCGTCCCCGTCTTCTACCTCACAATAGTTCGGTCCCAGTTGTCCCGTCCTTTCACATTAGTTCGCTCCCAGTTTTCACGGGGTACAACAGTTCAACTTCTCCTAACCCTCCTCCAAAATCCATGGCCTCCCAAATCTCCATGGTCGCCGCTGAGTACCAGGTTAGAGCCATCACCGGCGATCAGTTCATCGTCATCTACACACGTGGATCCGCGACGGTGAAAGCATGGCTTGCTCGCTTCCTACGCATGTTCAACAGTTCAACGGATGAGTGGGTCGCTGGGCTAGATGTTGAGTACACCACAGTCCTAGGACGAGAGAAGGATCTAAAGGACGAAGAGAGGAAGAAGCCCGCCGTGATCCAGGTTTGTGTACATAATGTTTGCTTGGTCTACCACATATGCCATGCCGACGTTGAGTGCCAGGATTTTAAGAACTTCCTCAAGGACAAAAGAGTGAAATTCGTTACTGTAGGCTTTAAGAACGACAAAGAAGTCCTGCGTCGGGTAGGTCTCGTTGTAGGCCAGCCCTTCGATCTCCAGAAGGCAAGCCTAGTGTCCTCCTCTCAACCTTCAATGCTGACCCTGGCAGCAGCCATGATTGATCCTTCGTACGCTAAACTGAAGAAACCTCATCACGAGTTTCATCATCCATGGGAGTCGAAGACATTAGATGAAGATCACATCCTGTACGCAGCAATGGATGCCTACCTTTGTTTAAATATCTACATGGGTTGGATGAAGAAGCAGACCCAGTATCCGGTTCAAGCAAAGAAGCATCGGCGAAGAGGAAGAGGAAGAGGGACGAGGATGAAGTCGAGGACGTGGACTCGGACTCCGAGTAGGTGGCAGTGCCGTCGCTCATGCTGGTTCTACTGCAGTGTCAAGCTGACTAGTTGCTTAGTTTATTTTCAAGGGTGTGTTGTGCTGAGGCCCCAGCAGAACTATGTTTATGTTCTTTCTCGTTATTTGAATTGTTTAGTACGTAGAGTAGCACTAGTACTATGTCTTACTACTGTTCTTCTTGCAGTTGGTACTACTGCTCGTACCTTCGTGTTCCTATTGTACTTAATACATTCATACTAGTAGTATAATTTGGGTCAGTCGATTTGTGAAAGAAGTTCGACAGAGCGAATGAAGAAGACGACAGAAGAGGTGGAAGAAGCCCTTCTAGCCATCCATGTTGCATCAAACGACTCACATGAGCCGACTGACCCAAATTGCTCCTTTAGATTGCAGGATCCACGTGGCATTCAAGGTCTCGAAGGTAGATTCCATGTCCGCACCCGGTTTGCAGGCTCGACGCGCGCGCGACCGGCTTCCTCCGCGACAGCCACCATGCGCGCATCCTCCGCGCGGGCAGAGACGACAATGACACGCTAGTTCCTCCTCGTCGGCATGCTGGAGCACGTGCTCGTCCTCCTCTTTGTACGTTGCGTGCATAGACACGGCTCCACCAGCTGCTCGCGTGCTTGGCAGCTCGGCGACATGGCAAGGAGGGACTGCATACGCCGTGAGAGGGCGAGCCTTCGGCTTCATGGCACAGGGATGGCGGCGACACAGCAGTGATGGGCGAGAAATTATTTGCCGGAGCAGGCGGGCGCCGGCATGCGCAACGGCGGTGGCGGCATATTGATGAGTGTGCGCATGGGAGCTTACTTTAGTTTTATATGAGGTTGGTCAAACTTAAAAGAAAACCGTACTAGTACACGTAAACATTAGACTTAGGCAGCGCTTTTGTTATTTTTTTGAAGTTAGTACCACAGCCATGATACGGAATCCTGTGCAAGCGCGTGAACCGCAGCCGCGCGATCGATCGAACGGTGCGTCACCGTGTCGCACTCGAAGGACATCCACCGAACCTTTTTGTGTGTGTGAAAACAATCCTCGAATATTACTCAACTTTTTTTCCTGGGAAAGTTCTTGACGCTGCAATATTTCCATATATTTGAATTTAGCTCCAATTTGTGTTTATTTGGATTTGGACGTTTTAGGTGCGCCCTAGTTTTTTTAATACTTATTTTGTGTGTGTGACTGAGAGAGAACATGTGTATGTGTCCATATGTGTGTTGTGGCGGAAGGGCAATGTGGAGATGGTGTGCGTGTGATACAGACATAGAGAGGTGTGAATGTGCAAATGATCATGCATGAGTGAGACATAGACAGATGCCGATACGTTGTGTATACATGAGAGAATGGTCTTCTAGTTTACTTGTGTGTGTGTGAGAGAGAGATAGAGAGAAAGAGAGAGAGAGAGAGAGAGAGAGAGAGAGAGAGAGAGAGAGAGAGAGAGAGGAGCATCCGTAACACAACAACCATCTCTCTCGATTCGTCCGTCCCTCGCACGATCGCATGCAACATATGCATCAACGTGCACATTTTGACACCCTCACTCGGCCCCTGCCCACCTCAAGGCTCGCGCAATCTCTTCGTGAATACCCATTTCTCTCCTTAGGTTTTTTTTGCTCAATATCTCTCTCTCTCTCTCACACACACACACACACGCAGCACAACACACACACACACACACTCCCCCGAGCACACAATTCATCCCCATCCAAGGTTATACGGCGACCACTCTCGCTTGTGCTTCTTTGCACCCCAACATGCACAACACCTTAATCTTCAAAGAGGGCATCGAGTAGATCAAAGACGGCGACCACACCGCACTAGAGAATGCGGGGTCATTTGGAAGCAGGGTGATGTGACGACGGCTGACTGACTTCTCCCCCAGCCTCTCTCTCTCTTGCACAAAATTACCAATCCCTCTCTCCCCCGCACAAAATTGTCAATCCCTCAACCCATGAGATCCTTCCCCTCTCGTCCATGTTTTTCCAGCTCTCTCATCAAACATGTTGTCTCTTCTCCTTCCACGTATACAGAATCACGTATATTACATGTCTCCATCTTTCTCACAGACCTAACTTCTTCCTCTCTCTTTCTCTCTCTCTCTCTCTCTCTCTCTCTCTCTCTCTCTCTGTCTTTCTTGTTAGGTTTGTCTCCTACTCTCTCGTCCATAAACATATAATCTTTCATGCCCTATCTACTCCATCTTCAAAAGCTCTCTCTGCACGTTTCATTCACACAATGGGATATGTCAAAATGTTGCTTCTATAATGGCTGATGTAGAGTTTTGGTTGTTTTTGTTGCATCCTACAAAGTAATAACTATGAAATGCATTTAGATTCTCATTTGACTGGGATTATGTGAGTTTGAGCATGTTGTGAAGTACTATAGACCTTGTATACATCTTGGGATTTGACAATGATTGTAACTATTAAATTGTATAGACCATTACATTCGAAGTCAATAGCCTAATATATTTATTTCACAATTTCAACAAATGATTAGTTCACTACAAACTAAGAAAACAAATGTGTACTCCCTCCGTTTTTATTTAAGTCCGCGTATTAGCATCAGTCAAGTTTTGTAAACTCTCAGAAAGCTTATAACAAAAAATATTAACATATACAATAACAAATAAATACCATTAGATTCATTATTGAATGTACTTCCACATCATACATATTTGTTATGGTAAATGTTTATATTTTTATATAAACTTGGTCAAACTTTAGGAAGTTTGACTTCGGTCAAACCTAATATGCAGAGTTTACTACTACTACTCGCTAGTTGCTTAGCCGAATCACTCAACACGCCACACGGGGAGTCCAGTGTCACAAAATTTTGTGGTCGGTGGGAAAATCTCCCGCGACCCTGATTCGAGTAGTGGGAAGTTACCAGCATAGCCTTCGGAACAGGCCTACGGATGACGCTTGGTAGGGGGCTGTTTTCGTAACTTCAGGTTCACCCTACCCAGCCAGCCCCACCCCGGCACCCAGAGTAGTACACCTGAACACTCCCCATTTTCTATCCCCACCGCAAAATAGACTTCTCCACGGCACTGCAGCCTTCGTGCTCCTCCCCTTTACATTGGCGCACTCGTCCACCGCATCGCATCTGCCTCATCAACGACCTCGTACGCCGCACTGGAGCCGGTCCACCATCATCGTCGTAGACGGAGCCTCTTCCCCAGCATCGTCTTCCACGGTCTCGGATCTGCTTCCCAGAAGCCGACGCCAAGCGCAGAAGTACCGCCGTCGTGGACAATGAACTGACTCCCGTTGCCTACCATGACTCACACAGGCCGCCTCGACCATCGTTCTCCTCCTCGATTGGTAATGTGTGTATTGAATGACTTAGCAGTACATGTGCAGTTCCAATTTTGTTCATACCTACCCTTCAATTTTCCTGGGTGCTATTGTTCCCGTAAAAGTAATTGGTTATAGCCTCCATTGTCCAACAGAATATCAGCTTGTAATTGTGCGTCGCTCCTATATCACGCTGTGCTTGGGTAGGTTTTCATCTGCAACTAGCAGTGTGGCAAATGATGGAAAGGTTTTTAGAACTAGCAAGATGCCCATGCATTGCACGCATCAAGATGCATTTGTATGAGTAGTTTATCTTGTGGGAGAAAAGGATGAACGAGGGAAGGCCTTATTTGCAAATATGGAGAGGGGTATGGGAATCTTTTTGCAAAATTCCCATTTGTTTCGTTCCTATCTGTCAGATATAAATCAGACGGCCTATATTGCAAGAAAAAAGTAGACAGTAAAGGAAGTAAAGATAAATATTAAACATTAAATATAAAATAAATATAACCGTAGAGAAGAGAGTAGAGATAGCAGAGACGTCGGGAAAGGATCGCGCGCACGCGGGAAAAAGCGGCCGGGCGTGCGCTAGTTTTGGCGCGCGGTGTCCGGCGCACTTTATAAAATCCAACGCCCTCCCACCGCTCTGTACCTTGCCACCGCTCTGTGCCTCGCCACCATTCTATCCCCGCTCTTTTTTGCCTCGCCGCCGCCGCGCCACCATGCCGCCGCGTCGCCGGGAAACTTGGGGATACCGCGGCGTCCGCGCGCGGCCCTACGGCGGCTTCTCCGCCAAGATCCGGTTCCGCGGGGTTTGCCTCGGCCTCGACAATTTTGACACCGCCACTAAGGCCGCCCGCGCGTACAACACGGCGGTGTGGCGCCTCCGGTGGCCTCATAGAACATTGAACTTCTCCAATGTGCCGACGCGGGAGCGGGCGCAGGAGCTTGCGCCTTTGCCGCGGCTTAGCACCGACGAGGATCGTTGCGAGAACCGGAGGCGGGAGCACCGTCTCGGCATCACCGAGATGGACGAGGAAGCCATTGCGCTGTGGCGCCAACACTTCCTGTAGGACATCATCAAGGAGTGCGAGTTCTACGCGCAAAGGAGGGCGGAGAGGGATAAGAGGAGGGCGGAGCGAGCCGCCTATCGCGAGGACAAGCGTAGGCGAAAAGCGGACGCTCAATTCAACATGAGGCTAGGAGCAGGGTCGCCCTGGGAATCCGACGACGATCGGTATCTTCACGCCTACAGTCAGACATCGAAGGAGGACATCACCGAGGAGCAGTCGAATGACGAGGAGTAGTTGAATTATCTTTTTTTTATCTATCTATGCTGAGAACTATCCTCTACTCTCTAGTATCTACTTCTCGATCTCAACACTGTAAACGCTTTTTTAAAGCGCCGCACGTTGCGATTCTGTTGGAGATGCTCTAACATGGCAGATGAGTGCTTTAATGTTGCCCACAAGATGCACGAGTATTACTAGTAGTATTTTTCTTGCCATGTTGATATTTTGAAACCACGAGTGTGAACATGCAGAGGAGCAATGAAGACCAAACACGGGATATTCGGGACATCTTCAAGGAGCGTGGCAAGTTAAAGAGGAGCTGCACCGAACCTGTAAAACGAGCTTTGGTAAGTAACACCCTTTCAATTACTTTCGTTTAGCCTCGTGTTCTTCGATGTGTATATGTTGTAGTGTCTGTTTCTCTTAAGTGTGGTGTTCTTCGATGTGTAATAAGAAGAGTCTTAATCGTCCTAATGCTTTCGTTTTTAACTTGATGTAGGAAGTGGGTGTTCTCACCATGTAGTCTGTTTTTATATTTCTTTTCCTTTTGAATTCACTTCTCCGAGTTCTGTTTATCTGGCTTCTACTAAATGGATCTAGGTTTCTCTGAGTATTGATCTAAAATAGAAGTAACTTCATGTCAGGATGCAGTTCCTGCGAGGAGGGAAGTATGGTCAACCTCGAGATCATGTTTCCAAAATGATGCTGGATTACACACAAGGTGCCAGTTCCCTAATGATGCTAGATTAGACACAAGGTGCAAATTCCCAGATGATGCTGGATTACACACAAGCCAGGTGGAGTCGTCAGCTGTTCGTGTCCTCATGGCATTAGTAAAGGCTGAAAGAAAGCGTGCAACAGCCCTTGAGAATGTAGCTAAGTTCCTGAAGAAGCGAAAAGAGCAATCAGATGCTCTCTTCACCCAAGCCAAAGAAGAGATGGAATAAGCCAGAAATAAGCTAGCAGAGGCAGAGCAGGCTAGGCGTCTCCTGCTATCTAAAACTTTTATCAATACATAATTTCCTTCATAATAGCTAGGTTCAAATGTTTATCCAGTCAGCATGCCTGTTGTGATGTCTGTGCATCTACTGATGTGGCACAAAATGTTTTTTTCGGGTCATGTAATAACAACAATTACTTTCCAAACAATAACAGATGAAGCATTGGACATGGTATAGTTCACGCGCAAGCCCGACATTCCAAGTCCAACTTCCACATCAAACTCATGTTCACAGATATCTACACATTCATACATAATGTCCACAACCATGATTCACTTCAAAGCCAAAAAAATGTGAGGAGAGTTATAAATAAAGAAAAACCTCTACTAGTTCCTGCTACCAGTGCGAGCACAACAAGTCAAGACCATGCGTAAATTAATTATATTTTAGTCATTTTTTGTGTTCTAAAATGCCTGCCGGCTCACGGAAGGACGTGTTGCCGGCACACGCGCGGATTTAATGAAGGCAGGCGGGGCAGTCTTAAGCTGGTTGCACGCGGCGATGAGGCGTGCTCAGCCGGGCCTGCAGCGAGTGCGGCCCTCTTGGCCGGCCCGCCGGTTCAATGCCTGCGCTATGAGAGGTCGCGTCCGTGTCAGAGCAATCACTCCCTCCAGTACTTTTTTGTTTGGGTATAACAAAATCTCGTTTTCCATTCACATTTTACAAGTAAAATTCATGGACAAACTTTGACCCAAAGTACGATGGGGACTAGTAAACCAGAATAGAGGTAGTAGTTTTTTTAATCAAAGAAGGGTTTCCCCTTCCGATTACTGAAAACCAGCATCTAAATCCAAACCATAGTATTTGCCCTAGAACTACCAGGTTCAACATCTCGTAACATAAACCCATACAACCATACGCCAAGGAGGTACGTAGTACTATGAATTCCATTTTCGCTCCATACCAATCGTTCTAAAAACTACTTACTACTTATAACGTGCCATTTAAAATCGGAACTCTTAACCCCGCTAAAAAACGATATTTTGAACATGGCTACTCGATCTGTGGCAACTGGCGAGCCACCACACTCCAAGTCGTTCACGTGTGGTCCCGACCATCAACTCCTACAAAGGTGCTCCACCACGTACCCGGTACCCGCGAATGCAACAATCGTGCACCTAGGGTTTTAGGGTTTATTTGTTAACGTCGCCTTTACGTAACACTCATGTGTGCGATACAGCGAGAGGCCGACTGCGTGCGTGCGCCTCTTCTCTTTGTATATGTACTCCACCGTTTGTCTGGTGTCCAAAAAATTATAATAACTACTAGCAATGTGCCAATGCGTTGCCACACAATCAAAGTAGATTAATACATATTCACTGATTTGATAGAAAAAAGTCTTGTTTTGAAATACGTATATCACTAAAAATATGTTATGTTTCACTCAAAATATATTCCTTTGGCGGTTTTGATGAGATAAGGGAGGCATGTTGTTGGTTTCAAGATTCGAGAAGTGGTATATGTCTAATTTCTACTCTTACTAGCAAGATGCCCGTGCGTTGCACGGAACATCAAAATCTTGTGGGAGAAAAGGATGAACGAGGGAAGGCCTTATCTGCAAATGTGGTGAAGAGTGGGTAAATTGCCATATTTTCCTTCCTATCCGTCAGATATAAATCGGACGACCTACATTGCAGGATGGCAGGCCCACCATCATCACCAACTCTATTTTTTATCCCTACTCTTATAAAAAGCATTGTCGGTGATGATCGTGTGCCTGCCATCCTGCAATATAGGTCGTCCGATCTATATCTGACGGATAGGAAGGAAACTATAACAATTTTGCAAAAGATACCCACACCCCTCTCCACATTTGCAAATAAGGTCTTCCCTCGTTCATCCTTTTCCCCCACAAGATAAACTACTCATACAAATGGATCTTGATGTTCCGTGCAACGCATGGGCATCTTGCTAGTTGTTGCAAAAAGCACATGTGTGTGTGAGAGAGAGGGAGAGTGGAGGAGGACGGAGTGCATGTGTGACAAAGACACAAGTAGTGTGTGTGCGATAGGTATTAGCTTAAAATGAGGCGATAGTGTGTGTGTGCATGATCGAGAAGGTGTGTCTCAAGAAGGGAAGAAAAAGCTACATAGATACAAGGAGCGGGAGAGAGACATGTATGCGATGGTGGAAGCATGAGTGTGCGGGTGTATAAACCTATCTAGAGGCTAGCTAGTCGATAAATGTTTGTGAGAGAAATACGAGTCGGGGTGCAAAAGCGAGAGTTTTGTGTGTGTGTGAGAGGGATGGTAGTCGGGAAGGGGAGTGGAAGCAGGAGTTGTGTGTGTGTGTGTGTGTGTGTGTCTGTGAGAGAGAGAGAGAGAGAGAGAGAGGAGACGGTAGTCGGGGTTGTCTGATCGGTGTCAGTCTGGGATGGAGACGAAAAGGAGACCGCAACAAATGTTGTGTCTACAGGAGAGAGAGAGTGATTTTAGTGGTATGAGTCATATGTAGAGACATATAGGGTGTGTGAGAGAATCCCATAGAGAGAAAGACAAAGTGAAAGATGAGTGGAGACTGTATGTGTGGCAGTGAAAAAGAAAGCTTAGGTACCGAGTGATACCAGAGAACAGTAGAGACGTGAGAGATAATGAAAACCGTGTAATGTATAATGATAGGGAGAGCGTGACACTTCTCAAGGGAGATGTCGAGAGACCATGTTTGCGAGGATAGGAGAAACATGAAGTGAGCGTGCGGGTGAGCTAGAGAAAAGAGAGTGATGGCTACCTGAAGGAGCATGCATGCAAGAGAGATGGGCGTAAAAGGAGTGAACAAAAAATGGATTCAAATATTTGAATTCGAGATGATGATACATGTAATCCATACTTGAACCAAAATTGATCTATCAAACATGCATACTCATATGAATTCACGCACATCTATGTTATTTAATATGTAGATATTACTGATCCATACATTTTAGTAGAACATAATTTGGTTAATTTTTTTCGAATTCAACCTTAAGATTTCAAGATCGTTTTATTTGTAAATCATATTATACATATAAAGGAGCAGAATTCTTTGTTGTGCTTTTGAAAGTATATGTAAAAAAATGATGTATATAGAATGTAATTCCAATTGAAAATGGATCCCGCCCGAAAAAAATAGTAGAATATAAATGGGATTCGAATTGAGTTGGCACGGTAAACATGCACTGTGCAAAATTTGAACGAAGCGGGGAAAGTCGCAGTAACCGCCCGAAACCAAAATCTGCGAGATGGAAATCACTACTGCCTATCCCTGCTGCGCAAAGCCTATCTGCTAGATTTCTATAGGTTTTGATAGGGGTAGGTTTGTAATTTCACCCAAACGTGACGTAACCGCCTCTCACCCGGATTCATACACGGTGGGCACCAAAACACAGTGTGCCCTCGGCCGAAATCGACTCCCTCCCCGATTCATATTCATACACGGTGGGCGCCAAAAACAAACTCTCGTCAGCAAATATTCGGTGTATGCGAGATTACCGTCCTATCCCCAACCGACTAATGTTGCTGTGATGTAGTAGAAATTTGAAATGGGGGCTAAGTTTGTAAATTTCCTCGCATTTGAGACAAGCACGCCCTGAATACATGGTTCCCCCTTCCTCTCTACCTCCCTTTTCCCCATTCGTACTCCATGGGCGCCAAAACACCCTCTCCACCCCACCCTCCTCCGTCCGCCGCCATCCTCCTCCACCATGCCGGAGCTGATACCCCGACGCCGCCGTCCATTACAAGAGATCGACCTCTCTCATCCATGCCTTTGGACCGGTATCCTTGCATCCCGTCCTCTCGCTTCATCCCCGCCGTCGTCCACCTTGCCCGCGCCGCTCCTACGACCGTCTTGTCCACCACGCCCTGCCGCCATCGTCTACCCTCCTAGATCTGCTCCCACACTGCCGACAACCATCGCTACCACAACATCGTCAAATTCTCACCAGATGCGTACACGACGCCGCACCAGAGATGGTACTCTTTCGTATCTGCTCAACTTATTTATCGTAGCAAGAAAATAGATCGCCACTGCTTTACTCCAATTTCTTGTCTTGGTTGCGAAGTTGCCTTTGTCCGGTTTGCACCTTCAGATCCACCATGGCACGCTCAACACTATACTCCCAATGCTTATGGTTTTCCCCTTTTATATTCCACACTAGTTAAATTAGAGATGAGGAAGAATCAGAGATGAGGAAGAAGAAGGGTTAGGAGACATAGGATCTTCATCCAACCGCCTGAAATGGTCAAGAGACAGCTGGGAGTTGCATTCTTAATGCGCTCTGGTTCATCATGTGTGGGTACCGCGCAACCAACATTTTATTATCCAAAATTTGCTTGCTCTTCTTTACCATGTTCGATAGAGCTGTGACACAAAACGTAGGACCGACTCCAGCAGACTGTACCCATACTTCACTGGCCACACCACTAGCCCCACCACACAGGACCTACACTCCAGCAAAAGGTATACCGATTTAATTTTCCATAGCACCAGCTGTACCACAGAAAAATCCCACTCCAGCAAAAAGTACAACAAGTCCACCGGTCGAAGACCTATCACAACTGCAGAGACGGCCAATTCCTGCAGATTGGAACCCCATTCCATTTATTCCCAGTTTAAAAGACAATGCTTTCAATGTTGTTAGGGACTATGTGCATATATTCCCATCATGGGAAGATTATTGTGAAGACAAACACCATTTTCACATCTTCCTGTCCAACTTACGTGTAAGTGCTATTATTCATGGTTATTATTTTCCTGTTTTCTGCTGATTGAACACATCAATGATTTACATTACATTGTTGTAACTAGGCGAGGGTCAATCTGGATAGTCATGACGAGCAAAGCTTGCTTGTGCTTTTCAAGGAAGCATTGCAGCAATATCGGTGTAACCTGAGGAAATCACACTTTGGTGGCAAATCTATAAATGAATTTCCGATGAAGTCTCCTGTGCTAAATTTAGAAGACATTGATTGTAAAAACATTGTTATGCACTGGTCTCGTTCCCAGGATGAGGTACTGTCTATGAAATCACATGATAATTTGAACTTCTACTTTTCCGCATGTGCCTTACGGATCTTGTTTGCAGGAAATCTGCTCGAAGAAGAATTCCGGTTTGAAAAGAACGACAGGATATCGCAAATATGCTGCCCGCTGCTTTGCTCTTGTTAGTACGTGTTGTCCTGTATCACTGTACTTGCATACATACCTGGTTCATTATGTGACAGCAGTATGCATGATAGCTTGCTTACCAATTGTTCGCTCCCAATTATCTGGTCTGTATGAATGGTTACATTAGTGTAGAATATATCCAATGCAAATGTTTTTTTAGCTCTGCATTGTTCTTGTAAGTACATGTTGTCCTTTATCAGTGTACTTATAATGACAGGTAGTAGTTCATGTACCATCACTTTGCAGCTTATTTTCCTTTGCCCTCCATTTTATACACATCAGATCTATATTTACTCTTACCATAAGGTTGGTACTGAAGAAGTTTAGCTGTGCATTGCTCTTGGTTGTACCTTTTGCCTGTATCGCTGCACTTACATTTATAGCTACTTGGTTATGTAGCATCACTCTTCATCTTATCTTAAATATTCTCCATTTTTTTGTATATTATCACATCTATATTTACTCTTAACAAAATGTAGAATAAAGGCAATGCTTATGAAGAAGATTTTGTGGTAAACTTCTTGAATTGCCCCCCCCCATGAGCATGGACAAGGCCTTTATAGAGCCTGCCTTCACCAATAATGTAAGTTTGTCCATCTCAAGCGTTCAAACTTTGTTGTATATATTTGGTTAGGCATGACTGCAATAGCTGTTTATTTTTGGTGTTTGCATCAAATTGCATGTTTAAAGTTTATTATGTAGTTCATAAACAAAAGTTTGTCCTTTCTCAATTTAAGTTTTCAGTTGTACAGCCAAGTTCCTTATTCATACCATGTAAATTAAACTATACAGAGCAAGTGATCTTCTTTTGCACTACATGTATGCTTCTATTCTTCATCGGTAATCCAGTGGTGTGGTGAACCTACCCACTACAGCACAATGTCATATTCTGCAATGTCTTAACTATGAACAATGTCATATCATTCTACTACTCCCTCCATCCGAAAATACTTGTCATTGAAATGGATGTATCTAGATGTATTTTAGTTCTAGACACATCCATTTTGATGACAAGTAATTCCGGACGGAGGGAGTATTATTTAAACCATCTCTTTATTTCCAAATCTGAAAAGGGATAAATTGACAGCACACTAACATTGATACTTATGAGTTCTTGATCTGTAATCCAGTGGTGTCGTGAAGCCGCCAACTCCTTCACAATGTCATTTCCTGCCATGTCTTGACCTGAACAATACCATATTGTGTTAATACAATTTAAACTGTGTCACTTTATTCGTCAGTAAGAAATGTGATGAATTGTCAGCACTGATACTTTTATGTGCAAAACCTGTCATCTGTCTGCTTGTTTATCTTTCAGAGTGAGGAAGATTTAAGTGTTGAACAAGCGCAGTCTCATCATCTTGCTCAGCTGCTTGCGCTGCAGCTCCCCAGCAGGGCTAACCTTTCTTGAACTCTATTGAAGTGCTGTCGGTTTTGTATATTATTTTGTCGGCGTGTTTATTTGCACTGGTGGCGATCTTTGATGCCCAGTGTATGTAATATGCTGTCTGCTTGTGCTTTATTATCATAGTGGCAAACTTTGATGCCAAGTGGATGTAATATGCTATAATTTCTTTATTGTATAGTCTAGGTTTTTTCTTATTCATGATGTTGCAGTTATTTTACTGTATATTTATCCTGTCTTCACAGTAAACCGGCCAAACCGTAAAATTAAGGTACATAATCGGGCCGTCATGCAATCACGATGTAGGTTGGGCCTGAAATGTGCCGAGCAACTAACGGGCCGGCAGCAGCCTGAAATGAACCCCGGCCCATGATTGTGCGAATCAAATCACGGGCTTTTAACAGGCCAAAATTGTCTCGGTCCTTGTTTGGCCCAATCAGATATCGGCTGCGAGCAGGCCGGATGCAAACTGGGCCGTAGTTAGCCAACTATATGATGGGCATTTAACATGCCAAAATTAATATAGGGCCGAAATGTTAAACGGGTCCTTAAGAGGCCAAAACTAATGTCAGGCCGAATTACTAAGTGGGCCTCTAGCAAGTGGGCCCAAAAGCATAGTGTCTAGTTGACGGGTCGAATCTGATATGGGCCATAATTGAGCCCATAGCCTCTTAAAGGGCCGTACATGATCTGGGCCGTAATTTGGTCCAGAACGTGGTAGGCTTTTAACGGGCCGGATCTCATATGGGCCACTATTAGGCCCGGAACATGGCAGGACATTAATGGACCGGATCAAATATGGGCCGGCATTTGGCCCAAAACATGGCAGCTAGTTAATGGGCCGGCCTACTAGGGTCCTCAAATTCTTGTGGGCCTACAGCTGGACCGGCCAGTTAATGTTCGCGAAATCTCGTGGGCCTTTAGCCGGACCGGCCCATTATGATCCGCAAGAATCTTGTGGGCCTTTACCTGGGCCGGCCCATTATGGCAAACAAAAATCTTATGGGCCTTCACCTGGGCCGGTCCATTATGGCCCGCAAAATCCTGTGCGCCGTTAGCTGGGCCAGCCCATTATGGTCCGCAAAATCTCATGGGCCTTTAGCTGGGCCGGCCCATTATGGTTCGCAAAATCTTGTGGGCCTTTAGTTGGGCCGGCCCATTTAAACTTGATTGGTCGGTCCACGTGTCAACATATCATAGGCGCGTCTCGCCCATTGGATGAGTGACACCTGTGCCAGCGCAGACCTGACACGTGTCTCCTCCAGCCAATGATGATTTTACACGTGGAAAATCCCCATTGGTCGGGGCTGTTAACGGGTTATCGGATCCAAAACCCGACGCGATAGCTTAACGGTGTTCCATTATGGTGGATGCCACGTGTCGGTCACCGTTGACGAAAGCACTTCTGTGACGTGCGATTTATCGTTATGGAAGTGGACACTTCCGTGATGATAATTTTGGTAATGTCATGGAACACTTCTACGACAGCACAGGTATGACTATCTTGATTCTGTCATAAATTTGTCATGGATGTACATGCATGACAAAAAACGCGACCTACCGTGACAAACACATATCATCAGGAAGTGTATTTTTTTGGTAGTGGGGGTTGTCGGATCATAACACATAAAGACTTGCAAGATAGGATCAAGAACACACATATATTCATGAAAACATAATAGGTTCAGATCTGAAATCATGGCACTCGGGCCCTAGTGACAAGCATTAAGCATAGCAAAGTCATAGCAACATCAATCTCAGAACATAGTGGATACTAGGGATCAAACCCTAACAAAACTAACTTGATTACATGGTAAATCTCATCCAACCCATCACCGTCCAGCAAGCCTACGATGGAATTACTCACGCACGGCGGTGAGCATCAAGAAATTGGTGATGGAGGATGGTTGATGATGACAACGGCGACGAATCCCCCTCTCCGGAGCCCCGAACGGACTCCAGATCGGCCCTCCCGAGAGAGATTAGGGCTTGGCGGCGGCTCCATGTCGTGAAACGTGATGAAACTTTCTCCCTGATTTTTTCTCCCCAAGACGGAATATATGGAGTTGGAGTTGAGGTCGGAGGAGGTCCAGGGGGCCCACGAGATAGGGGGCCGCACCCTGGGGGGGGGGCGCCCCCCTGTCTCATGGACAAGACGTGGGCCCCCTGGCACTAATTCTTTCGCCAAAAATTCTTATTAATTCCAAAAAGTGCCTCCGTGGATTTCCAGGGCATTCCGAGAACTTTTCTTTTCTACACATAAAACAACATCATGGCAGTTCTGCTGAAAACAACGCCAGTCCGGGTTAGTTTCATTCAAATCATGCAAGTTAGAGTCCAAAACAAGGGCAAAAGTGTTTGGAAAAGTAGATACATTGGAGATGTATCAACTCCCCCAAGCTTAAACCTTTGCTTGTCCTCAAGCAATTCAGTTGATAAACTTAAAGTGATAAAGAAAATTTTTTACAAACTCTGTTTGCTCTTGTTGTTGTAACATGAAAAGCCAGCATTCAAGTTTCAGCAAATATTATGAACTAACCATACTCACAATAACACATAGGTCTCACAATTACTCATATCAATAGCATAATCAGCTAGCGAGCCATAATAATAAAACTCGGGTGACAAAACTTTCTCAAAATAATCATAACATGATATAACAAAATGGTATCTCGCTAGCCCTTTCTGAGACCGCAAAACATAAATGTAGAGCACCTTTAAAGATCAAGGACTGACTAAACATTGTAATTCATGGTAAAAGAGATCCAGTCAAGTCATACCCAATATAAACCAATAATAATGAATGCAAATGACAGTGTGCTCTCTAGCGGGTGCTTTTTAATAAGAAGGGATGATGACTCAACATAAAAGTAAATATATAGGCCCTTCGCAGAGGGAAGCAGGGATTTGTAGCGGTGCCAGAGCTCGATTTTAAAAGAGAGATTAAATATCATTTTGAGTGGCATACTTTTGCTGTCAACGCAACAACTATGAGATGGCTATATCTTCCATACTACATGCATTATAGGCAGTTCCCAAACAGAATGGTAAAGGTTTATACTCCCCAACCACCAACAAGCATCAATCCATGGCTTGCTCGAAACAACGAGTGCCTCCAACATACAACAGCCATGGGGGAGTTTTGTTTAATTATTTTGATTTGCTTTGATCTTTTTGGATCATGGGACTGGGCATCCTGGTTACCGGCCCTTTCTCATGAATGAGGAGCGGAGTCCACTCCTCTTGAGAATAACCCACCTAGCATGGAAGATATAGGCAGCCCTAGTTGAAACATGAACTGCTCGAGCATACAAAACATAATTTCATTTGAAGGTTTGGAGTTTGGCACATACAAATTTACTTGGAACGAGAGGTAAATACCGCATATAGGAAGGTATAGTGGACTCATATGGAACAACTTTGGGGTTTAAGGAGTTTGGATGCACAAGCAGTATTCCCGCTTAGTACAGGTGAAGGCTAGCAAAAGACTGGGAAGCGACCAACTGAGAGAGCGACAACAGTCGTAAACATGCATTAGAATTAATTTACACCGAGTACAAGCATGAGTAGGGTATAATCTACCATGAACATAAATATCATGAAGGCTATGTTGATTTGATTCAACTACATGCGTGAACATGTGCCAAGTCGGGTCACTAAATTCGTTCAAAGGAGGGTACCATCCCATCATACCACATCATAATCATTCTAATAGCATGTTGGCACGCAAGGTAAACCATTATAACTCATAGATAATCAAGCATGGCACAAGTAACTATAATCTCTAAATGTCATTGCAAATATGTTTACTTCATAATAGCTGACTCAGGAACGATGAATCATCATATTTACAAAAACAAGAGAGGTCGAGTTCATACTAGCTTTTCTCATCCCAATGAGTCCATCATATATCATCATTATTGCCTTTCACTTGCAGGACCGAATGATGTGTATAATGATAAGAGTGCACGTGCATTGGACTAAGCTGGAATTTGCAAGCATTCAACTAAAGAGAGAAGACAAGTAATATGGGCTCTAAGTTAAATAAACAATTATGCATATAAGAGCCACTAAGCATTTTCAATATGGTCTTCTCGACCCCCAAAAGAAAGAAAATAAAACTATTTACACGGGAAAGCTCCCAACAAGTAAAAGAAGAACGAGAAATCTTTTTGGGTTTTCAATTTTAATTTCTACTACAAGCATGGAAATTAAACTAACTAATTTTTTTGTTTTTCTTAAGGTTTATCAAACACACAAGAAGAAAACTAGAAAAAGAAATTTAAACTAGCATGGATAATACAATGAAAGAGTATGAGCACCGACGACTAGTGTGTGAACATGAATGTAAAGTCGGTGAGAAATACGTACTCCCCCAAGCTTAGGATTTTGGCCTAAGTTGGTTTAATACCAAGGACTGCCGCTACTCTCCCCGGTGTAGTGGGAGGTGTAATCAGGATACCACTGGCTGGTCATCTCCGGATCCCACTAGACAGATGATGCACGATAAGGGTCCAATTCAGGTTCCGGCTCAGGTTCAGGTTCTAGAGTAAAAGCTTGGGCTAGATGGTTGTTCACTGCTTCCGGCGTGACAAGACGACTTTCTGCAAGCAAATCAAATAACAGAGGTGCAGGCAAAATAATAAACTCAAAGTGTTTCTTATTGAATCTAAGTCTATACAAGAGCATCTTCTCTTTGTTGTCAACAATAAACTTGTGTGCTACCATGCTCTTATAATCTAAAATGTGAGGAGGTAATTTTGTCTCCTCCTCCTCATAGTGCGTAATGGGTATCTGAAAATGTTCAGCAAGACGTGCAGCATAGATACCTCCAAATATGGGGCCTTTTGTACGATTAAGGGCTAGCCGTTTAGCAACGATGGCACCATACTAAAAGTATTGTCCCCAAGCAAAGCATGTTGAAGAATGATAATATCAGGAACGCTCAAATTCCCACTATTTCCACGACCAATCAAGCATCTACTAGGAAATATAGCAAAATAGCGTAAAACAGGAAATTGTATGCTAGAGACCTTCGCCTCGGAGCCCTTCTTTGGCTCCTCTACAGCAATAGTATTAACAAAGCCACCCACATCATCACAATGGGGTTCATCTAATTCTCCCTCATAAGGTATCCTACATACCACGCAAAAATGTCATAAAGACATTTCTTTGAATTCATCATATAAATGAAATGATACCGCAGGTGGTGACTTCTTAGGATAATAATAAAAGTTTTGCACGAAAGTATTGGTGAGTAAGAGATACTGATCGATTCGGTCGTTCATGAAACCTGTGAGGCCTGCAGTCTTGATTAAAGCATAAAAATCTTCATGAATTCCGGTTTCTTTCAAGAAATCCTCACATGGCCATTCGCACGACCGTACTTCCGCTAAGCGAGGAAGATTATACTTGGCTTTTTCTTTCTCTTTGTCTTGTTTTTGCTTAGAGCTTTGGCTAGAGGAGCCTTTAAAGAGCCTCCTTAACATTTTCTGAAAATTTCTGAAATTTTAGTAACTTCAAAATGAAAGTGAATAAAACTAAACAAGATTGATAGCAACTTCTCCTACAAGTGCCTAGAGCCTATATCATGCATTGGAATTGCTTGAGACCTCAAAAATTTGACATGCAAGCTCAAGAACATGGTCACCTATGCAGCAAAATTTGCAATGAATAAAGCACTAGAACAAAAACTAATTGGACTAAATGAGGAGTCACATACCAACCAACAATCTCCCAAAGCAGTTTTGTGAATGGAGCTTTGAGCTAAGAGATCGAAAATCGTAGCAAAACGAGCTAGAACTCGTGCTTGAGCTGGATGGGGATTTTTTTGGGTAGAAGATGAAGTGTGTGGGTGCTGGCATAAGTGGAGGGGAGCCACTAGGGGCCCACGAGACAGGGGGCGCGCCCTACAGGGGGGGGCGCCCTCCTCTCTCATGGCCTGGTGCTTGCCCCTCCTGCAGTGTTTTCAGTACCTAAAATCCTCAAATATTCCAGAAAAAATCATACTAAATTTGGAGGGCATTTGGAGCACTTTTATTTTCAGACTATTTTTTAATGCACGGATAATTCAGAAAACAGACGGATAATACTATTTTTGCTTTATTTATTCTAAAAAACAGAAAGTAAAAGGAGGGTGCAGAAGGTTGTGCCTTCTAGTTTCATCCATCTCGTGATCATCAAAATGAATCCACGAACAAGGTTGATCAAGTCTTGTTAACAAACTCATTTCGAATAACATGGAACCGGAGAAATTTCGAATAACACTAAGTTACCTCAACTGGGATATGAAAATCCCCAACATTAAGAATATCATACTTTTTGTTGACAGTAGGGAGAGGAAATTCAAAACCTCCAAAAATGATAGTTCGAACTTTTTCAATAGAATTGATGCTATGAACTTGAGATTGTTTCCTCGGAAAGTGTACCGTATGCTCATTACCTATAACATGAAAAGTGACATTTCCTTTGTTGCAATCAATAACAGCCCCTGTAGTATTAAGAAAAGGTCTACCAAGGATAATAGACATACTATCGTCCTTGGGAATATCAAGAATAACAAAGTCCGTTAAGATAGTGACATTTGCAACCACGACAGGCACATCCTCACAAATACCGATAGGTATAGCAGTTGATTTATCAGCCATTTGAAAGATATTTCAGTAGGTGTCAACTTATTTAATTCAAGTCTACGATATAAAGAGAGAGGCATAACACTAACACCGGCTCCAAGAACACATAAAGCAGTTCTAACATAATTTCTTTTAAAAGAGCATGGTATAGTTGGAACACCCGGATCTCCAAGTTTCTTTGGTCTTGCACCCTTAAAAGTGTAATTAGCAAGCATGGTGGAAATTTCAGCTTCCGGTATCTTTCTTTTATTTGTGATGATATCCTTCATATACTTAGCATAAGGATTTACTTTAAGCATATCAGTTAAGCGCATACGTAAGAAAATGGGTCTAATCATTTCAGCAAAGCGCTCAAAATCCTCATCATCGTTTGACTTGGATGGTTTAGGAGGAAAGGGCATGGGTTTCTGAACCCATGGTTCCCTTTCTCTACCATGCTTCCTAGCAACAAAATCTCTCTTATCATAACGTTGATTCTTTGATTGTGGGTTATCAAGATCAACAACATGTTCAATCTCTACATCATTGTCTTTGCTAGGTTGAGCATCAACATGAACATTATCATTAACATTATCACTAGGTTCATGTTCATCACCTCATTGTGTTTCAGCATTAGAAATAGAAATATCATTGGGATTTTCAGGTGTGTCTACAGTAGGTTCTCTAGAAGCATGCAAAGTTCTATCGTTTTTATTTTTCTTCTTTTTAGAAGAACTAGGTGCCTCTAAATTATTTCTCTGAGAATCTTGCTCGATTCTCTTAGGGTGGCCTTCAGGATACAAAGGTTCCTGAGTCATTCTACCAGTTCTACTAGCCACTCTAACAACAAAGTCATTTTTATTATTTAATTCATCAAGCAAATCATTTTGAGCCTTGAGTACTTGCTCAGCTTGAGTAGCAACCATAGAAGCATATTTGCTAACGCGGTGAAGTTCATCTTTAACTCTAGCCAGAATATCACCTACGCATCCTATCTCGAAAGCATTATTCTTTAACTCTCTACCAACATAAGCATTAAAACTTTCTTGTCTAGCCATAAAGTCGTCAAATTCATCTAAGCATGGGCTATGAATTTAGTAGAGGGTATTTCAACTTTATCATATCTATAGAGAGAATTTACCTTTACTACCTGTGTCGGGTTAACAAGACAATGTGGTTCTTCAGGCGGTAAATTAAGACCATGTATTTCTTCAACATGAGGTAAATTCTTAACATCTTCAGCTTTAATACCTTTTTCTTTCATTGATTTCTTTGCCTCTTGCATATCTTCGGGACTGAGAAATAAAACACCTCTCTTCTTTGGAGTGGGTTTAGGAATAGGCTCAGGAGTTGGCTCAGTTGGTTCAGGAATTACTTCAGGAACTGGCTCGGGAAGAGTCCAATTATTTTCATTAGTCAACATATTATTCAATAATATTTCAGCTTCGTCGACTGTTCTTTCCCTAAAAACACAACCGGCACAACTATCCAAGTAGTCCTTGGAAGCATCGGTTAGTCCATTATAAAAGATATCAAGTATTTTATTTTTCTTAAGAGGATGATCGGGCAAAGCATTAAGTAACTGGAGAATCCTCCCCCAAGCTTGTGGGAGACTCTCTTCTTTGATTTGCACAAAATTATATATTTCCCGCAAGGCAGCTTGTTTCTTATGAGCAGGGAAATATTTAGCAGAGAAGTAATAAATCATATCCTGGGGACTACACACACAACCAGGAGCAAGAGAATTATACCAAGTCTTAGCATCAACCTTTAATGAGAACGGAAATATCTTAAGGATATATAAATAGCGAGACTTCTCATCATTAGTAAATAGGGTGGCTATATCATTCAACTTGGTAAGATGTGCCACAACAGTTTCAGATTCAAGGCCATAAAAAGGATCAGATCCAACTAAAGTAATAATATCAGGATCAACAAAGAATTCATAATCCTTATCAGTAACACAGATAGGTGAAGTAGCAAAAGCAGGATCGGGTTTCATTCTAGCATTAAGAGACTGCTGCTTCCATTTAGCTAATAATTTCGTAAGATCATTTCTATCATTGCAAGAAAGAATTTCCATAGCAGCTTTTTCATTCATAATATAACCCTTAGGAACAACAGGTAATACATAATCATTGGGGGGACCTTCATCATCACTATCATCAGTAATAGGATCTTCAATAATTTCATTCCCCCTAACTCTAGCAAGTTGTTCATCAAGAAATTCACCTAATGGCAAAGTAGTATCACACACAGAAGTAGTTTCATCATGCATAGCAGAAGTGGCATCATCAATAACATGCGACATATCAGAATTCATAGCAGTAGCAGGTTTAGGTGTCGCAATCCTACTAATAACGGAAGGAGAATCTAGTGCAGAGCTAGATGGCAGTTCCTTACCTCCCCTCGTAGTTGAGGACAAAATAGTAGTTCGATCGTCTTTCAAGTTCTTCATAGTGATCAACAGATATAAATCCCAAGTGACTCAGAGAATAGAGCTATGCTCCCCGGCAACGGCGCCAGAAATTAGTCTTGATAACCCACAAGTATAGGGGATCGCAACAGCTTTCGAGGGTAGAGTATTCAACCCAAATTTATTGATTCGACACAAGGGGAGCCAAAGAATATTCTTGAATATAAGCAGTTGAGTTGTCAATTCAACCACACCTGGATAACTTAGTATCTGCAGCAAAGTGTTTAGTAGCAAAAGTGGTATGATAATAAAGGTAGCGGTAGCAAAAGTAAAGATAAATGTTTTTGGGTTTTTATAGTGGTTGTAACAGTAGCAACGGAAAAGTAAATAAGCGAAGAACAATATGTGAAAAGCTCGTAGGCAATGGATCAGTGATGGATAATTATGCCGGATGCGATTCATCATGCAATAGGTATAGCATAGGGTGATATAGAACTAGCTCCAATTCATCAATGTAATGTAGGCATGTATTCCGTAAATAGTCATACGTGCTTATGGAAAAGAACTTGTATGACATCTTTTGTCCTACCCTCCCGTTGAAGTGGGGTCCTAGCGGAAACTAAGGGATATTAAGGCCTCCTTTTAATAGAGAACCAGAACAAAGCATTAGCACATAGTGAATACATGAACTCCTCAAACTATGGTCATCCCGAGAAGTATCCCGATTATCGTCACTTCGGGGTTATCGGATCATAACACATAATAGGTGACTATAGACTTGCAAGATAGGATCAAGAACTCACATATATTCATGAAAACATAATAGGTTCAGATCTGAAATCATGGCACTCAGGCCCTAGTGACAAGCATTAAGCATAGCAAAGTCATAGCAACATCAATCTCAGAACATAGTGGATACTAGGGATCAAACCCTAACAAAACTAACTTGATTACATGGTAAATCTCATCCAAACCATCACCGTCCAGCAAGCCTATGATGGAATTACTCACGCACGACGGTGAGCATCATGAAATTGGTGATGGAGGATGGTTGATGATGACGACGACGACGAACCCCCCTCTCCGGAGCCCCGAACGAACTCCAGATAAGCCCTCCCGAGAGAGATTAGGGCTTGGCGGCGGCTCCGTGTCATGAAACGTGATGAAACTTTCTCCCTCATTTTTTCTCCCCGAGACGGAATATATGGAGTTGGAGTTGAGGTCGGAGGAGGTCCAGGGGGCCCACGAGATAGGGGGCCGCGCCCTAGGGGGGGAGGGCGCCCCCTATCTCGTGGACAGGCCGTGGGCCCCCTGGCACTAATTCTTTCGCCAAAAATTCTTATTAATTCCAAAAAGTGCCTCCGTGGATTTCCAGGACATTCCGAGAACTTTTCTTTTCTACACATAAAACAACATCATGGCAGTTCTGCTAAAAACAGCGTCAGTTTGGGTTAGTTTCATTCAAATCATGCAAGTTAGAGTCCAAAACAAGGGAAAAAGTGTTTGGAAAAGTAGATACGTTGGGACGTATCATTATGATGCTTGTATGACTTATTTTACTTTTAGAGTTGTGTTGTGATATCTTCCCGTGAGTCCCTGATCTTGATCGTACACATAGCATGCATGATTAGTGTACGATTGAATCAGGGGCGTCACAATGCTGTTCTAAGGAACTCTTAAAATAATATAAGTGAAGCATGAGAGATCAATAATTTCTATAAAACAAAACCACCACTGTGCTCTAAAAAGATATAAGCGAAGCCCTAGAGCAAAAATTATCTAACTCAAAAGATATAAGTGAAGCACATAGAGTATTCTAATAAATTCCGAATCATTTGTGTTTCTCAAAAGGTGTGTACAGCAAGGATGATTGTGGTAAACTAAAAATCAAAGACTCAAATCATACAAGACGCTCCAAGCAAAACACATATCATGTGGTGAATAAAAATTTAGCATCAAGTAAAGTTACCGATGGACGAAGACGAAAGAGGGGATGCCTTCCAGGGCATCCCCAAGCTTAGGCTTTTGGTTGTCCTTGTATTTTACCTTGGGGTTCCTTGGGCATCCCCAAGCTTAGGCTCTTGCCACTCCTTGTTCCATAATCCATCAAATCTTTACCCAAAACTTGAAAACTTCACAACACAAAACTTAACAGAAAATCTCATGAGCTCCGTTAGCGAAACAAAACAAAACACCACTTCAAGGTACTGTAATGAACTCATTATTTATTTATATTGGTTTTAAACCTACTGTATTCCAACTTTTTTATGGTTCATAAACTCCGTTACTAGCCATAGATTCATCAAAATAAGCAAACAACACACAAAAAACAGAATCTGTCAAAAACAGAACAGTCTGTAGTAATCTGTATCAACCGTATACTTATGGAACTCCACAAATTCTAAAATAAATTGTTGGACATGAGTAATTTGTCTATTAATCATCTTCAAAAAGAATCAACCTAAAATCACTCTCTAGTAAAAAATGTCAGCTAATCTCGTGAGCGCTAAAGTTTCTATTTTTTACAGCAAGATCATAAAGACTTCACCCAAGTCTTCCCAAAGGTTCTACTTGGCACAAAAACTAATTAAAACATAAAAACAAATCTAACCAGAGGCTATACAATATTTATTGCTAAACAGGAACAAAAAGCAAGGAACAAAAATAAAATTGGGTTGCCTCCCAACAAGCGCTATCGTTTAACGCCCCTAGCTAGGCATAAAGGCAAGTATAGATCTAGGTATTGCCATCTTTGGCATGCAATCCATAAGTGGGTCTCATAATAGATTCATAAGGTAATTTTATCTTCTTTCTAGGAAATTGTTCCATGCCTTTCCTTAACGGAAACTGGAATCTAATATTTCCTTCTTTCATATCAATAATTGCACCAATCATTCTAAGGAAAGGTCTACCAAGAATAATAGGACATGAAGAATTGCAATCTATATCAAGAACAATGAAATATACGGGCACATAGTTCCTAATTGCAACAATAATAACATCATTAATTCTTCCCATAGGTTTCTTAATGGTGGAATCCACAAGGTGCAAGTTTAAAGAACAATCATCAAACTCACGGAAACCTAACACATCACACAGAGTTTTTGGAATCGTGGAAACACTAGCACCCCAAATCACAAAAAGCATAGCATTCATGATCTTTAATTTTAATTTTTATAGTAGGTTCCCACTCATCATAAAGTTTTCTAGGAATAGAAACTTCTAATTCAAGCTTTTCTTCATAAGATTGCATTAAAGCATCAACGATATGTTTAGTAAAAGCTTTATTTTGACTATAAGCATGCGAAGGATTTAGCATGGATTATACCAAGGAAATACAATCTATTAAAGAACAATATCATAATGAAACTCCTTGAAATCCAAAATAGTGGTTTCATTGCTATCTAAAGTTTTGACCTCTTCAATCCTACTTTTACCAATTTTTGCATCAAGATCTAAAAACTCCAAATCATTGGGACGCCTTTTAACTAAAGTTGACTCATCTCCAGTCCCATCATTACCAAGATTCATATTGCAAAAAAAGATTTAATAGGAGATACATCAATCACTTTTAGATCTTCATCATTATTACCATGGAAACTAGAAGAACACACTTTTACAAAGCAATCTTTTTTAGCATGCATCCTAGCGGTTCTTTCTTTGCACTCATCAATGGAAATTCTCATGGCCTTGAGAGACTCATTGATATCATGCTTAGGTGGAATAGATCTAAGTTTAAAAGAATCAACATTAAGAGAAATTCTATCCACTTTCCTAGCCAACTCATCAACCTTAAGCAATTTTTCTTCAAGCGAAACATTGAAATTCTTTTGGGACTTCATAAACTATTTAACACTAGTCTCAAAATCAGAGGGCATCTTATTAAAATTTCCATAAGAATTGTTGTAGGAATTACCATAATTATTAGAGGAATTACTAGGGAACGGTCTAGGATTAAAGTTTCCTCTGTACGCGTTGTTACCAAAATTATTCCTACCAACAAAATTCACATCCATAGATTCATTATTATTCTCAATCAAAGTAGACAAAGGCATATCATTAGAATCAGAAGAAACACTCTTATTAGCAAAAAAATTCATAAGTTCATCCATCTTTCCACTTAAAACATTAATCTCTTCAATTACATGCACCTTTTTACTAGAAGATCTTTTAGTGTGCCATTGAGAATAATTAACCATAATATTATCTAGGAGTTTAGTAGCTTATCCTAAAGTGATTTCCATAAAAGTGCCTCCCGCGGCCGAATCTCAAAGATTTCTAGAAGCAAAATTCAATCCAACATAATTTTTTTGTATGATCATCATAAATTCAAACCATGTGTAGGGAAATTACATATCATTAATTTCACCCTCTCCCAAGATTGTGCAACATGTGCATGATCAAGTTGCTTAAAATTCATAATATCATTTCTAAGAGAGACGATCTTAGCCGGAGGAAAATACTTAGAGATAAAAGCATCTTTGCACTTATTCCAAGAATCAATACTATTTTTAGGCAAAGACGAAAACCACGTTTTAGTACGATCTCTAAGCGAAAAAGGGAATAGCTTCAACTTAACGATATCATTATCCACATCTTTCTTCTTTTGCATATCACACAAATCAACAAAGTTGTTTAGATGGGTAGCGGAATCTTCACTAGGAAGGCCGGCGAATTGATCTTTCATGACAAGATTTAACAAAGCAGCATTAATTTCACAAGATTCAGCATCGGTAAGAGGAGCAATCAGAGTGCTAAGAAAATCATTATTGTTGGTATTGGAAAATTCACACAATTTAGTATTATCTTGAGCCATCGTGACAAGCAAGCGATCCAACACACAAACACACAAGAGGGAAGCGAAAAAGAGGCGAACGAAAAAAGAGGGCGAATAAAACGGCAAGGGTGAAGTGGGGGAGAGGAAAACGAGAGGCAAATGGCAAATAATGTAATGCAAGGGATAAGAGTTTGTGATGGGTACTTGGTATGTCTTGACTTGTGTGTAGACTCCCCGGCAACGGCGCCAGAAATCCTTCTTGCTACATCTTGAGCATGCGTTGGTTTTCCCTTGAAGAGGAAAGGGTGATGCAACAAAGTAGCGTAAGTATTTCCCTCAGTTTTTGAGAACCAAGGAAGCAATCCAGTAGGAGACCACACGCAAGTCCCTCGTACCTACACAAACAAATAAGAACCTTGCAACCAACGCGATAAAGGGGTTGTCAATCCCTTCACGGCCATTTGCAAAAGTGAGATCTGATAGAGATGATAAGATAATATTTTTGGTATTTTTATGATAAAGAATAAAAGTAAAGATTGTAAAATAAACGGTGCCAGAAATAGCTAATTGTCGGGAGATTAATATGATGGAAAATAGACCCGGGGGCCATAGGTTTCACTAGTTGCTTCTCTCAAGATAGCATAAGTATTACGGTGGGTGAACAAATTACTGTCGAGCAATTGATAGAACTGAGCATAGTTATGAGAATATGTAGGCATGATCATGTATATAGGCATCACGTCCGTGACAAGTAGACCGACTCCTGCCTGCATCTACTACTATTACTCCACACATCGACCGCTATCTAGCATGCATCTAGAGTATTAAGTTCATA
Organism: Triticum dicoccoides; assembly: GCF_002162155.2. Taxonomy (NCBI): domain Eukaryota; kingdom Viridiplantae; phylum Streptophyta; class Magnoliopsida; order Poales; family Poaceae; genus Triticum; species Triticum dicoccoides. The sequence continues at coordinate 198,320,138 of NC_041393.1, read as the reverse complement.
AGAACAGAGTAATGCATTAAGAAAGATGACATGATGTAGAGGGATAAACTCAAGCAATATGATATAAACCCCATCATTTTATCCTCGATGGCAACAATACAATACGTGTCGTTTCCCCTTCTGTCACTAGGATCGAGCAATGCAAGATTGAACCCAAAGCTAAGCACTTCTCCCATTGAAAGAAAGATCAATCTAGTAGGCCAAACCAAACTGATAATTCGAAGAGACTTGCAAAGATAACCAATCATACATAAAAGAATTCGGACGAGATTCAAATATTGTTCATAGATAATCTTGATCATAAACCCACAATTCATCGGATCTCGACAAACACACCACAAAAAGAGTTACATCGATTGGATCTCCAAGAAGATCGAGGAGAACTTGTATTGAGATCCAAAGAGAGAGAAGAAGCCATCTAGCTAATAACTATGGACCCGAAGGTCTGACTTAAACTACTCACGCATCATCAGAGAGGCTATGGTGTTGATGTAAAAGCCCTCCGTGATTGATGCCCCCTCCGGTGGAGCGCCGAAAAAGGCCCCAAGATGGGATCTCACGGGTACAGAAGGTTGCGGCGGTGGAAATAGGGTTTCGTGGTGCTCTCTGTTGGTTTTAGGGTATATGAGTATATATAGGCGAAGGAAGTCGGGCAGGAGAGCCACGAGGGGCCCACGAGGGTGGGGGCGCGCCCAGGGGGCAGGCGGGCCTCCCTCCCTCGTGGCCTCCTCGGTTGTTTCTTGACATCCACTCCAAGTCCTCTGGATCACGTTTGTTCCAAAAATCACGTTCCCGAAGGTTTCATTCCATTTGGATTCCGTTTGATATTCCTTTTCTGTGAAACACTGAAATAGGCAAAAAAAACAACAATTTGCAATGGGCCTTGGGTTAATAGGTTAGTCCTAAAAATAATATGAAAGTGTATAGTAAAGCCCATTAAACATCCAAAACAGAATATATAATAGCATGGAACAATCAAAAATTATAGATACGTTGGAGACGTATCACCAGCCCGTGCAGTGTCCTCGTTTCCTCTTTGGTGCTAAAGAGGCAGGCACAGGCGAGGAGTCCCGAGGCATCAAGCAAAGGTTTCCATATTGGTGCAACGAGACCAAGACCAGCAGGACGGCATGATGGAGGTCACCGTGGAGCCCAAGACGGTGTCATCACCAGAGCCTTTGGCAGGCTAACACCACCTTTAGTCAGGATAACTTGTACTAGTTGCCCCCCTTCAAAATTGGCCGTTGTTGGATCCCTTCCCACTCAATATTTGGGGAGAGGACCAGGGCCTCTATAAATAGGACTAGCCACCACCGTAGCTAGGGGGATTTGATTGACTCCATCCTCACACTCACCAGCTCACCAGGCACAAGAACACCTCTCCTCAGGAGGCTTCTTCCCTTGTACTGTTCATCCTCAGCCCAAGAGGCAATCCACCACCACACACTGGATGTCACGCCCAATATGCGATACTATCCTAAAGAGACTCGAAGGTCCCACCAAGGATAGAACCGCATATTGAAACGCTTTTGCAAGGTGGATATCATTACATCAACATTACATAATAGATGGGGATACATACAAGAGGCATACAATGCCACACGAATACAACATCACAATACATAAGAGCATCATCCGACTACGGATGAAACACAAACAGAAAATCAAACGACATCCACCCTGCTAGCCCAGGCCGCCGACCTGGAACCTATCCCCTGATCGAAGAAGCAGAAGAAGAAGAACTCCAAAACAAGCAACATCGCTCTCGCGTCATGATCATCACATAACCTGTACCTGCAACTGTTGTTGTAGTAATCTGTGAGCCATGAGGACTCAGCAATCCCATCACCATGGGTATCAATACTAGCAAAGCTTAAAGGGAAAGGAAGGGGGTAAAGTGGTGAGGTTGCAGCATCGACTAAGCATATATGGTGGCTAACATATGCAAATAAGAGCGAGAAGAGAGCAAATGGAACCGTCGTGAAGCTAGAAATGATCAAGAAGTGATCCTGAACTCCTACTTACGTCAGACATAACCCAAGACCGTGTTCACTTCCCGGACTCCGCCGAAAAGAAACCATCACGGCTACACACACGGTTGATGCGTTTTAATTTGGATTTGGTGGAAAGTTATCTACAACCGGACATTAACAAATTCCCATCTGCCCATAACCGTGGGCACGACTTTCGAAAGTTTATACCCTGCAGGGGTGTCCCAACTTAGACCATGATAAGCTCTCGCAATCAACGAAGGATATACCTTCTCCCAGGAAGACCCGATCAGACTCAGAATCCCGGTTTACAAGACATTTCGACAATGGTAAAACAAGACCAGCAAAGCCGCCCGGATGTGCCGACAAATCCCAATAGGAGCTGCACATATCTCGTTCTCAGGTCACACCAGATGAGCCAGACGTCAGGTTGGCATAGACCCTGATTGCCCAGGGGACGCCGGACATCGCTCGGTTTGGACCAACACTTAGACAAGCATTGGCCCGGGGGGCTAAAATAAAGATGACCCTCGGGCTCCGGAAACCCAAGGGAAAAAGGGCTAGGTGAGGCAAATGGTAAAACCAAGGTTGGGCCTTGCTGGAGGAGTTTTATTCAAAGCGAACTGTCAAGGGGGTCCCATAAATCACCCAACCGCGTAAGGAACGCAAAATCCGGGAACATAACACCGGTATGACGGAAACTAGGGCGGCAAGAGTGGAACAAAACACCAGGCATAAGGTCGAGTCTTCCACCCTTTACCAAGTATATAGATGCATTAATTAAATAAGAGATATTGTGATATCCCAACATAATCTTGTCCACCATGGAGCAATCTTCAACTTCACCTGCAACTAGCAACGCTATAAGAGGGGCTGATCAAATCGGTAACATAGCCGAACAATGGTTTGCTAGGAAGGGTGAAAAAGTTAGAGGCTGGCATTGCAATTTGGGAGGCTTGAAGAGCAAATGATAGGTAGCGCAGCAAAGAGATAGAACGAAGCAACTAGCATAGCAATGATAGTAGTGAGATCCAGGGTAGCGGTCATCTTGCCTGAAATACCGCTGGGAAGAAGAACGACTCCATGAAGAAGATGAATGGACGTAGTCGAACGAATCCTCACAACTCCGGAACGAAACCGAAGCTAACGAGAGAAGCAAACCGGAAAGAAGCAAACAATATGGTAAACACACAAGCATAATCATGGCATGATGCATAAACAAGTATGATGCATGTCCGGTTTAGTGAGGCATGGCATGGCAAAGTGCAACAAACAACACTACAATTTAAGTGGAGCTCAATATGCAACAAGTTGCATATTGACAAAACACCACATTCGAGTTATTTAGTTCACTCTTGTTTAGGTACACAACAATATTAAATGTTGTTAAACATGGCAAGAGGTGAAACATAAGTAAACTAACTATCTAGGCAAGTTTAAATGAGGCCGGAACAACAAACAATAATTCCGGAAAATTCTCATATGCAATTTATGAATTTGCTACTGTTCTGCCCTATACAAATTTTTAGAGTTGTTAAACAGTAAAACAAAGTGCGCCAAGTTAATCTATGCATTTTGCCACCCCATTTACATATAAAGTTTATTAAAATTGGAGCTACGGTTATTTAGTTATGGAATAAACCATTTTAGCATGTCATTTATGCAAAATTAATGGAAACAACAATTTTAAACATCTTAAACATGAATGAAAGTTGGACATTGTGAAACTACATGAAAATCTGAGCAAGATGCATATATGACATGTCTCATTTGGATGCATGGATATTTAGATATGAGCATTACAAAACAGTGGCAAAACTGTAATTATGCAATGCACCGGAAAATGACAAAAAACATAGTCTGGAAAAAAATAACACCGGGCCGAATCTGGGAAATTGGCAGTGGCCCAGGAGGATTTGGCCCAAGCAGCTGTGGGTGTGTGCAAAAGAAATAAAAGAACAGAGCAAAAGAGGGGCGCCTGGGATTCGAACCCCAGACCCCTCTGATGGATACTGGCTGCGCTAGCCACTGCGCTAACTGCTCTGTTTATGACTAATCGGGGAGATCATCTCTTCTAAATAAACAAAAGGTAGGAGCCGTCTTCATGAATCACAGAAGAACTCGGTGACGACGCCGGCGAGCAAGACGACGACCGTCGCGACCACAGGCCTACGGCGGGGGTGCAGAAAAGGCTTGCGGTGGCCGTGGTGGGATGTGCGCATGTGTGGGTGTGTGCCCTATGAGGGTGCAGCCATGTGTGCGGGTGTCCGGGAACGAGCAGGAGACCGTCTCGCACATGGAGAAGATGATGACCGAAGCCGCGCGGGTGGTGTTCCGCGGCTGCTGCGCGTGCAACGCTTCGGTCTTGCGTGTGCGAGCGCGAACAAAGAGGGTGCAGTAGGGAGTGGCACGACGAGGCGGCATGAGCGAGAGAGGATCCAGAGCGGGGCGAAGCACGAGGAACCACGACGACTACTACAACTACACAACAAAATTCAGAACTCGTCGGAGCACTGAGAACACGAAGATGGCAAGGACCTAGCAACGACTCTGGTGATCGAATCGCGATCAACAAGATCCGAGATGGATTTGCGTATACCTAGTATACCTTTGACATGAGGATGCGGTCGGGGATTCAAAATATCGATGGAAAGGAGGCGAGGAACTCCGGTGGGCTTGCTGTCCGTGAAGAAGACGAAGCAGAGGACGAAGAGGACGTCGGGGAAGGCGTCTTCGGGCTCGGATCGGCGTTAGAACGGAGTCGGGGAGGCGCTGTGGTGCTCGGGGTCGACGGAGGGGAGGCCGGCGATGCTCCTACTCCCGTTTTGTGCTCTTGCTTGGGCCGACCATGATTGCTGCAGGGAGGAGATGGAGCGGGGAGGAGCTGCCCTCCTGGGTGGCGGCGGCGAAGGAAATCGAGAAGGAGAAGGGGAAACCCTAGGGCGTGGCTGCTGGCTTAAAAGGAGGGGAGAAGACGGCGCGACCTTGGCGTCCGTGAACCTCACGGCGCGAGCGCGAGCACTCTGTGTCTGGAACAGAGACGGAGACGCAATGGGGCAGGTGGCCGTGAACAGAGTTGGGCCAGGGTGGGCTGCGTGGGAGCGCTGAGCTGGGCTGCGGCTGCTGGGTTGCTGCTGCTCCTACTGCTTCTGCCTTCTTTTATTTCTTCAAACAGAATAAAAGAGCAAAAGCACAGAGGAAAAGGAGAGGTATGCGGAAGAAATGAATATACCCCTGGAGTCCAGGAATTATGTAGTATTTGATAAAATTGAGTTGGACATTTTTAGAGGTAGAAAAATAATCCAAGTTTGAATTAAATTCAAACTTGAGCCATTTTTGAACCCAACCAAAACATCTTCAAATGAGCTAATAATTGGCAGAGAGGGTGTAGTCATGGTGAGCTAGCATCAGAAAAAATGAACATTTTCTGGACAGGGGAAATGTCACATGAAAATAAATGTGATAAAGAAGAAAGGAGAAGTTTGGATGGAATAGAAACTTGGGTGAACTTGATGAATGGTTGCTGGTATGTGTATGTTGCATGAATGAGGTGGAGATAAGAAGAAGAGGGGGTTTCACACGAGATCACACAACAAGACTTCAAGATGCAAACCAAGGCATGATGCTCATGATGCAAATGCAGCAACAATGACATAGGAAAAATCACATCATGAAGCATAGAACAAAGCAAGGATGGTGCAATGCAATATAATATAAGATGAACATGATGCAAGAAGCAAAAATGACAAGGCACTCAACATGATCATGGCAACAATCATAGGGAAAAGAAATATGCAAAACAATTATGACAGTGCCACACGCAATAAACACACAACAACAACTAAAATAAATGGGAGGCAATTGGAGCATCGGTCTCGGGGCGTCACACTGGAGTAGGGTATTACACCACATCGGTGGCCCGAACCAGTATAAACCTTGTGTCCCTTGTTCTTCGGGTTCGACGCGCTAAGCCTTGAGATCGCGGTGAGGGCGTGAGTTAGGCAAGAGAGAGATCTTCGTGCGCACCCCAGAGTTCAAACCTTAAGGGTTTTGTTGGAATCCGAAATCCGACATTCGGCGCGCCAGGTAGGGGTGCGCCGAAGCTTTCCTTTCGTCAATTCATGCTCCATCGTCTCGGCACCTTGTTCTCATGGCGAGCGCCGCCCATCCTTCTGGACTGACGGACCCGCACGATGACACCGTGGGGCTCAAGGTCCTCACCCCCGCCTTGCAGCGGGTGTAGTGGCCACCGAACTTCAAGCCGAAGATGCCGCCCCACTACGATGGCGTGGCAGACCCGTCGGCCTTCTTGCTGGCGTATGAGGGCGTCGTTCTGGAAGCTGGAGGCGACGACAGGGTCATGGCCAACTGGTTCCCCATGGCCCTCATCGACGTGCCGTGCGCATGGCTGTTCGGCCTGCCCGGATCCTCAGTAGCATCTTGGGGGAGCTACGCGACCTCTTCGTCATGCACTTCGCGGCACCGGAGCCCCCCGTCGTTGCAGCCCTCCTCGGCAGCTCGCAAGCACCGCCTTTGGACCGTCACGCAAAGCAGTTCTACCGCCAGATCGGCGCCCCTTCTGCGCGGCATGGGGCTCCTCCGGGTTGGGCGGCACCCAAGGCCAACCTGACCTTCAACTCGGGGGACCACCCCATCAACACCACCAGCTCAGGCGTGCTCCCAATGCTTTGCACGACCACCATCTGCAGCGTAGCCGTCACCAAGACCCTCATCGACGGTGGCGCCGGCCTCAATGTGCTTTCTGTGGAAGCTTTCAACCTTCTCCACATACTGCTCGAGCGGCTCCGCCCCAGCAAGCCCTTTTCCGGGGGTAGGCGACAGCTCCATCAGCCCCCTGGGCAGATCCGCCTCCCCGTGACCTTTGGCACCCACGACAACTACCGCACCGAGCTGATCAACTTCGACATCGCCCGTATTTGCCTCCCATACAACACTGTCCTCGGGTACCCGGCTCTGGCCCAGTTCATGGCGGCGACCCATACGGCCTACAACCTCATGAACATGCCCGAAAGCAAGGGTGTCCTCACCATAGCTGGAGATACCAAGGAAGCGTTGACAGCACTCAGGCTCGCCCTCAAAGCCGCCGCGGTAGCACGGCCGACTGATGAGGCCGCCCCTGGAGTCAAGGGGGCTGCACCAGCAAAGGAGAAGCAGTTGTTCACTCAAGACCGGGCCGAGACCAAGCAGGTGCCGGTAGAGGAAGATGGGTCCTCAGGGGCTGCCTTTACCATAGGTGACGGCCTCAAGCGGGATCAAGAGGAGGCGTTGGTGAGATTCCTTCGTGCGAACAAGGATGTCTACGCCTAGGAACCCAAGCAGCTGGTAGGGGTCCCGAGAGAGGTAATCGAGCATCACTTGAGGGTGTGCCCCAATGTGCTCCCTGTGAAGCAGAAGGCGCGGTGGCAGTCTACAAAAAAGCAGTCCTTCAACATCCAAGAAACCTGCAAGCTAGAGGCAGCAAGTGTTATCCGCGAGGTCCGATACCCTGAGTGGCTGGTGAAAGCACAAGTGCTCCCTGGGTGATTTTGGTAATTTATGTCAACATCTCTCTTGTTGGACTAATGCTTTTACCTAGTATGTTTCAGATAAGTTCAACAATGAAGTGGCACGGACTAGAGGATGTGGAATCCCTTCAAGATGCTAAGGACAAAGGATTGGCTCAAGCTCGAAGCACAAGACTCTACATTTTATTTTTAGTGATCCAAGATCACATTGAGTCTATAGGAAAAGCCAATACTATCAAGAGGGGATGAGGTGTTGCTTAATGGCTTGCTTGCTCAAAGCGCTTAGTGATATGCTCCAAAGCCCTCAACTACTTTCTCACATCCACATATGACCTAAACCAAAAGTCAAACTCGGCCCCACTGAAACTATCTATCCGGCGCCACCGAGTTCAGATGCCATAGCCACAGCCTCAAACCCTAGACTTTTCGGTCTCACCGATAGGGATCTCGGTCTCACCGAGATGGGATTGTAATCTCTCTGTGTATGTCCATTGCCAAAATCGATCCAACCGAGTTTGATTAATCGGTCCTACCGAGATTATAATGCAAACTCTCTGTTCCTCTTCGTAACATTTCGGTCTAACCGAGATGAGCGAATCGGTCCCACCTAGTTTGCCTGACCAACCCTATGTGTGTCCATTACCAAAATCGGTCTCACCGAGTTTGTGTAATTGGTCTCACCGAGATTACGTTATGCCCTAACCCTAACCATATCGGTCCCACCGAGATGACATGTCGGTCCCACCGAAAATCCTAATGGTCACATTATTTCCTAAATCGGTCTGACCGAGCTTCACAATTTGGTCCCACCGAGTTTGGTAAGTTGTGTGTAATGGTTAGATTTTGTGTGGAGGCTATATATACCCCTCCACCCACACTTCATTCATGGAGAGAGCCATCAGAACGTGCCTACACTTCCAGCATACATTTTCTGAGAGAGAACCACCTACACTTGTGTTGAGGTCAAGATCTTCCAATCCTACCACATAAATCTTGATCTCTAGCCTTCCCCAAGTTGCTTTCCACTCAAATCTTCTTTCCACCAAATCCAAATCCCGTGAGAGAGAGTTTAGTGTTGGGGAGACTATCATTTGAAGCACAAGAGCAAGGAGTTCATCATCAACACACCATTTGTTACTTCTTGGAGAGTGGTGTCTCCTAGATTGGCTAGGTGTCACTTGGGAGCCTCCGACAAGATTGTGGAGTTGAACCAAGGAGTTTGTACGGGCAAGGAGATCGCCTACTTCGTGAAGATCTACCCCTAGTGAGGCAAGTCCTTCGTGGGCGACGACCATGGTAGGATAGAAGGTTGCTTCTTCGTGGACCCTTCGTGGGTGGAGCCCTCTGTGGACTCGCGCAACCGTTACCCTTCGTGGGTTGAAGTCTCCATCAACATGGATGTACGATAGCACCAACTATCGGAACCACGGCTCAAAAATCTCCGTGTCTCCAAATTGCGTTTGCACACTCCAATCCTGTCATGCCCAATATCCGATACTATCCTAAAGAGACTCGAAGGTCCCACCAAGGATAGAACCGCATATTGAAACGCTTTTTGCAAGGTGGATATCATTACATCAACATTACATAATAGATGGGGATACATACAAGAGGCATACAATGCCACACGAATACAACATCACAATACATAAGAGCATCATCCGACTACGGATGAAACACAAACAGAAACTCAAACGACATCCACCCTGCTAGCCCAGGCTGCCGACCTGGAACCTATCCCCTGATCGAAGAAGCAGAAGAAGAAGAACTCCAAAACAAGCAACATCGCTCTCGCGTCATGACCATCGCAAAACCTGTACCTACAACTGTTGTTGTAGTAATCTGTGAGCCACGAGGACTCAGCAATCCCATCACCATGGGTATCAAGACTAGAAAAGCTTAAAGGGAAAGGAAGGGGGGGTAAAGTGGTGAGGTTGCAGCATCGACTAAGCATATATGGTGGCTAACATACGCAAATAAGAGCGAGAAGAGAGCAAATGGAACCGTCGTGAAGCTAGCAATGATCAAGAAGTGATCCTGAACTCCTACTTACATCAAACATAACCCAAGACCGTGTTCACTTCCTGGACTCCGTCGAAAAGATACCATCACGGCTACACACACGGTTGATGCGTTTTAATTCAGATTTGGTGGCAAGTTATCTACAATCGGACATTAACAAATTCCCATCTGCCCATAACCGTGGGCACGGCTTTCGAAGGTTTATACCCTGCAGGGGTGTCCCAACTTAGCCCATGATAAGCTCTTGCGATCAACGAAGGATATACCTTCTCCCAGGAAGACCCGATCAGACTCAGAATCCCGGTTTACAAGACATTTCGACAATGGTAAAACAAGACCAGCAAAGCCGCCTAGATGTGCCGACAAATCCCGATAGGAGCTGCACATATCTCGTTCTCAGGGCACACCGGATGAGCCAGATGTCGGGTTGGCATAGACCCTGATTGCCCAGGGGACGCCGGACATCGCTTGGTTTGGACCAACACTTAGACAAGCATTGGCCCGGGGGGCTAAAATAAAGATGACCCTCGGGCTCTGGAAACCCAAGGGAAAAAGAGCTAGGTGAGGCAAATGGTAAAACCAAGGTTGGGCCTTGCTGGAGGAGTTTTATTCAAAGCGAACTGTCAAGGGGGTCCCATAAATCACCCAACCGCGTAAGGAACGCAAAATCCGGGAACATAACACCGGTATGACGGAAACTAGGGCGACAAGAGTGGAACAAAACACCAGGCATAAGGCCGAGTCTTCCACCCTTTACCAAGTATATAGATGCATTAATTAAATAAGAGATATTGTGATATCCCAACATAATCTTGTCCACCATGGAGCAATCTTCACTTCACCTGCAACTAGCAACGCTATAAGAGGGGCTGATCAAAGCGGTAACATAGCCAAACAATGGTTTGCTAGGAAGGGTGAAAAGGTTAGAGGCTGACATGGCAATTTGGCAGGCTTGAAGAGCAAATGATAGGTAGCGCAGCAAAGTGATAGAACGAAGCAACTAGCATAGCAATGATAGTAGTGAGATCCAGGGTAGCGGTCATCTTGCCTGAAATACCGCTGGGAAGAAGAACAACTCCATGAAGAAAATGAACGGACGTAGTCAAACGAATCCTCACAACTCCGGAATGAAACCGAAGCTAACGAGAGAAGCAAACCGGAAAGAAGCAAACAATATGGTAAACACACAAGCATAATCATGGCACGATGCACAAATAAGAGCGAGAAGAGAGCAAATGGAACCGTCGTGAAGCTAGCAATGATCAAGAAGTGATCCTGAACTCCTACTTACGTCAAACATAACCCAAAACCGTGTTCACTTCTCGGACTCCACCGAGAAGAGACCATCACGGCTACACACACGGTTGATGCGTTTTAATTCGAGTCTGGTGTCAAGTTATCTACAACCGGACATTAACAAATTCCCATCTGCCACATAACTGCGGGCACGGCCTTCGAAAGTTTAAACCCTGCAGGGGTGTCCCAACTTAGCCCATCACAAGCTCTCACGGTCAACGAAGGATATTCTTTCTCCCAGGAAGACCCGATTAGTCTTGGAATCCTGGTTTACAAGACATTTCGACAATGGTAAAACAAGACCAGCAAAGCCGCCTGATGTGCCGACAATCCCGATAGGAGCTGCACATATCTCGTTCTCAGGGCAACACCGGATAAGTCAAGCTACGAGTAAAACCAGCCCTCAAGTTTCCCCGAGGTGGCCCCGCAGGCAGCTCGGTTCGGACCAACACTTAGAGAAGCACTGGCCCGAGGGGGCTAAAATAAAGATGACCCTCGGGTTGGCCGACCCAAGGGAAGGGTATAGGTGGTGGTGAGGCAAATGGTAAAACCAAGGTTGGGCCTTGCTGGAGGAGTTTTATTCAAAGCGAACTGTCAAGGGGGTCCCATAAATCACCCAACCGCATAAGGAACGCAAAATCAAGGAACATAACACCGGTATGATGGAAACTAGGGCAGCAAGAGTGGAACAAAACACCAGGCATAAGGCCGAGCCTTCCACCCTTTACCAAGTATATAGATGTAGTAATTAAATAAGAGATATTGTGATATCCCAACATAATCATGTCCACCATGGAGCAATCTTCAACTTCACCTGCAACTAACAACGCTATAAGAGGGGCTGAGCAGAAGTGGTAACATAGCCAAGCAACGGTTTGCTAGGAAGGGTGAAAAGGTTAGAGGCTGACATGGCAAATTGGGAGGCTTGAAGAACAAGTGATAGGTAGCGCAGCATAGCGATAGAACGAAGCAACTAGCATAGCAATGATAGTAGTGAGATCCAAGGTGACGGTCATCTTGCCTGAAATCCCGCTAGGAAGAAGAACGAATCTATGAAGAAGATGGAGGCACGAAGACGAACCAAGCGTAGACGAACGAATCCTCACGATCGCAATGAAACAGGAACTAATGAGAAGGAGCACAACCGGAAAGAAGCAAACAACAAGGTAAACACACAACACATAGGCAAGACATGATGCTCAACCAATTATGATGCATGACAAAGCTAGATGAGGCTACTCATGGCAGGAGATGATGCAAACAAGAACAACATATCAAGGCAAGTTTAAATGAGGCCGGAAACAACATATAACAAATCCGGTAAGTCCTCATATGCAGATTTAGAAGTTGGTCCAGAACTAAATAAACCTTATGTTCAAGTTGTTAAACAGCAAGTTAAGATGCACCAAGATGATCTACATGATATTCTAGTCAAGTTACATATAAAGTTCATTTAATTCGGAGTTACGACCTAGAAGATATGAGCAAAACAAGTTAAACATGGCATTGATGCAAAATGCATACAAACATCAAGCAAACACTCTCAAAACATTGATGCAACATGATAACATGAAACTACATGCAAAACTAAGCAACATATAGAGCACACTCAAAATGGAGCAACGGTTCAACACATACACTCTATACAAGTTTAAAGGACAAGCTGTTCAAAACAGCAACTAGGCATCTAGCAAGCATAAAAACAATATGCTACAGCATCTCAACATTAAAACAAAAGGCATGGGCATGAATTACAGGTAAAGCATGACAAAATGCGAACATTGAGCTCTCTCCAGAAAATACTATAACATGCTCAAAAGGACATGGCAAGATTGCAAATAATAACAGTTTACAGACTTAGCAGAAATAACATCAGATTGCAAAGTTTAGAGCTATCAAACACCATGTTACGGGAATTTAACATGGCAAACAAAGGCATGGCATGCTAATTCTAAAGACAAAGAACAAAACTCCCTTACTAAACTAATTCCAAAGATCAACAGAAAAGATGGTAGTATCCATGCAAACATGGCAAATGATATGACAGATTCAGACATGGCAGGAACGACAATAAGTAGGCATGTTGGTGAGCTTGTACAACTCACCACAGAGCAATACATGGCATGTGAAGTCAACCAACAATAAAATGACAACATTACAAACCTAACAATGGGAAGATCAAGTTCATAGGGTGCATGTATCACTAGCAAAGCTCATGGAAAAACTGAACTTAATGTTAACAGGCTGACAGAAACATTATTTAGCAATTTGAAAGCAAGATTACAACAAGCTACAACAGGTTATAAATGCAACCAGGGGCATGAGTGGATATAGCATGACATGTATAACAAAATATCCTTAGTGAACATCTCTAGATTATGCATAGAATGACTTGTAGCAGCAGGTTTACATAGCATCATGATATGACAGATCCATCCTAGCAAAACAGTAACAACAAGTACCCTACTTCACGAGCTCGACGCACTCACTACAACACTCACAAAAATACATGGATTGCACCTCTGTAACGTTGGCATGATGTAGCTCAAAACTCATATAGACACCAAGCTCATAAGATGCACACACAAAATTCAATGAAAAAGACAATTCACCAAGTTCTGTAAACAGACATCAGTTAACATCATATATCACTCTTGCAACGATGATTAGGGCATCAAGATGAACTCAAACAAGCATGGCACAATGGAATCAAATGAAGAGCATCTCTCAGTGAACATTCTGATATATTATATGCACAAATTGGAGCAGCACACATGAAGTTATGTCATGATGAACAGAGCAACATAATGCAATTTTTCAGGGACTTGGGGAAAATCGGGGTCAACCTCTGGTTCGCACGGAAATCGATGTGGTGGCGGATCTTGCCGGAGACGAGGCAGAGGCGGCGCGGGGAGGCGCTCCGGCGAGCCCGCGGGGCACCGGCGAGGCGGAGGAAGGCGAGGGAGAGCTCCCTCCGGCCGGATCTCGCCGGATCCGGACCGGAGCGGACGCGGGGCGGCGCGGCAGGGCAGCCGGCGACAGGAGGTCGGGCGGCGTGGGAGGAGGAGATCCAGCGGTGGGGCGGAGGACGCGGCAGGGCGGTGAATGGGCACCGACGGGGGCGCGGGGCACCCGGCTGGTCGGCGCCGGCCGGCAGCGCGGGGCACCGACACGGGGGGAGCGGGGCACCGGCGGGGGTGCTCGGGCTGAGCCCGGGGCTCGGGCACGTGGCGCGGCCCGGTCGGGCCCGGGGGCGGGCCGGCGATGGGCCTGGCAGGCCCGACGGCGGGGTGCGGTGGCTGGGACGCATGGAGGCGCAGGAGAGGCCGGGAGCGTCAGCTGGCCACTCCGGTGGTGCCACTTGGTGGCGGATGAGCCGCCCGTCACGGAGTTTGAGGATGGTGACGGCGACTGCAGGTGGGAAGGAGGATGGCGGCACACGGATTTCGAGGAGGGTGGTTGGTAGGAAGCCAAAAATGGGAGGGGAGGCATCTATATATAGAAAAGGAGGCTAGGGTTAGGGGTTTTGCTCCGTTTCGGAGCCGTTCGATAGCCATCGAACGGTCCAGAGCGGATGGGGGTAGGTAGGTGGGCCTAGTGGGCTGTGTAGATGAGTTGGGCTGAGAGGAGAGAAGAGAATAGCAGCCCGGCAATGGTTTTCGGAGGCCGAAAACGTCCGACGGATACACCGGCTATATTGCGGGTGTATGTTTAACGGTTGGGCTAACAAACGGACTCCGAATGGGACGAAATTTGGCAGGTGATCTGTCTACACTATAATAAGACAGCATGCCAACTATACCCCATTCCGAGAACATTTTTATACCACTTACGAAACAAGGTCTGAGAGGGGCGACGGGCGCGTGTGGGAGTGTCGGATCGTGAAACGGACAACGGGGAAAAGGACCAGATGCAAGTTTTGAAAAACATGCAGATGGAATGCACATGAAGACATGGCAAAATGCAACACACAAGCAATGACATGGCAACAACGAAGAATAGCTGGAAGACACCTGGCGCATCGGATCCGGGGCGTTACAACTCTCCTCCACTAACAAGAGATCTCGTCCCGAGATCTTAGGAACGAGACGGAAGAGAAAGAGGAAGAGGTGAAGTAAGAACACACGAGAAAAGATGAACCAAGTCGAGAGCGGTGGGTTAGAAAAAAAATGAACAGCGAATATGACGAGAATCAAATGCTCATGGGAACAAGATAGACTCTGAAACCACTCCGGTTGAGCAAGATAGAAAAGGAATGAATAAAAGAATTTCGGCAACACTCTGACTGAAAATGGAAGGAATAGAACATGAACTTCACAAGATGGGATGGCACTTGACGAGATGAACAACGCAATGCCTCCGGAAGAATTGAAAGAATGGAATGAAAAAAATTTAGAAGGAAGGATTGAATGGAGTTGTTGAGAAAATCAACAACGAAAGAATAAGCTTGTTGTGGACTTATCCAAAAACAACTCAAAACTTGAGGTGAAATTATGCCACAACCAAGTGCTTGAATATCTGGGAATAACGAAGAAATGCAAAACTCCACTTGAAATGAATACGGAGATTTACTTGCACTTCGAAAAGTAAGAAGGAAAGATACTTGAGCTCCTTCGATAAGAATCTTGATGAACACTTGAGGAATGAATTAAATCATGACGAGCCACCGTGAAGAACTCCGGTAACAAAAGGATGACGAGATAAAATGAAGGATGAAAGAATAAGATTAAAGCTTGCGGTGACTTAGATGGAGGTTCCGACGAAATAGCCAAGGAAAATTTGAACTCCGGAAACGAAAAGATGAAAAACACTTGGAACTAGAATTTATTCCCCAGGAACGAACTCTAAGGAAGGGATTACTTGATGCTGATGAAGTAAGAATAAGAATAACGTTATGCTATCCTCACCAAATTAAATTGATGACAAGCAACGGATTTGGCATGCAACTTATTCTCGTTTGAAAAGGATTGAGGGGGGGGGGTATATGGCGCAGAAGTTGAGAAAGTCTTCATGAACCACCGGTAGGATTGGAAAGAACGAAGAAATTAATATGATAATCAAAGAAAAAGAATCTGAAAGAACCACCGTTAGAATTCAGAAATGACTGACGAAAGAGAATGAATCACCGGGAAGAATTATAAGAACCAATATGCTAGAGGGCATTTAGATGCAAAAGAATAAAGAGATCATGAGCTGATTAAAGAACACTTGAACGAAGCACCAGGATAATTGGATAATGGTAGCTGTAATGTGAGGGCGAAAAATTCTTCTGGAATGATAGCCTCCGGTGAAAAGAAATGGAAAAACAACTCCTGACATACTCCGGATGGTTAAGAAAAGAATATCTGACAAATGGAATAATTCGCGAGGATAACATGAAAGCTAGAACCACGAAACTTCGAGAGAACTGACAAGATTTAGAGGAAAACTCTTCTTCGGTCTTCAAGTGATGATGAGAAACACCACCAAAATTGTTAAAGCACTCCGGGGGAACAAAAAGCGGAGAGGTTGAGCCAACAATGAAAATGTTTCGAAATTGATCTTGGAAAAGATCAGACTGATGAAATTCATACTTACATCAAACTTCGAAAGGGATATGAGAATAGCTCCAGGAAATTAGAAGAGTCAGGTAAGATCCTGTAAAAAGACCTGTGGGTTAGGGGCCACTGAAGAGAAAAACACCGTTGAAAAGGGATGTTGAACAGATAGATGATGCACCGGAACAATTGAAATATTTGAATGAGGTGACAACCTCGAATTAATTCGAACACAGACGAATCTCCTAAGATGTCTTGAGCACTCCGGAAGGATAAACTGGCGAGAGGTGAACGAGCAAGGAGAACACTTGATCCAAGGAAAAGAATATGATCAACCGAAAAACTTGAATTGGGTCCACCGGAGAAGAAAAGAGATGAAGAATGTCAAACAAAAGAGAATTCACCGGTTGTAATAATTGACGAAAGACTGAAGAGGCTCCACACGAATGAAATTGATGCCCAAAAGAGACTCGGGCTCCAGGAAGAAGAGGGTGGGAGGGCGGGAAAAACACAGGCAACTCGAAGGGGGAACCCGATGAATAACTTGAAGAGAAGACACCGGTTGAAAGAATGCAAATGCATCGCATGAGTAGGAAGGATACTCGATTACGGACTCCGGATCCGAGAAGAGAAACAACTTCGTTGAGAGCAAACTAAGGATTGAACTTGCAAAGATGAAGAGGGTCGAGTCAAATTGACAAGAAATGCACCGCATGCAAAGAGCTGAGGAACAACGATCGAAAAACCAACTGTGTGATCCTAAAGAAAAATTTGAAGGGGAAGAGGAGTAATTCAAAACACCTACGTCAAGATTCCTCACCAGAGCGATGAAGGGGGCCGAGGAGTAAAAGAATTCCTACACTCTGATATAACTAGACTCCAAAAATAGTTTTCTTCTAGACTCGACAACGACCAAACTACACGATCAAACAAGGGGGCTCCTATGGTGGGTCAAGGCTCTGATACCAACTTGTCACGCCCAATATCCGATACTATCCTAAAGAGACTCGAAGGTCCCACCAAGGACAGAACCGCATATTGAAACACTTTTGCAAGGTGGATATCATTACATCAACATTACATAATAGATGGGGATACATACAAAAGGCATACAAAGCCACACGAATACAACATCATCATACATAAGAGAACATCCGACTATGGATGAAACACAAACAGAAACTCAAACGACATCCACCCTGCTAGCCCAGGCTACCGACCTAGAACCTATCCCTTGATCGAAGAAGAAGCAGAAGAAGAACTCGAAAACAGGCAAACATCGCTCTCGCGTCATGATCATCGCAAAACCTGCACCTGCAACTGTTGTTGTACTAATCTGTGAGCCACGAGGACTCAGCAATCCCATTACCATGGGTATGAAGACTAGCAAAGCCTAATGGTTAAGGAAGGGGTAAAGTGGTGAGGTTGCAGCAGCGTCTAAGCATATATGGTGGCTAACATACGCAAATAAGAGCGAGAAGAGAGCAAACGGAACGGTCGTGAAGCTGGCAATGACCAAGAGGTGATCCTGAACTCCTACTTACGTCAAACATAACCCAAAACCGTGTTCACTTCTCGGCCTCCACCAAAAAGAGACCATCACGGCTACACACACGGTTGATGCGTTTTAATTTGAATCTGGTGTCAAGTTATCTACAACCGGTCATTAACAAATTCCCATCTGCCACATAACCGCAGGCACGGCCTTCGAAAGTTTAAACCCTGCAGAGGTGTCCCAACTTAGCCCATCACAAGCTCTCATGGTCAACGAAGGATATTCCTTCGCCCAGGAAGACCCGATCAGTCTCGGAATCCCGGTTTACAAGACATTTCGACAATGGTAAAACAAGACCAGCAAAGCCGCCCGATGTGCTGACAATCCCGATAGGAGCTGCACATATCTCGTTCTCAGGGCAACATCGGATAAGTCAAGCTATGAGTAAAACCAGCCCTCAAGTTTCCCCGAGGTGGCCCCGCAGGCAGCTCGGTTCGGACCAGCAC
>NC_041393.1:198298771-198301379 GCF_002162155.2 Triticum dicoccoides | reverse complement strand
TGGGTTGGCCGACCCAAGGGAAGGGTATAGGTGGTGGTGAGGCAAATGGTAAAACCAAGGTTGGGCCTTGCTGGAGGAGTTTTATTCAAAGCAAACTGTCAAGGGGGTCCCATAAATCACCCAACTGCATAAGGAACGCAAAATCAAGGAACATAACACCGGTATGACGGAAACTAGGGCAGCAAGAGTGGAACAAAACACCAGGCATAAGGCCGAGCCTTCCACCCTTTACCAAGTATATAGATGTCCCAACATAATCATGTCCACCATGGAGCAATCTTCAACTTCACCTGCAACTAACAACGCTATAAGAGGGGCTGAGCAAAAGCGGTAACATAGCCAAGCAACGGTTTGCTAGGAAGGGTGAAAAGGTTAGAGGCTGACATGGCAAATTGGGAGGCTTGAAGAACAAGTGATAGGTAGCGCAACATAGCGATAGAACGAAGCAACTAGCATAGCAATGATAGTAGTGAGATCCAAGGTGACGGTCATCTTGCCTGAAATCCCGCCAGGAAGAAGAACGAGTCCATGAAGAAGATGGAGCCACGAAGACGAACCAAGCATGGACGAACGAATCCTCACGATCGCAACGAAACAGGAACTAACGATAAGGAGCACAACCGGAAAGAAGCAAACAACAAGGTAAACACACAACACATAGGCAAGACATGATGCTCAACCAAGTATGATGCATGACAAAGCTAGATGAGGCTACTCATGGCAGGAGATGATGCAAACAAGAACAACATATCAAGGCAAGTCTAAATGAGGCCGGAAACAACATATAACAAATCCGGTAAGTCCTCATATGCAGATTTAGAAGTTGGTCCAGAACTGAATAAACCTTATATTCAAGTTGTTAAACAGCAAGTTAATATGCACCAAGATGATCTACACTAGATTCTAGTCAAGTTACATATAAAGTTCATTTAATTCGGAGTTACGGCCTAGAAAATATGAGCAAAACAAGTTAAACATGGCATTGATGCAAAATGCATACAAACATCAAGCAAACACTCTCAAAACATGGATGCAACATGATAACATGAAACTACATGCAAAACTAAGCAAGTTTCATATAGAGCACACTCAAAACGGAGCAACGGTTCAACACATACACTATACAAGTTTAAAGGACAAGCTGTTCAAAACAGCAACTAGGCATCTAGCAAGCATAAAAACAATATTCTACAGCATCTCAACGTGAAAACAAAAGGCATGGGAATGAATTACAGGTAAAGTATGACAAAACATGAACACGGATCTATCTCCAGAAAACACTATAACATGCTCAAAAGGACATGGCAAGATTGCAAATAATAACAGTTTACAGACTTAGCAGAAATAACATCAGGTTGCAATGTTTAGATCTATCAAACAACATGTTATAGGAACTTAACATGGAAAACAAAGGAATGGAATGCTAATTCTAAAGACAAAGAACAAAACTCCCTTAGTGAACTAATTCCAAAGATCAACAGAAAAGATGGTAGTATCCTTGCAAACATCGCAAATGATATGACAGATTCAGACATGGCAGGAACAACAATAAGTAGGCATGTTGGTGAGCTTGTACAACTCACCACAGAGCAATACATGGCATGTGAAGTCAACCAACAGTAAGATGACATAATTATAAAGCTAAGCATGGCAAGAGCAAGTTCATAGGTTGCATGGATCACTAGCAAAGCTCATGGCAAAACTGAACTTAATGTTAAAAGGCTGACAGCAACATTATTTAGCAATTTGAGAGCAAGATTACAACAAGCTTCAACGGGTTATAAATGCAACCAGGGGCATGGGTGGATAGAGCATGATATGTATAACAAAACATCCTTAGTGAACATCTCCAGATTATGCATAGAATGACTTGTAGCAGCAGGTTTACATAGCATCGTGATATAACAGATTCAGCCTAGCAAAACAGTAACAGCAAGTACCCTACTTCACGAGCTCGATGCACTCACTACAAGACTCACAAAAATACATGGATTGCACCTCTATAACGTTGGCATGATGTAGCTCAAAACTCATGTAGACATCAGGCTCATAAGTTGCACACACAAAATGCAATGAAAAAGACAAATCACCAAGTTCTGTAAACAGACAGCAGTTAACATCATATAGCACTCTTGCAACGATCATTAGGGCATCAAGATGAAGTCAAACAAGCATGTCCGAATGGGACGAAATGAAGAGCATCTCTCATTGAACATTTTGATATATTATATGCACAAATTGGAGCAGCACACATGAAGTTATGTCATGATGAACAGAGCAACATAATGCAATTTTTCAGGGACTTGGGGAAAATCGGGTTCAACCTCGGGTTCACACGGAAATCGATGTGGCGACGGATCTCGCCGGAGACGAGGCAGAGGCGGCGCGGGGAGGCGCTCCGGCGAGCCCACGGGGCGCCGGCGAGGCGGAGGAAGGCGAGGGAGAGCTCCCTCCGGCCGGATCTCGCCGTATCCGGACCGGAGCGGACGCGGGGCGGCGCGGCAGGGCGGCCGGCAACGGGAGGTCGGGCGGCGCGGGCGGAGGAGATCCGACGGCGGGGCGGAGGACGCGGCAGGGTGGCGGATGGGCGCCGGCCGGGGCGCGGGGC
>NC_041393.1:198264981-198298159 GCF_002162155.2 Triticum dicoccoides | reverse complement strand
ATGGGGCGCCCAGCTAGTCGGCGCCGGACGGCGGCGAGGGGCACCGACGCGGGGGGAGTGGGGCGCCGGCGGGGGCGCTCGGCCATGGGCGGAGGGCGCTCGGGCGGAACTCGGGGCTCGGGCATGCGGCGCGGCCTGGTTGGGCCCGAGGGCGGGGCGCGGTGGCTGGGACGCGTGGAGGCGCAGGAGAGGCCGGGAGTGTCGGCTGGCGGCGGTTGGCCACTCCGGTGGTGCCACTTGGCGGCGGATGAGCGGCCCGTCATGGAGTTTGAGGAGGGCGACGGCGGCTGCAGGTGGGAAGGAGGTAGGCGGCGTGCGGATTTCGAGGAGGGAGGTTGGTAGGAGGCCAAAAATGGCAGGGGAGGCGTCTATATATAGAAAAGGAGGCTAGTGTTAGGGGTTTTGCTCCGTTTCGAAGCCGTTCGATCGCCATGGACGGTCCGGAGCGGAGGGGGGTAGGTAGGTGGGCCTAGTGGGCTGTGTAGATGAGTTGGGTTGAGAGGAGAGAAGAGAATAGCAGCCCGGCAATGGTTTTCGGAGACCGAAAACGTCTGAAGGATACACTGACTATATTGCGGCTGTATGTTTAACGGTTGGGCTAACAAGCGGACCCCGAATGCGACGAAATTTGGCAGGTGGTCTGTCTACACTATAATAAGACCACATGCCAACTATAACCCCATTCCGAGAACATATTTATGCCACTTAGAAAACTAGGTCTGAGAGGGGCGACGGGCGCGTGTGGGAGTGTCGGATCACGAAACGGACAATGGGGAAAAGGACCGAATGCAAGTTTTGAAAAACATGCAGATGGAATGCACATGAAGACATGGCAGAATGCAACACGCAAGCAATGACATGGCAACAATGACGAATAGCTGGAAGACACCTGGCGCATCGGATCCGGGGCGTTACAAATCCCATCCATTTACATTCTTGCAATTTGCATGCTTTACTTTCCGCTGCTCATATACTCTTTGCATGCTTGCTTGATATGTATTGTGAATGTTAAATTTGTGCCAAAACTCCACTTCAACTTAAAGAAATTAAAAACTTCAACTTTTCTTGCTTAGAGTCTATTCACCCCCCTCTATACACCTCTTCTCGATCCTTTCAATTGGTATCAGAGCTTTGGTCTCCATTGCTTTGGTTTAAACACCATTGGAGGAAGATGGATGAGTCTACTTTGGGGAGTCTTAGACATAGAGTGCCTATACTTGATGGAGAGTACTTTCAAGAGTGGAAAAATGAGATGCTTGTGATTTTCAATGAATATCATTTGAACAAGTACATTACTAGCCCTTGAGCACCTCATGTTGATACTATGCATCCCACCGTTGATGAGTCAATTGACATGATTCGCAATCTTAGAACTGTTAATCTTATCACTAGAGGCTTACCTAGAAACTTGATTCGATGTTTGCCTACTCTTGAGTGTGCCTACACTATATGGAAATTTCTTGAGGAACATTTTCCAAATTATTCCTTGAAAAATCTAGATGAAATTCTCCATAAGTCTATTGCCTTGAGTAAGATGAATTCCAATGATCCTAAGTTTGGTGATTGTCTATTTGAACTTACAAATCTTATGCGTGCCAAATGAGGTGTTGGAATTATTAGTGATATTATTTCCGAAGCTATTAAAATTCATAAAGAAGATCATTGTCAAACTCATTCTAACAAATCACCCTCTCTAGGAAGTGATCCATCACATGATGATGTTGAACATGGATACTATGATGAGGATGATGATAGTGATTTTGATCTTGATGATGCAATGAGACACTTTGGTCTTATGGCAAATCTTCGGGGATACATGGCAGGAGGAAAGGAATGGGTTCTTGATAGTGGATTTACCGATCACATGACCGGAGATAAAGATATGTTCCGTGAGCTTGCTGAAAACGACGGCCCTCAAAAGTATGTCACTTTTGGTGATAACTCAAAGGGTAAGGTGGTTGGCCTTGGTAAGGTGGCCATCTCACATGATAGCTCCATACAAAATGTCATGCACGTTGAATCTCTTGGATACAATTTACTTTCAGTATCTAGACTTGCTGATTTTGGTTGCAATGTCCTATTCACTGAAGTAGATTGCCAAGCGTTTCGTAGAGATAATCATAAAATGGTCTTTACCGGTATACGTAGAGGTGATCTTTACATTGTTGACTTCACTAAAAAGGCCCAACCTAGAACTTGCTTAATTGCTAAATCCTCTAAAGGTTGGTTGTGGCATTGACGATTAGGTCATGTGGGCATGCGAAACCTTGACAATCTAATTAAAGGAAATCATATCCTTGGCGTTAACGATGTCATATTTGATAAGGATAGACTTTGCAGCGCTTGTGAAGCAGGTAAACAGGTTGGAGGAAGGCATCCTGTGAAGAACATCATGACCACAAGGAGGCCACTCGAGCTACTTCATATGGATCTTTTCGGTCCCAATGCCTACAAAAGTCTTGGTGGAAATTCTTTTGGTCTAGTTATAGTTGATGATTTTTCAAGATTTACATGGGTGTTCTTTCTCGATGATAAATCGCAGGTCCAAAAGATCTTCAAAAACTTCGCTAGGACGGCCCAAAATCAACTTGAAGTGAAGATCAAGAAGGTTCGCAGCAACAACGGAACGGAGTTCAAGAACACAAATGTGGACACCTATGTTGACGAAGAAGGGATTTCACATGAGTTCTCGGCTACATACACACCTCAACAAAATGAAGTTGTTGAGAGGAAGAACCGAACCCTCATCGAAATGGCGAAAATGATGCTTGATGAGTACAAGACACCAAAGCACTTTTGGGCAGAAGCGGTTGAGACAGCTTGTCATGCAACAAATTGCTTGTATCTTCACAAGCTACTCGCCAAGACGCATACGAGCTCCTCACCGGTAACAAACCCCAAGTTGGATACTTTTGAGTATTTGGCTCTAAGTGCTACATTCTTGATAAGCATCGTTGTTCTATATTTGCTCCTAAGTCTCATGAAGGTTTTCTACTTGGTTATGGCTCAAACTCTCACACTTATAGTGTCTACAATAATTTCACCCGAAAGGTTGAAGAGACGGTAGATGTGAAGTTTGATGAATCTAACGGCTCGCAAGTAGAGCAATTGCCAATTGATGTAGGAGACAAAGACCCCTCGGAAGCAATCCAAGACTTGTCTATTGGCAAGATTCGTCCAATGGAGGTGAAGGAGAGTACCTCGTCCGTCCAAGTGGAAGCTTCTACCTCACGACAAGGTGAACCAAGAGTTGATACGGAAGCATCCACAAGTGGGACACACCAAGATGAAGAAAAGGAGGAAGTACACCAAGATGAACATCAACAACCTCCTTCTCCACCACGACAAGAGAACGACAACATCAACAATGAAGAAGGCCAAGAAGAAGAACAAGATGAAGAAGATGTTCCACCTAGATCCAAGCAAAAGCTTTCACGAGTTCGAGCAAGAGTTGCTAAAGACAATCTTGTCGAGCAAATCTACAATGATATCCAAACTGGGAGAATCACTCGCTCTAAAACTCGTTTAGCTAACTTTTGTGAACATTATTCATTCATCTCCAGCATTGAACCTATGAAGGTTGAAGAAGCATTGGAAGATCCGGATTGGATAAACGCCATGCATGAAGAGCTGCACAACTTTGAGAGAAATCAAGTTTGGACATTGGTCGAGAAGCCCGACAACAACCACAACATCGTCGGTACCAAATGGGTGTTTCACAACAAGAAAGATGAAGATGGACAAGTAGTTCGCAACAAAGCACGTCTCGTCGCCCAAGGCTACACTCAAGTCGAAGGTATGGACTATGGTGAGACATATGCCCCCATTGCTAGACTTGAGTCCATTCGCATCTTACTTGCCTATGCTAATCACCATGATATCACCTTGTACCAAATGGACATTAAAAGTGCTTTTTTAAATGGTGATATAGAGGAGGAAGTTTATGTTAAGCAACCTCCCAGCTTTGTCAATCCTAAGAAACCTAATCATGTTTACAAACTTCACAAAGCCCTTTATGGTCTTAAACAAGCTCCTAGAGCGTGGTATAAATGCTTGACCAAGTTCCTTATTGAAAAAGGCTTTTAAATTGGAAAAATTGATTCTACTCTTTTTACTAAAAGGGTTAATGGAGAACTATTTGTGTGCCAAATCTATGTTGATGATATTATATTTGGTTCGACTAACGCTCACTTTAGTGAGAAGTTTGGACAGCTATGTCGGAGAAGTTTGAGATGTCGATGATGAGTGAATTTCTTGGTTTGCAAATCAAGCAAACTAAGGAAGGTACCTTTGTTTCTCAAACGAAGTACACCAAGGACTTATTCAAGAAGTTCAATATGCAAGAATGCAAAGGTATGACTACACCCATGCCTACTAGTGGACATCTTGATTTGACCAAAGATGGTGAACCGGTTGATCAAAAGGTTTACCGCTCCATGATTGGCTCATTGTTATATCTATGTGCTTCACGTCCTGATATTATGCTAAGTGTGTGCATGTGTGCACGATATCAAGCCGCCCCTAAAGAATGTCATCTTAAGGCTGTGAAAAGGATAGTGAGATACTTAATCCATACACCAAATTTTGGCATTTGGTATCCTAAGAGGGCCTCTTTCAATCTTGTTGGCTACTCCGACTCAGACTATGCCGGTGACAAGGTTGATAGAAAGTCCACTTTGGGTACTTGTCAATTTCTTGGTGGATCTCTTGTGTCTTGGTATTCCAAGAAACAAAACTCGGTATCCTTATCCACCGCCGAAGCAGAATACATTGCCGCTGGTTCATGTTGTGCTCAATTACTTTGGATGACCCAAACTCTTAAAGATTATGGGATATATGTGAAACATGTTCCATTGCTTTGTGACAATGAAAGTGCTACCAAGATTTCTCACAATCCCGTGCCACACTCTCGAACTAAGCATATTGAAGTTCATCATCATTTCATTCGAGATCACGTTGCTAAGGGTGACATTAATCTTAAGTATGTTCGCACCGACAAGCAATTTGCGGATATATTCACTAAACCACTTGATGAGAAAGTGTTTTACAGGTTGAGAGGTGAATTGAACATCATTGATGTTTCAAACTTGCAGTAGGAACTCCATTTGGATACATGCAAGACATGAGCCTATGACTAATCCTTGATATTTCTCTCATGATAATCTTCTGTCTTGGATATATTTGCACCTTGCATGTTATCTAACCCGTGTAGGTACTTGGATCAATCTAAATCCATGAGATTGCAACTCACTCACATCTTGAGCAATCTCTACATCACCAAGTCTCTACACAATGGTGGTTGAAGACGAGGAAGCACGAAGCCATTCAAGCATATCCTTTGACAAATTCTATGTTGAGTTTCATGATTGTCATTTTGGATACACAAGTGCTCTACCTTGCAAAAACTAACCCATGTAGGTAGATGAACTCAAATTCCAAGTGGTGCTCCCAACTCGTGATGAGCTACATCAACTTTGAGCAACCCACATAAGTTCAACTACATGATCACGATCAACACCACCAACCAAGGTATGTTATTCCATCTTAGAGAAGCCTTACTTCAAGACATGAGTCAAAGCAACTCGACAAGATGTCAATACATCAAGATGCTTAAACGAAAAATGGTAACCCCATTTTGAGCTTAAACGATGAGTATGACCCATGATCAAGTGAACTCACTTGACTCCTAAGTCAATATACTCTAACATAGGTGACTTTTTCGCCGACCAATTCTAGATGAAGTTCTCTTGTGTTCTTTTCTGTGCTCTTGCATTTTTCCATGCATATTTGTTTCCCCTTTAAAAAAACTTCATCTAGATTTCTTTTCTGTTTCTGTTTCATTCTGCATTCCCCGCATCCAATTCATTGCAAATCCTTTAGTTAATTCCTTGCAAATCCTTGAGATATCCTACTTGTCTAGTGAGCTGAGGTGACAAGTGTTTTCTCTGTGATGAACTCGGTCACACCGGTATGTTTCCTTCGGTCCAACCGAAACCTCTCGGTGCAACCGAAGCATACAACTCGGTGCCACCGATTTCACTACAGGAAAAAACAGCTTGCCACTTGTTACTGCATTCTTTTTGATCCAGCTCCACTCAATGATTCTTGTCCTCTACTAGCATCACATTCGGCTTGCTGCTTTGCTCTGTGACTCAAGGACCAAACCCATTTGTAACAAATATCCAGAAGAACCCTTCTTGAAAATTGATGTCAAAGGGGGGAGAGAGATCACATCAAAGCTTAATCATTTCTATAGGGGGAGAAAATACTCAGGAGAAAGAGAGACCCCAGATGTTTGGTGTTCAAGAGGAGAGAAGTCACATGTCTTTAAGAGGGGAAAGACATGTTCATATTTGATTGTTTCAGCTCTGTTTCCTTGCTCTGATTTGCGGTTCCCTATCTTCTCCCAATATCCCATGCTAGATTCAGGGGGAGCAAGTCACCTAAGGGAAGGAAATCCTTAAATTCTTTGCACATCTTTACCTTTGGGGACATGTCTATATCCATTGTGGTACTTAGTAATCATTCTCTACATGTCATCCCAGTCTTGGTACTCAGTGTGGTTTCTTTTGTTTGCTCTGATTAGTAAGTGTATATGTGTTATCTAACCTTGTTTACGCAGGTTCATTTCTTCCTAAGCCAAGTCAAGACCACAAGGTAAGTATATGCATCACAGTCATGTGTATGAGGATTTCTTGTTGATGTACATACTGTTTGCAAGAAGGACTCATGAGCATGAAGGTACATTTCCCATATTCACATCATTTGCTCTGGTGCATATAGCCAAGATACATGTAACATATTGCCTACTCTGTCATGCTTATGCATTCACATGCTCCTACATTCAATATTTACATGATTGCATACATGTAGGGGGAGCCTATGCATGTTACATGTCTTTCCAAAGCTTTACTTGTTATTCTCTAAATCTTTATCTAAATCTTTGATGTATGTTGCCATCAATTACCAAAAAGGGGGAGATTAAAAGCAGAAGTGCTCCCTGGGTGATTTTGGTAATTTATGTCAACATATCTCTTGTTGGACTAATGCTTTTACCTAGTATGTTTCAGATAAGTTCAACAATGAAGTGGCATGGACTAGAGGATGTGGAATCCCTTCAAGATGCTAAGGACAAAGGATTGGCTCAAGCTCGAAGCACAAGACTCTACATTTTACTTTTAGTGATCCAAGATCACATTGAGTCTATAGGAAAAGCCAATACTATCAAGAGGGGATGAGGTGTTGCTTAATGGCTTGCTTGCTCAAAGTGCTTAGTGATATGCTACAAAGCCCTCAACTACTTTCTCACATCCACATATGACCTAAACCAAAAGTCAAACTCGGCCCCACCGAAAATATCTATCCGGCGCCACCGAGTTCAGATGCCATAGCCACAGCCTCAAACCCTAGTCTTTTCGGTCTCACCGATAGGGATCTCGGTCTCACCAAGATGGGATTGTAATCTCTCTGTGTATGTCCATTACCAAATCGGTCCAACCGAGTTTGAGTAATCGGTCCTACCGAGATTACAATGCAAACTCTCTGTTCCTCTTCGTAACATTTCGCTCTAACCAAGATGAGCGAATCGGTCCCACCGAGTTTGCCTGACCAACCCTCTATATGTCCATTACCAAAATCGGTCTCACTGAGTTTGTGTAATTGGTCTCACCGAGATTACGTTATGACCTAACCCTAACCATATCGGTCCCACCGAAATGACTTGTCGGTCCCACCGAAAATCCTAACAGTCACATTATTTCCTAAATCGGTCTGACCGAGTTTCACAATTCGGTCCCACCGAGTTTGGTAAGTTGTGTTTAATGGTTAGATTTTGTGTGGAGGCTATATATACCCCTCCACCCACTCTTCATTCGTGGAGAGAGCCATCAGAACGTGCCTACACTTCCAGCATACATTTTCTGAGAGAGAGCCACCTACACTTGTGTTGAGGTCAAGATCTTCCATTCCTACCACATAAATCTTGATCTCTAGCTTTCCCCAAGTTGCTTTCCACTCAAATCTTGTTTCCACCAAATCCAAATCCCGTGAGAGAGAGTTGAGTGTTGGGGAGACTATCATTTGAAGCATAAGAGCAAGGAGTTCATCATCAACACACCATTTGTTACTTCTTGGAGAGTGGTGTCTCCTAGATTGGCTAGGTGTCACTTGGGAGTCTCCGACAAGGTTGTGGAGTTGAACCAAGGAGTTTGTACGGGCAAGGAGATCGCCTACTTCATGAAGATCTACCCCTAGTGAAGCAAGTCCTTCGTGGGCGACGACCATGGTGGGATAGACAAGGTTGCTTCTTTGTGGACCCTTCATGGGTGGAGCCCTCCGTGGACTCGCGCAACCGTTACCCTTCGTGGGTTGAAGTCTCCATCAACGTGGATGTACGATAGCACCACCTATCGAAACCACGGCTAAAAAATCTCCGTGTCTCCAAATTGCGTTTGCACACTCCAATCCCATCCCTTTACATTCTTTCAATTTGCATGCTTTACTTTCCGCTGCTCATATACTCTTTGCGTGCTTGCTTGATATGTATTTTGAATGTTAAACTTGTGCCAAAAATCCACTTCAACTTAAAGAAATTAAAAACTGCAACTTTTCTTGCTTAGAGTATATTCACCCCCTCTAGACACCTCTTCTCGATCCTTTCAGTTGGCCAACCCCGTCATCGTACCCAAGAAAGGCGGGAAGAAGCGCATGTGTGTCGACTTCACCATCCTCAACAAGGCATGCCCTCAAGACCCGTTCCCGCTTCCGCGCATCGACCAGATCGTTGACTCCACCACCGAGTGCGACCTGTTGTGCTTCCTGGATGCTTTTTCAAGCTATCACCAAATCAAGATGGCGGTGGAGGATGTGGAGAAGACGGCCTTCCTGACCCCGTGTGGGGTGTACTGCTACACTTGCATGCCATTCGGGCTACGCAACACAGACACCACCTTCCAGCGGCTGATGCACATCGCCCTGGGTCAGCAGCTTGGGAGGAACGCCGAAGCTTACGTCGACAACATCGTGGTAAAGTCTCGGGAGGCGAGAACGCTGATCCAGGACTTGGAGGAGACCTTCGCAAGCTTGTGCCAGGTGGACCTACGGCTCATCCCAGAAAAGTGTGTGTTTGGTGTCCCCTAAGGAAAGCTGCTGGGTTTCCTCGTGTCCCACAGGGGGATCGAGGCTAACCCAGAGAAGGTCAAGGCAATAAAAGACATGAGCCCACCGCAAACCCTCAGGGAGATGCAGAAGCTCGCGAGCTGCGTGACCTTGCTAGGGTGCTTCATCTCCAAGCCGGGGGAGCGCGCCCTACCCTTCTTCAAGCTGATGAAGAAGAAAGGCCCATTCGAGTGGACCCCGAAAGCTGATCAAGCGTTTCAAGACCTCAAGAGATACCTAACCAGCCCTCCAGTGATGGTGGTGCCCCGGCCTCTGGAGCCCTTGGTGCTCTACCTTGCCACCACACCCTATTCCGCCAGTGCAGCTCTAATGGCGGTTCGGGAAGAGCGCCCGACTATGGACGCGCCATGTGGCGCCATGCCCCCGGCCGGGGCCATGCAGGACCCACAGAGCACCACAAAGACTGCACCTACTCCGACAGGCGACCAGACCCTGAGTGCTCCACCACCTCAGGAGACGCCTCTCCTTTTGGCAAGCGCACGCTCTATTAACGCTCCTGCCCTTGTCGATCACCCAGTGTACTTCGTCAGCACGGTCCTGCGGGAAGCGAGGGCACGGTACCCTATGCCTCAGAAGCTCTTGCTAGCACTCCTGGTGGCCTCGTGCAAGCTGCACCACTACTTCCAAGGCCACCCAATCAAGATCGTCTCGGCCTACCCATTGGAGAGAGTACTCAGGAGCCCCAACGTAGCTGGAAGGGTTGCTGAGTGGAACATCGAGCTCCAGGCATTCCAGCTGGAGTTCAACACGACCAGGGTCATCAAGGGAGCCGCGCTCGCCGATTTCATGGGCGAATGGACGGACGCCCCAGGGCTTGAAGCAGGCGAGGACCAATCCCTCTCACTAGGGAGTGAAGCACCAGATGGCTGGGTCATGTATTTCGATGGAGCGTTCGCACGCCAGGGCGCGGGGGCTGGAGCAGTGCTCATCTCGCCCACTCAAGACAAGCTCTACTACGCCGTACAGCTTTGCTTCCAGCAGGGCGAGAATGTCTCCAACAACATCACGAAGTACGAAGGCCTCAACACCGGCCTCAGGGCTGCGGTGGCCCTTGAGGTGAAGTGGCTCACCATCAGGGGCGACTCACAGCTCCTCATCAACTTCTCTAACAAATTCTACGAGTCGAAGGACGAGCATATGGAGGCAGTACACAAGATAGACAAATAGTTCTTGGGCCTAGAATTGCAGCACGTGCCGCGTGGCACCAACAAGGAGGCCGACGACATCGGCAGGAGGGCATCCAAGTGGCAGCCCCAAGAACCTGGCATCCATGAGGAGCGGCTCTTCAAGCCGTCAGCAGCACCCCCTCTTTCGGGGTCGGGGCCTCCTCGGAAGGAGCTCCCCAACCACCTGCCTCAGGAGCCCATGCCTGTGGCCCAGCCTTGGGAGCGCGCCTGCTCCTGGCGCTCGAGCCCCTGGAGGGGTGCTGGACCAGGGAATTCAAGGAATACCTTACGTGAGGGACGCTGCCAGAGAAGGAGGAAGACGCGGAGCGCGTGGCCTGGCAAGCCACGGCATACTGCATCCAGGACGGTGAGTTATATAGAAGGCGACCAAATGATGTGTCTTTGAGCTGTATCTCCAGGGAACAGGGGAACGAGTTGCTAGCTGACATACACGGTGGAGACTGCGGGCATCACTCGTCATCACGAACCCTCGTAGGCAAGGCATTCCACAGCGTGTTCTACTAGCCTACGACGCTCAACGATGCAACCGAGCTGGTGAAGTCCTGCGAGGCCTTTCAATTCCACGCCAAGCAGATCCGCCAGCCAGCTCAGAGCCTCTAGACCATCCCGCTCTCATGGCCATTCGCGGTCTGGGGGCTGGATATCTTAGGCCCGTTCCCTTGAGCACTTGGGGTCTACCGCTACCTCTACGTCGCCATCGACAAGTTCACCAAGTGGGCAGAGGTGGAAGCTGTCCGCACCATCCCAGCCGGATCAGTGGTCAAATTCATCAAGGGCCTCATGAGCCGGTTCGGAGTCCCTAATCGCATCATATCGACAACGGCTTGCAGTTCACTAGCAATCTCTTCAAGACATATTGTGCTAACCTTGGAACGTTGATCTGCTACGCTTCGGTGGCACACCCCAGGAGCAATGGTCAAGCTAAACGCGCCAACACAGAGGTCCTGAGAGGCCTCAAAACCAGGACCTTCAAGAAGAAGCTTGAAGCCTGCGCCAGGGGCTGGCATGATGAGCTCCAAGCGATGCTATGGTCCATCCGCACCACCACCACCAAGCCAACGGGCGAGACCCCATTCTTCCTCGTTTACGGAGCAAAAGCGGTTCTCCCACACGAGGTCAAGCATCGCTCAACGCGGGTCCTGGCGTTCAACGAGACGCAACAGGACACCATGCGGGGGATCGACCTCGTGCTGGGGGAGGAACGCCGCCGCGAAGCCACGCTCCGGACGGCAAGATACCAGCAGGCGCTGTCGTGGTATCACTGCCGTAGCGTCCACTCCAGGATGCTCGAGGTGGGCGACCTCGTCCTTAGGTGGGTGCTCTCCGGGGAAGGGCTGCATATGCTCTCGCCCATGTGGGAGGGCCCGTTTAGGATCGCCCACGTCTCCAGGCCTGGCGCCGTGCGCCTGGAGACGTAGGACGGGGCCCCCATCCAGAACGCCTGGAACATCCAACACCTCCGGAAGTTCTACCCATGAAGCAAGGCCCGGTGCCTATGAAGCAAGGCCCCGTGCCTGTGAAGGTCTCCGCTCGTGACACTCTCACGTAATAATGAGTGGGGATGTACACACCCCGGAGTCTCAGGATTGCCTCCCTCGGGCCTCGGGGGCTCCCTCCCACGTCCTAGTGGCAACACTTAGCTCCGCGCTGGTGAGAAGACTAGACTAGGTGCCGGACGCGGCCTTCCCATTTGCTTTCCGCAGTTGGCTTGCCTCTTTTTTTAATGAAAATTCGCAGTTGGGCATTTCTTGCCTTGGTTCGATCGCCTTGTTTCCTCTTCCTTCATTTATTGTCTTGGCTTGTACTCTCCCTTGCATGCCTCGCGAGGGGGCTGGACGGGTACACATGAGCCCTTCTTTTGCCTTTTTTGGTCTTCGCGAGGCACACCTGGGCCCTTTTTCGTCTTCTCTGGTCTTCATGAGGCACCCTCGCTCGAGCTCGCATGCTGGCACACCTCTCTCTCTCTCTCTCAAAAAGTCTGTGCCCCTCGGGTACCGTGACGCAGAGCGCTGGGTCATGACGGATTGCACCTAGGGCCCGGGGTTTTGAAGAGCAAAGGGTCCTTTAACAAATTTTGCAGTTCGTCGACGCTTCCCAAACCTACGACAAGGAGGTCTCGCCAGGTGACGGGAGCCACGCACCTCGCGAGGTGGAAATCGCTCCGGACACGCTGAGCTAAGTTTTCTCTACACGCCTACATAGGACACAGATACTGCAATATGACGCAAGTGCGATAATCATAATGTAGCAACTGGAAATTACGTTTCATTGCATGCCCACACAGGGCCCCATGCTCGTTTCTCTTACAAATGCAGGAAAGAAAAGAACAAAACAAAAGTGGTGCGCGCCCCCACGGCGACTCAGGAGGGTTGGCCCCCGGCTCCTCTGGGGCTCAGCCGGACACCTCCTCGCGCTTCACCGGGGCACGGCGACGAGATGCTCCCCCACTGCCCTCAAAGCGGGCGCGTTGGCACGGTGGCTGGTCGTAGCCGCCGCTGCTGAAGCTGTTGTCGGAGGAGGAGTCGCCATAGCTCGACGAGCCGCGGTTGGCGCCAAGGGCAAGCACGTCCTCACCCTTGTCACGACCATCGCCAAGGCCGAGCACCTCGTCGCCGTTGTTGTCCTCGGGGCAACACCCAGCGCAGCGACCGTCTTCTCCAAATACCCTCACGTAGAGGGTTGCGTTGCTGTCGAACTTGAAGTGGAGGGAGCACTGCCGGTTAAGGCCAGCCACGCGGGCAAACATCTGCCAGCCACGACCCAGGGCCACTTTGCCTGTGACGGAGACCTCCACCGCGACCCACGAAGCCTTGCTGTAGCAGCCATCCACCTGCAGCCAGAGACCACCGGGACCCGCAGCTGGCAGTTCGCCGTCAAAAAAGCGCGGGAGCTGAAGCCAGGTGCCGGCCGGGTTCTCCGACCACACGACGAACTCCGGCAGCACTTCTGCCGAGTGGAAGCGCGGCCGGGGAGGTCGGGCGAGCATGGCGCGCCTCCCCTCATCAGCGGGTGTCGGTGTCAAAACCGGTGGATCTCGGGTAGGGGGTCCCGATCTGTGCGTCTAAGGCTAATGGTAACAGGAGGCAAGGGACATGATGTTTTACCCAGGTTCGGGCCCTCTCGATGGAGGTAAAACCCTACTTCCTCCTTGATTGATCTTGATGATATGAGTATTACAAGAGTTGATCTACCACGAGATCATAGAGGCTAAACCCTAGAAGCTAGCCTATGATGATTATGATTGTGTCTCTAAGGACTAAATCCTCCGGTTTATAGACTCCAGAGGGGGCTAGGGTTTACACAGAGTCGGTTATAAAGAAGGAAATCTATTATCCGGATCGCCAAGCTTGTCTTCCACACAAAGGAGAGTTCCATCCGGACACGGGACGAAGTCTTGAGTCTTGTATCTTCACGGTCCAACGGTTCGGCCAAAGTATATAGTCCGGCTATCCGGATACCCCCTAATCCAGGACTCCCTCAGTAGCCCCTGAACCAGGCTTCAATGATGATGAGTCCTGCATGTAGATTGTCTTCGGCATTGCAAGGCGGGTTCCATCTCCGAATACTCCAACGCAGATTGAGGATTGTGTCCAGCTTTGCGAGATAATTTCCGCACATCACCGTAGAGAGCATAGCACTTCATAAATCTGATCGACTGACAATTTTTTGTACGGCGTGCCCTTACGCCATGGCCTGGCCCAACACGAACCGGTTTTTCTTGGCCTGCCTCGATACGCGTTGCGAGGCGGTTTTATTGGCACACCTTGCCAAAGCAGAGATCGTGTTCCCCTTATCGCGGGATCTTCCTTCAATACGGGCGCGTGCAACCCCATGACGCCTGTTGGTATGACTCCGTGTTATTAGGTAAGTCCCAAGAGGTTACGCTGAGGATGCTTGATATTCACCCCCTTTATAGAGGGGTCGAAGCCTATCCCTCTTTTCTACCACGCTTGCGCCTTTTCGCATCTCGAGTCCCAACACCCGAAACCCAAACTTAAGCACTTCGGATCTTCAATCATGTCCGGATCCAACCTTCAAGGCCGGTGGATGGCCTCCTCTGTCACAGAGGAGGACATTGCGAAGCTCAGGGAGGTCAGATATCTGACCGCCGACATCAAGCACAGGCTTCCTGCTCCAGGGTAGGTCATCCCTACTCCCGAGCCCAACGAGAGCATCGTATTTGTTTCTCACTTCCTCCGCGGCTTAGGCTTCACCCTTGATCCCTTTATGAGAGGGCTCATGTTCTATTACGGGCTAGATTTTCATGATCTAGCTCCGGACGCAATCCTTCACATCTCGTCGTTCATCGTCGTGTGCGAAGCTTTTCTCCACGTCACCCCGCACTTCGGCTTATGGCTCAAGACCTTCAATGTGAAGCCAAAGATGATTGAGGGCGACACGCAGAGTGCGGAGGTGCTGTAATAAGCAGGAACACCGACGCCCCATGGCCAGAGGGCTCCTTCCTGGAGGTGTCCGATCTATGGCAACAGAGGTGGTTTTACGTCACGGCTCCCAGAGGCACAAAGTGGGTGGCTGCCCCCCGACTTCCGTTCGGGCCCTCCACCTCAACTAGCGTCATGGGCCAATGTGGGAATGGATTGGGGGCCTGCTAACGATGTACCAACATTACAGAGACGCATTCGGGAGCTTCTTGAGAGGGACATTAGCCTTGTCAGCGTAATTTAGGTAATGCTAGTCCGACGGATCTTGCCATGCAAACGCCGACCTCTCCGGATGTGGGAATTCAATCCGGAAGGTCCGCAGACTATTCTGCACTTCTTCGGCATGACGCTCGAAGGGATGTGTAAGTTATTCTTCGGACCACAAGTAAAGTGTCCAGACACCACCGAGGATGCGGGTCTGAGCTGCAACTGCCCAGATACCCAAGTAAGTAACCCAGAAACCGAACACTTCATTTATATTTCTCATAACATTATTCTGAAAACCATCCGCGGCCAGGAATGGGTCAGTAAGGCGGAGAGAATCAGGCATCCAGCGCCACTTCCCGAAGGCTCACCTAGTCCTGCCATAGCCAAGATTCTTAGTCGTGTGCTAAGTCAAGTGCCTTCGGGGAAAGACGAAGGGGAGAACAGAGAAGCAGAACTTCACACATTGCACATCCAACCCGGGGGAATTGCTACCTCCACAAAGGAGGATAGTCAGGGAGGGGAATCTAAGGTCTCCTCCCCTCGCGGGAAGAAAAGGGCCGCCTCTGAAGACTTGGCGATGGAGGTTCCCAAACAAGGGAAGAAAACTCCACCAGGGGGCCCTGCCCTGAAGGGCGTACTTACCGTGCCATGCCTGCAAACGGGCCAGCCCTCAGCCAAGCCGTAAGTTAACCGTAAATACGAAGCTACTGCTTCCTCCTCCGAGAAAAATAACCAGGATCCATTCTTTGCAGTCCGGCTAGCAGCTCTTCTTGACAGAGTTCGTCTTTGGGGGATCTCCTTCCGGAGATGATGGAGAGTGAAACCCCACCAACCTCTCCGCCTCATGGGGCGGGCGACCCCGAGGTGTCGTCACGGAGGATTCCAGATTTGCCGAGGAAGCTAATACTTCGGCCGCCCTAAGCCCCGGAGCGTTCAGCTCCCACGGGGGGCGATAAGAAGGGTCCGACACAGTTCGGCGACCTGCCGGACACGCTGACGGGCCTTCTGGAGCAAGCTGCTCTCTCGGAGGATCACCGTTCATTTATTAGCACGGTGCTTGGGAAGGTTTCATCTGCCACAATCGGGCTGCATGAAGCTTTTACGAGCCTGCTCAGAGGCTTCGAGGTATGTAATGAAATACGTAATTTTTTGATTATGGCGCACGTGCTAGGTGTGCTCCATGTGGATAGTAGCCCCTGAGACTCTGGTCGCCAGCCCTAGGCGGCAAACGGAGGATCACATTGTTGAATAATGATCGCATTGTATTCATGCGCAGGTGGCGAAGGATCCGGCAGCCGACCGGTCCGTTGAAGTCGCCGAACTGAGGCGGCAGATTGACGTTTGTTGATGCCGACATCACATTTGTGAACGAGCGGCTTCACGACTCACAAAGTATGTGTTCTGCTTTCCTTATTATTTTTATAGGAAATATTAAGAGGAGCATGATGTTAATGTGATATGCTTGGACTGCAGGCGGAGCTGCTGCCATGGAGGTCCTGAGGGCGGAACTTGCCCTAGCCAAGGAACAAGCCCGGGCTAGCAATGCAGCTGCCCTAAAGGCGGTCAAAGAGTTGAGAGCCGAACAGGCTGCTCACCGCCGAAGCGAAGATAAAATAGCCGAGATGGCTGTGGAGCTGAAAAACGCCGCCAACCGGTATGAGCTCCTTGAAAAAGGGAATCAGGTTAATTTGGTTGACCTGAAGAAGGCCCTTGATGCGGCCAAGGAGACGCGTTCCGAAATTAGGGATGCGCGGGAGGAGCTTCGACAGGCCGGAGAAATCATGGCTAGAAACCCCTATTTGTTGCGGATGAAGTTCTTAGATCCAAATTATGCTCCTCTGGATCGACGCTGGAGCCCTGTAGACGCGTATGCGGACCTGGCAAAGAGTACGGCTGATGCGGCCAAGTTTTTCGAGGATCAAAAATATAATGAAGTGGAAAAGCTGTTCTGGTCGCAATTCAGTGCTCCAACGCCCCCGTTGCCATTGAGTGAAAGTATGGCCGCTATGGCCGAGCTCCATAGGTTGTCCGGTCTTGCAATGAGGTCTGAAATAGACCATCTATGGCCGAAGGGACCGAAGCCGGACAGTTATTTTGGTTTAGTGCAACAATTCCTTGGTCCGCATCGCGAATCGATGCCATGAAGAGGTCGGCGTGCATAGAGGGTGCCCGGATGGCCCTTTCTCGTGTTAAAGCATATTGGATAGACATGGAGGCCACCATCATTGCGACCCACAATCCAGCGGGAAGCCAGGATACAGCTGAGCACCACTTGGAGCAGGTAACAGAAGGTGCTCGTTTAATAGAGGCTCAGTACTCGAAGAATGTCATGTTCGAGTGACAAAATGTTTCATTGTAAGAACAATTTTATTGTAATTATGAAGGCTATGTTTATACTTTTTGCCCGAAAGTGTTATTGTGCCTCCTGTGCGGCCGTTTTATGTATATATAATCTAAAAGTTAGCAGTCGTTGGCTTCAGCCCCCACGCATACAATGCAGGGGTGTTCGCCAAAATATGCGTAATCACACTTGATCCAATGTCTTGGTCCATTAAGGAGGTGATCGCATGTCGAACTAGGCAACCGAACTATATAGCTTTAACACTTTCACTTAGCCATATGACTTTGACGATGGGGCTACTATGTAGCCCCTGGTACCTTTGCGTGCATCCGAATACGGGCGCGTGTGTACATGACCGGGAAACAGTCCTTCGTTAATGCGGAGGAATCCTAAAGATTCCAATAAGTCTTCGAGTGGTTGAACAGTCTCTCGCTATATCATGACAGTCAGTTTTCGGCTTTCTCTACTAAGGTGCTCATCCGGAATAACCAGGGCACAATCGCAGTAGTTCTCCTTTGGCCGCCTTAGCTGATAAGAATGGAACGTAAGGCGGCAAACCCAGGAGCCGTGCAAACCCAACATTTGACCAAAGGCATGATTCGAAGCTGATGCATATAAGGCCAAACTCGCGACGCCGAACACTCCTGAAGGTATTCGGACTTTATAACATATACTGGGCTGAGTAACACCCTTTATTATGAACCCTGTATTTTCAGGTACGTGAATTAGTCTGTCTTGGTGAAATGCCAATAACGGCAGTATCCTCTGTGGGTGTAATACCCATGGGATGTGTAAGCAACAAGAGACAATAAAGAAGGTTTACACAGTGGCTTAATCTAAAGAGAAACCTTTGAGCGGGGCCCTGCTGCATGTCTGCGCCTTTGTCTCCGCTTTGCCGTGTCCTGGGAGGGTATCGCACGAATGGTGTCTGTAAAAAGGAAAACTCATGTAAAAGAGTATGACATAACCGTGCGAAGAGTTGGCTATCATCAATGGATAGTAAAAGTGTAAGACATTGGCCTATTAATAAGGTCAAGCCAAGAGTTGGGCTTTATTAAATATCTATAGCCCCTGGTGTCCTCTATGGGATTACATGTATGGCGCCCAGCTCAGGTTTATCTAGGCTGCCGGACTTGTCTAACCGTGTCCGTGGTCTTAACGACCAATCATGCGTTCTGATATTAGAGGCTTCTTAGAGTCCGGCTGCTAGAGCCATCGCATACTCTTCCCCGCGTAAGGAACACTCTGTATTTCCGTTAATGGTGATGACGCCACGTGGACCGGGCATCTTGAGTTTAAGGTAGGCGTAGTGCGGTACTGCGTTGAAGCGGGCGAAGGCCATTCTCCCGAGCAATGCATAATAACCACTTTGGAGGGGGGCGATGGTGAAGAGTAGTTCTTCGCTTCTGAAGTTGCCTGGGAACCGAATGTCACCTCTAGTACGAGGGAGCCCCTGCAGCGGGCTTCAATGCCTGGATATCACCCCTTCAAAGGTGGTGTTACTTTGGCTGATTCTGGATGGGTCTATCCCCATCCTGCGGATAGTGTCCTGGTATATTAGATTAAGACTACTGCCGCCGTCCATGAGGACGCGAATGAGATGGTATCTGTCGATTATTGGGTCGAGCACCAAGGCAGCTGATCCTCCATGCCGCATACTAGTCAAGTAGTCCCTGTGATCGAAGGTGATCGGGCAGGCCGACCAGTGGTTAAGTTTGGGGGCGACGGGCTCTATAGCGTCTCTGAGCGTGCGTTCGCGCCTTCTCTTGGGTATGTGAGCCGCGTGGATCATGTTTACTATTTTTACCTCTGGTGGGAATTTTTTTGTCCCCCAGTGTTCGGCTGGCGAGGCTCATCCTCGTCTTCACTTGGTGTTTCCCTTCCCTTTTGTTCGGCATTTAATTTGCCGGCTTTCTTAAAGACCCAACATTCTCTGTGAGTGTGGTTCGCAGGTTTTTCGGGGGTGCCATGAATTTGGCACAGTCTGTCCAGGACTTTGTTCAGGTCGAACGGTCCCTCTTTGTTGCCTTTAAATGGCTTCTTTTGTTGACTGGGTCGAGAGCCCCTGAATCCGGCGTTGACCGTTGTGTTGTCCGGACTTTCTTCCTTGTTTCGACATTTGTTTTTATTGCGCCGTGGCTTCGCATTGCCATCCCTGATTTCGGATGTGCCTGGGTCGTTGGTGCCTCTACGGGCCAACCAGCTGTCTTCACCCGCGCAAAAGCAGGCCATAAGGCTTGTTCAGGCTGCCATTGTCCTCGGCTTTTCTTGGCCGAGGTGTCTGGTGAGCCACTCATCTCGGATACTATGCTTGAAGGCCGCTAGGGCTTCGGCATCCGGACAATCGACAATTTGATTCTTCTTAGTGAGGAATCTATTCCAAAGCTTGCGGGCGGACTCTCCGGGATGTTGGATTATGTGAGTTAAATCGTCAGCGTCCGGAGGTCGGACATAGGTTCCTTGAAAATTGGCCCTGAAGGCATCCTCAAGTTCCTCCCAACTTCCGATTGGATTTTCAGGGAGGCTTTTCAACCAGTGCCGAGTTGGTCCCTTCAACTTGAGGGGAAGGTATTTGATGGCATGGAGGTCGTCCCCACGAGCCATGTGGATGTGAAGGATAAAATCCTCAATCCAGACCCCGGGGTCTGTTGTTCCGTCATATGCCTCTATGTTCACGGGTTTGAAACCCTATGGAATTCATGGTCCAGTACCTCTTCAGTGAAGCACAGAGGGTGACCGGCCCCTCTGTATCTGGACATGTTGTGGCATGATGTCGACTGTTGTTGTGTTCAGTGTTGATTCCGAACTGGTACTCGATCAGTCTGATCGTTTTGGTGATCATAATCCTTCGCCGGAGCGTGTCCTCTAGATCCATATATGGACCTGGTCACGCCGGCCTTTTTGTCTAGTAGCTCACGTAAATCATGTGCGGCGTCAGTGGCTGCTCTGTTGCGGTCATGAAGTGGTTGGTCCGGCCTACTGTCCGTATTGTTCTTCGGTGGAACGACCTCATCGTCAAATTCTGGCAGCAGCTTGCACTTTGGATAGCTCTTTGTGTGGCGATCGTCGCCGTATTTTTCTTCAGTGTCTAGCACTTTATTCCATCTGCGATTTAGCGTTTCCTGTGCGGCCTTAAGCCTTTGCTTCTGCTTCTTTAGACTTCTCGCAATGGCCATAAGCTTTCTGTGGAGGTTATCTCATTCCAAACGTTTTTCCGGGATGAAGATTTCATCATCGTCCGGACTGTGCCCGGGGCGGGTTGATGAGTTCGGCCCTCGGGATCACTATGATCGGACGTCTGTTCCGGGCTGTGTTCGGCGTGACCTGGTTCATCCTACTCCATCGCTGGGTCCATATGGTCATTGTTGCCTTTGGAGTTGTCTGGGGTGTCGATCCTTCTAGCGCTATTATCGCTGTTTTTACTGTGGATGGACTTAGAGCGGCGTCTGTGTCGTCGTTTTGGTTTTTGTCTGGGGGTTTTGTCCTCCGCTTTGTCGCCATCGTCCTCCTTAGGCGTGTCCACCATGTATATATCATATGATGAGGTGGCGGTCCAGCGCCCCATGGGTGGTGGTTCGGAATCGTCCCCTGCGCCGAAGTCCGTATCGTTAGTGTCATCGGAGTCGAAGTCAAGCATGTCTGTTACGTCGTCGACAGTGGCTATGAAGTGGGTGGTGGGTGGGCAACGAATTCCCTCGTCGCCTGCTTCCCACTCGAGCCAGACATGGTTCGGCCAAAAGTCTCCTGACAAAGAGAGAGACTTTAATGAGTTCAGCATGTCGCCAAAGGGCGAGTGCTAGAAGATATCTGCAGCAGTGAACTCCATTACCGGAGCCCAACCAGATTCGGCGGGCTCGGGGGTGCATGGACTAGAACCTACAGCCGGACACGAGTTCGGGGGTCCGGTGTCACAGGCTTCCTTGGGGGTGAAGCCGGTGCTCGGCTCTACCGCCGATGAATGTGCGGCCTCCGGGGTGGGGTCCATCCACCCGTCCTCGGACGATGCGATCTGCCCCGGATTTAAGTCCGGAGCTCCTGTAGGTGCGATATCCCGAGTATTGTCCGACAGCAGGTCTAAGCCGTGCTCATCGTGACTGTTCGGCGCTCCTGGCATAGGCCCGAATCCATCGAAGATCAAGTCTCCACGGATATTGGTCGTGTAGTTCAAGTTTCTGAACCTGACCTAATGGCCAGGGGCGTAGCTGTCGATCTGCTCCAGATGGCCAAGCGAATTGTCCCGCAATGCGAAGCCGCCAAACACGAAGATTTGTCTGGGGAGAAAAGTCTCACCCTGGACCGCGTTGTTGTTGATGATTGAAGGAGCCATCGAGCCTTGCAGCGACGACACAGAGGAACTCTCAATTAAAGCACCAATGTCGGTGTCAAAACCGGCGGATCTCGGGTAGGGGGTCCCGATCTGTGCGTCTAAGGCTAATGGTAACAGGAGGCAAGGGACACGATGTTTTACCCAGGTTCGGGCCCTCTCGATGGAGGTAAAACCCTACTTCCTGCTTGATTGATCTTGATGATATGAGTATTACAAGAGTTGATCTACCATGAGATCGTAGAGGCTAAACCCTAGAAGCTAGCCTATGATGATTATGATTGTGTCTCTAAGGACTAAACCCACCGGTTTATATAGACACTGGAGGGGGCTAGGGTTTACACATAGTCGGTTACAAAGAAGGAAATCTATTATCCAGATCGCCAACCTTGTATTCCACGCAAAGGAGAGTCTCATCCGGACACGGGACGAAGTCTTGAGTCTTGTATCTTCACGGTCCAACAGTCCGGCCAAAGTATATAGTCCAGCTGTCCGGATACCCCCTAATCCAG
The DNA here is from genome assembly GCF_002162155.2 of Triticum dicoccoides. NCBI lineage: Eukaryota > Viridiplantae > Streptophyta > Magnoliopsida > Poales > Poaceae > Triticum > Triticum dicoccoides. The sequence goes on along the minus strand of NC_041393.1, from coordinate 198,275,969 downwards.
GACTCCCTCAGCGGGGCTGCCCCGACCTGGGAGACTCCCACCACGCGAAGAGGCGCCACCACGGCCGCGAGGGGCCACGACGGAGGTCGCGATGTGCTTGCGGGGGCGGCCGCGTCCCCTCTTTGGCGGCGGCAAGCCAGGCCCCTCCTGACGGGCCTTCCCCTTCTCTACAGCTGAGAAACTCTTCGTAGGTGCCATGAGAGTCGCTGCGGGTGAAGAGGCAAGGAGGAAGAAGCAAGCGGAACAGGAGGGGATGAGCGACGGGGGCCTTGCCACCTCCTCATTTATAGCCAGAATAAGGCCAACCGTCGACCCCCACGATCGCAGGTAATGATAACCCACTTTTGCATGCAGCAGGGACTCGTCAAATTGGGCAGTTGCTGAGGCAGCATGGGGAAGCGGAGATGCCCACGTCCCATCAATTGTGATGCGTCGACCAAGGCCGCGGGATGTTGGGGGCACGCGGCGCTTCACACTTGCCCCTTGGCTTCGCCCTGAAGCCAAGTCCGAGCGCGCCTTGGGCCTGGGGACTACTGTCGGCGTTCTAGGAACAGGGGTCCCCAGACTTGCCTTCCTGCGGCCCACGGCGTGGCTCACCAGCGGCCTAGTATGACCCATATTCAGCAACAAACCTTTAATACCCTCGCGAGGGCCAAGCCTCGCGAGGCGGGCGACGAAGACCTCCTCAAGGGCGGCCTCACCAGGCTGGCTCACTAGGGGCGGAGAGATCAAGGCGAGAGGCACCTCGCGAGGTTCCAGTGATGCAAGCCATGATGACAAGGCCAGGCGGGTGCCAGCCCGCGTAGTGTCCTTGTTTCCTCTTTGGTGCTAAAGAGGAGGCGCAGGCGAGGAGTGCCGAGGCGTCAAGCAAAGGTTTCCATATTGGTGCAACGAGACCAAGACTAGTAGGATGGCAGGATGGAGGTCACCGTGGACCCCAAGACGGCGTGATCACCAGAGCCTTTGGTAGGCGAAGACCACCTTTAGTCAAGATTACTTGTACTAGTTGTCCCCCTTAAAAATTGGCCGTTGTTGGATCTCTTCCCGCTCAATATTTGGGGAGAGGACCAGTGCCTCTATAAATAGGACTAGCCACCACCATAGCTAGGGGGTTTCGATCGACTCCACCCTCACACTCACCAGCTCACCAGGCACAAGAACACCTCTCCTCAGGAGGCTGTCCTTCCCTTGTACTATTCATCCTTAGCCCAAGAGGCAATCCACCACCACACACTGGACTAGGGTATTACACCACATCGGTGGCTCGAACCAGTATAAACCTTGTGTCCCTTGTTCTTCGGGTTCGACGTGCTAAGCCTTGAGATCGCGGTGAGGGCGTGAGTTAGGGAAGAGAGAGATCTTCGTACGCACCCCAGAGTTTGAACCTTAAGGGTTTTGCCAGAACCCGAAATTCGACAGTTAGCAAATTCACATCCTTGTAATCAAGACCATCCTCATCAATATCAATCAAGCAGAACTAGGCTTTTACCTAGCCGAACATGGGTAAACTCATGTCCTTCGTTTCCGATCAACCCCGTTCAAGCAACCACCTAGTTGCGATGGCCTCAAGACTTAGTCCTTTCACGAGGACATCTGTCGTGACAAAACCACAATAGTTGGTGCCCACCATGGGGCCTACACATGGTGGTGTTGAGTTCTTGGAGGGAGCTCTTCCAGGGATTGAGGGATACGTGATCGGCTGGATGATGAAGAGCCGACGTGGCAAGCTCTACCTCGATGACTCAGGCTGGGGTGCTGATCTCTACTACACGACCTTCTTCTTGTAGACGTTGTTGGGCCTCCAAGTGCAGAGGTTCAGTAGAAAATTTTCCTCAAGTGGATGACCTAAGGTTTATCAATCAGTGGGAGGCATAGGATAAAGATGGTCTCTCTCAAATAACCCTGCAACCAAATAATAAAGAGTCTCTTGTGTCCCCAACACACCCAATACAATGGTAAATTGTATAGGTGCTCTAGTTCGGCGAAGAGATGGTGATACAAGTGCAATATGGATGGTAGATATGGGTATTTGTAATCTGAAAATATAAAAACAGAAAGATAGCAAGTGGTAAAAGTGAGCGTAAACTGTATTGCAATGCTAGGAAACAAGGCCTAGGGTTCATACTTTCACTAGTGTAAGTTCTCTCAACAATAATAACATAATTGGATCATATAACTATCCCTCAACATGCAACAAAGAGTCACTCCAAAGTCACTAATAGCGGAGAACAAACGAAAAGATTATGGTAGGGTACGAAACCACCTCAAAATTATTCTTTCTGATCGATCTATTCAAGAGTCTGTAGTAAAATAACACGAAGCTATTCTTTCCGTTCGATCTATCATAGAGTTCATACTAGAATAACACCTTAAGACACAAATCAACCAAAACCCTAATGTCACCTAGATACTCCAATGTCACCTCAAGTATCCGTGGTATGATTATACGATATGCATCACACAATCTCAGGTTCATCTATTCAACCAACACAAAGAACTTCAAAGAGTGCCTCAAAGTTTCTACCCGAGAGTCAAGACGAAAATGTGTGCCAACCCCTATGCATAAGTTCACAAGGTCACTGAACCCGCAAGTTGATCACCGAAACATACATCAAGCAGATCACATGATATCCCATTGTCACCATAGATAAGCACATGCAAGACATACATCAAGTGTTCTCAAATCCTTAAAGACTCAATCCAATAAGATAACTTCAAAGGGAAAACTCAATCCATTACAAGAGAGTAGAGGGGGAGACACATCATAAGATCCAACTATAATAGCAAAGCTCGCGATACATCAAGATCGTATCACCTCAAGAACACGAGAGAGAGAGAGAGAGAGAGAGATCAAACACATAGCTACTGGTACATACCCTCAGCCCCGAGGGTGAACTACTCCCTCCTCATCATGGAGAGCGCCGGCATGATGAAGATGGCCACCGGTGAGGGTTCCCCCCTCCGGCAGGGTGCCAGAACAGGATCCCGATTGGTTTTTGGTGGCTATAGAGGCTTGCGGCGGTGGAACTCCCAATCTAGGTTATTTTCTGGAGGTGTCTGTATATATACGAATTTTTGGCGTCGGGAACAAGTCAAGGGGGTCTCCGGGCTGTCCACGAGACAGGGGGGCATGCCCCCCTTCCTCGTGGGCAGCCCAGGACTCTTCTGGCCCAACTCTTTCACTCCAGGGGCTTCTTTTGGTCCATAAAAAATCATTAAAAATTGGCACGTTAATTGGACTCCATTTGGTATTCCTTTTCTGCAAAACTCAAAAACAAGGAAAATAGAAACTGGCACTGGGCTCTAGGTTAATAGGTTAGTCCCAAAAATCATATAAAATAGCATATAAATGCATATAAGGCATCCTAGATGGATAATATGATAGCATGGAACAATCAAAAATTAAAGATACATTGGAGACGTATCAAGCATCCCCAAGCTTACTTCCTGCTCGTCCTCGAGTAGGTAAATAATAAAAACAAATTTTTTGATGTGGAATGCTACCTAACATATTTATCAATGTAATCTTCTTTATTGTGGCAAGAATATTCAGATCCATAAGATTCAAGACAAAAGTTTAATATTGACATAAAAATAATAATACTTCAAGCATACTAACCAAGAAATCATGTCTTCTCAAAATAACATGGCCAAAGAAAGTTATCCCTATAAAATCATATTGTCTAGCTATGCTCTATCTTCATCACACAAAATATTTAAATCATGCACAACCCCGATGACAAGCCAAGCAATTGTTTCATACTTTTGATGTTCTCAAACTTTTTCAATCTTCACGCAATACATGAGCGTGAGCCATGGACATAGCACTGTAGGTGGAATAGAATGGTGGTTGTGGAGAAGACAAAAAGGGAGAAGATAGTCTCACATCAACTAGGCGTATCAACGGGCTATGGAGATGCCCATCAATAGATATCAATGTGAGTGAGTAGGGATTGCCATGCAATGGATGCACTAGTGCTATAAGTGTATGAAAGCTCAAAAAGAAACTAAGTGGGTGTGCATCCAACTCGCTTGCTCACGAAGACCTAGGGAAATTTGAGGAAGCCCATCATTGGAATATACAAGCCAAGTTCTATAATGTAAAATTCCCACTAGTATATGAAAGTGACAACATAGGAGACTCTCTATCATGAAGATCATGGTTCTACTTTGAAGCACAAGTGTGGTAAAAGGATAGTAGCATTGCCCCTTCTCTCTTTTTCTCTCATTTTTTTTGTTTTTTTGGGCCTTCTCTTTTTTTTGGCCTCTTTTTTTTCTTTTTTTCTTTTTCGTCTGGAGTCTCATCCCGACTTGTGGGGGAATCTTAGTCTCCATCATCCTTTCCTCACTGGGACAATGCTCTAATAATGATGATCATCACACTTTTATTTACTTACAACTCATGAATTACAACTCGATACTTAGAACATAATATGACTCTATGTGAATGCCTCCGGCGGTGTACCGGGATAAGAAATGAATCAATAATGACATGTATGAAAGAATTATGAAGGCGGATTTGCCACAAATACGATGTCAACTACATGATCATGCAAAGCAATATGACAATGATGAAGCATGTCATAATAAACGGAACGGTGGAAAGTTGCATGGCAATATATCTTGGAAGGGAAAATTTTGTTTTTGCCACTCTAGATTTCGCCAATTTTGCTTATGCCACTCTAAAATTTGACATCTCGTTTTTGCCACTCGTATTTTTGAGAATGTATCGCAAATGCCACTCTATCAGGTCAAACCACGTTTTGACCAAACAGAGTAGGTAAAAGACCATTTTGCCCCTGGTTTTTTGTTTTGCTTTTGCCACTGCAGTTTTCGTAGTCTGAAATTTTGCTAATATCCGACAAAACAACAGATCCATTGGTTCGGCTGAGTTCATCTGCTAATAAGAAAAGAAAATTATAAACTAATTAAGCAGCCACGCATCCATATATTCATACATCTCTGATTCATTACACTTTCACACACATCATCAGGAGCGCAAGGTACATCACATACGTATGCTGATACGCATCTCCCTCTCCCCAATTCAGCAGACTTGAACACACATCAACATCAAGCACACACTAAGCCCAACACATAGCATGCATCTCCGATTCAACATCAAGTAGGAAGCAACCTAGACGGGGAGTGGAGCTACCGCATCTAGGACATACGGGAGCGCTGATTGGAGGTAGCGCCATGGACGCACGGGAGTACGTCGTAGCCATGGAGAAGAGCAGCAGGAGATGGACGACGAGGCGTGCCCACGCAATCGGCGCTGATGACGAGGCGGAGCTCTGGAAGCACACAGCCGGCGTTGGAGACGAGATAGAGGCGCGCAGGCCCATGGGCTCCCAGATCCCGGGTGAGCAGGGGCTGCGTCTCCATCTCGGACGAGAGGAGGTAGGGGAGGTGGGTCGTTGCCGTCGCTTGGGCACGAGGAGAGCGACGTAGTGCGAGGAGGTAGGCCCCGACGGTGGGGCTCCTCCACGAGGAGCGCAACCGGCGGCTAGGAATCGCGCTCCGACTAGGCGGCAGTTGCGGCAGGAGCCACGCCGATCGGCAGGGGCGAAGGGCCGCGCGTCCGGCTGGAGGCAGCTGGTTGCTATGGCGCGCGGGGAAGTCGACTGGAGATGGCGACGTGGTGGCCGGATTTTGGTGGCGGCTCCGGTGATTGGGTGCGGGTGTGTGCTGCGGGTAGGTTAGCTTAGGACGAGTATGTGTATAGATTAGGGCCCGGGTCACTACCAAAGTTGACCCACAAGTCAGTAGGGGCAACTTATGTCATTTTTGGAAAAACTGACAGGTTTTTTCCTGGTCAACTGGGTAGAAGAAACGGTCAACTCATGAAAGTGTAACAGAATGGCATTTGTGATACATTGTCAAAAACTAAGAGTGGCAAAAGTGAGATGTCAAATTTTAGAGTGGCATAAGCAAAATGGCAAAACCTAGAGTGGCAAAAACAAAATTTTGCCATCTTAGAATGGCTATGGAAATGCCATAATAGGTAGGTATGGTGGCTGTTTTGAGGAAGGTAATGGTAGGTGTATGGTACCGGCGAAAGTTGCGCGATACTAGAGAGGCTAGCAATGGTGGAAGGGTGAGAGTGCGTATAATCCATGGACTCAACATTAGTCATAAAGAACTCACATACTTATTGCAAAAATCTATTAGTTATCGAAACGAAGTACTACGCGCATGCTCCTAGGGGGATAGATTGGTAGGAAAGGATCATCGCTCGTCACCGACCGCCACTCGTAAGGAAGACAATCAATAAATAAATCATGCTATGACTTCATCACATAACTTTACTACCATGACTCTAATATCACCATCTTCATATCTCAAAACAATCACAAGGAATCAAACTTCACATAGTTATCGATGCACTTTATATGGAAGTTTTTATTATATCCCTCTTGGATGCCTATCATATTAGGACTAAATTCATAACCTATGAAAATTACCATGCTGTTTAAGACTCTCAAAATAATATAAGTGAAGCATGAGAGTTCATCTATTTCTTCAAAATAAAACCACCACCGTGCTCTAAAAAGATATAAGTGAAGCACTAGAGCAAATGACAAAACTACTCTGAAAGATATAAGTGAAGATCAATGAGTAGTCGAATAATTACACAACCATGTGAAGACTCTCCAACATTTAAGAATTTAAGATCTTGGGACATTATTCAAATATCAAACAAAACTAAATAAAATAAAGTGACACTCCAAGCAAAACACATATCATGTGGTGAATAAAAATATAGCTCCAAGTAAAGTTACCAATGAACGAAGATGAAAGAGGGGATGCCTTCCGGGGCATTCCCAAGCTTAGGCTCTTGGTTGTCCTTGAATATTATCTTTGGGTGCCTTGGGCATCCCCAAGCTTAGGCTCTTGCCACTCTTTATTCCATAGTCCATCGAATCTTTACCCAAAACTTGAAAACTTCACAACACAAAACTTAACAGAAAACTCGTAAGCTCCGTTAGTATAAGAAAATAAATCATCACTTAGGTACTGTTGTGAACTCATTCTAAATTCATATTGGTGTAATATCTACCATATTCCAAATTCTCTATGGTTCATACCCTCCGATACTACTCATAGATTCATCAAAATAAGCAAACAACACAATGAAAACAAAATATGTCAAAAACAGAACAGTCTATAGTAATTTGTATCATTCGAATACTTCTGTAACTCCAAAATTTCTGAAATAAATTGCTGGACCTGAGGAATTTGTCTATTAATCATCTGCAAAAATAATAAACCTAAAAACACTCTTCAATAAAAAATGGCAGCTAATTTCGTGAGCGCAAACGTTTCTGTTTTTTACAGCAAGATCGCAAAGACTTCACTCAAGTCTTCCCAAAGGTTCTACTTGGCACAAATACTAATTAAAACATAAAACCACATCTAAACATAGGCTAGGCGAATTATTTATTACTAAACAGGAGCAAAAATCAAAGAACAAAAATAAAATTGGGTTGCGTCCCAACAAGCGCTAACGTTTAACGCCCGTAGCTAGACATGATGATTTCAATGATGCTCGCATAAAAGATAAGAATTAAAACATAAAGAGAGCATCATGAAGCATATGAATAGCACATTTAAGTCTAATCCACTTCCTATGCATAGGGAGATTTTGTGAGCAAACAACTTATCGAAACTATAATCAACTAGCATAGGAAGGCAAAACAATCATAACTTCAAGATTTTCAACATATAGGGAGGAAAATTGATATTACTAGTCGTCAACCCGTGCATTCGCACGGGCTAGCATGCAAAGAAATACACTTTGATAACCATTTACAAAAATGCTTTTGGTTTTAAAAAATGGACAGTAGGTATGTAGCACACGCATATCTAATATGATTACATAATTTGGTAATAAAATTCTATTTTATAATGCTAACTCTCTACTAAGATATAATTTATAATAATAATTTTAATGTAATATATTTTAAGTGGTCTAGGGGAAAGGGATTACTATTGTTTCGTTAAGTTGTGATTAGATGGTTTGTATGATGTTTCCTTTTTTGGTCGTCCCATCTCTCATTATTCTCAAATACTATGATATACAGTTGACATAAATATGAAGGTGATATTGGTGACATCGTTGCAAATGTGAAGTTTGTTTTATGTGCTATCTCCTACGAAATTTTCCAATACAGAATATATAAGAATCTATGTTTAGATCAAGAGGTGCCATGAAAGTAAACACTTTCTCTGGTTCAAGTAGTTTGCAAAAACAATCAGCAATCCTCCCAGCATTTTAAATTTTTTATACTTATTCATGAAATAATATTTTTATCTGCCACAACTTTATTTGATATGTTTTCACTCGATTCCATGCAAAAAGCGTATTATCATACCAAGATGAGAGGGCAATAATTTGTTTTCATGTTTTGGTCGCAAAGAACGAATGCATGCACACTGTCCTATGGGTTATACATGCAATTCCCTAATAATAGGAAACACATTTGGTTACATTATCTTACACGGTCGATTTATTCCATCAAGAATAAATATTTACCCTAACTTTTTCTGCATACCGTAGTCGAATGACACTAAACTAAATGTATGATTTTATTCTTCATTATATTGCCTTCTTATTTACATAAATGTTGGATAGATGCCTTTATTATATGCCTTCAGTTATTGATCAATTTATTTCTAAAAATAATATATTGAATTGACAATTTCTAGATATTTTGGTGTACGATGTATATTTAATCAGTTAACAGTGAGCTATACAAATAGTGATACATGACATATGTCTATACTCAGGCATGTAAATATGAGAACTTTGTCATGCATCATCCATAAGGATAGCTTTTGTATCATGTAAATATGAGTACTTCTGTAAGTATGAAATAGTCGCGTTTGTGCTTTTCTTGACGTTTTTCCTCCTTTATTTGTATATATCGATTTCTTGGTAAAAATGTTGTCACTTCAGACCAATCAGTTGTTCCACCCACGTACATATATGTACTCCCTCCGTTCGGAATTACTTGTCACGAAAATGGATGTATCTAGATGTATTTTAGTTCTAGATACATCCATTTCCGAGACAAGTAATTTCGAACGGAGGGAGTATGAATTTTGCAAGAAAGCTAATTAAAGAGAAGCATTAGCCGTGATGACTACACTACATTATCGTTACGTTGGTTGCCTGCGGAAATTAATAATCAAATATAACTACGCCTCCGCACTACTCCAAGGCAGCCCACTTATGTTTGTTGATCTGCCACCGATAGAAATCTCTTTTGCTGAAGATAACCTCACCATATAGTTCTGAGGACTTCTATTAAATCTTAGACAGATGTTAACAGAAAGAGAGCAACGTGATGTTTTTCCCAAAAATAGTACCCCCTTGGATCCAAAATAAGTGTAATAAGTGCCGCGACACTTATTTTGGATCGGATCAAGCAGTAAAACTGACAATATACAATGATTTGCAAACTACTATGACGAGTTGTTTGAAGCACTGCATCATCTCCCGAAGATTGCAATTTCAGTTCAGTACGTACAGAAGGCAAGAGCTAGAGATAAAAACTAATGGCGCATATGTTTTCAAACTTAGTTACTAATAAGATCATTGGATTTGCAATCAAAGTAATTCATATGATACACACTCATAAAGATTTTAGTAGATGTTCCTATTGTCTTTGATTGATCATAAACATATTCTGCCTATCTTTATGAAGCTCGTTCCTACAATCCAAGGGAACTATTACATAAGCATGTGAGCAGACCAGGAAAACATCAACAAAGCACAAACGTAATTTATTTCATATTATTTCAGGTGAGAAAACATCCATTAGAACGCCACCACCACTCCAACGTAATTCCTCCACTCGGTATATGATATGGAGAATAAAAAAAGGGTAGTTAGTACTTAGTTGGAAGCGTACAATATGTTAATTTTACAGGTATGAGCTCATAATTTGCATGAAGAATATGCTCTTGTGAGCTCGAGCTCACATGCACCCTTTGCTACAGTAAAATCGAAAATATATATTTAAAAAGTTCAAAAATATCTGAATTTTTTTTACAACAAACATTGATGTCTTTTTCACATGCATGCAAAACTTCACGACAAAATGACATTTATGCAGGTGTCACATCCCTAGCTTCTGGTGCTGCCTGGTGTGTGCATCATGTTTAAATTCTGAAACTTGAACTGAGGAATTTTGGAAGCCTCAAAAACTTAAATAAAAGAGGGGCAAAAACCCTAGAAATCTCATTCATTGCTCCAAAATGCTCTTCTTAAATGTTTAATAATTTTTGGTAAGGGTTCTGGTCCCAACCAAAATATTGAACATTTTTAAGGAATTATTTTTGGGACTTTGGATTTAATTCTTTAGCTATTTGAATTTGAATTATATTCATATAATTAGAATATAATTTCAAATACCCCTGATATATTTTATAAGCTTTTGGAAAAGTCCATTTAGCAATATAAAATATTCAGAGGAGTTTTTGGCATTGTTTGAATTATTTTAAATTCAAAACAGTGGCAAAATAAATTAAATAAACAAAATAGAAGAAAAAAATAAAAAGAACAGAAGCCTACCTGGGCCACTTACCTGTAGCCGGCCCAGCTGACCAGCTCCTCCCGCTGGCCCAGCCACCGCCGCCTCCCTCCCCTGTCGCCTTCCTCCTCTGCCAGGAGGACGGGCACGCGCCCGGCGCGCGCGGCCACGCGCCCCGGCCACCTCCTCCCTGCCTGGCTGCCTCCTCCTCCCCTGGTCCCTCCCGCGACGCCACGTAGTCCCCGACCCCCTCTCCCTTCTCCCTCTCTCCCGCGTCCTCATCCTCTCCCCGGAACCCTCTCCCCCCCCTCCTCTGTTCTCCTCACCGAGCGGAGCCCGTCGCCGCCGCTCGCCATAACCACGGCCACCGGGCCTCCCTCGCTCCCCCGACTAGCCCAGAGGCTCCGCCTCGACCCCCTCTTCCCTCTCCACCGACCCACGGCCCTC
>NC_041393.1:198256881-198261799 GCF_002162155.2 Triticum dicoccoides | reverse complement strand
ATGCCTGTCCCTGTAAGTCTGTGCCACTTTGGGTTTACGACTAGCCATGTCAGCCCGGGCTCCTTATCATATGGATGCTAGCGACACTGTCATATACGTGTGCCAAAAGGCGCAAACGGTCCCGGGCAAAGGTAAGGCGACACCCGTGGGAATACCGTGCGTGAGGCCGCAAAGTGATATGAGGTGTTACATGCTAGATCGATGTGGCATTGAGTCGGGGTCCTGACAGCGTTGGTATCAGAGCTTGACTGCCTGTAGGATTACCAAGCCAAACTGGTCGAAGTTGAGTCTAGAAATTCTTTAGTTATATAAGGGAATTGATTGTGGGATGGAACGTAAGGCTCTTTTTACTCCTTATACCTTATGCCTTCTGATCTGAGTCATCTTATCTTTCCTACGGGGTTAAGGAACTAGGCTATCTCTTCTTTCTATCAGGATCACGTGTTACTAATCAGTGGACTTATAAGATTGTTGGATTTAAGTCTCAGTTCAGTTCCTACTACTTCCGTATGATAATTGTTGATCTCGGAACCTTGATATTGTGCTTCTAAGTGGTTATGCCACCATTTTTGTAAATGTCTCAAATCTTTTCCGAGCATTTACAGCCGTTATGCTGTCCGAGTCATCCCAGGTTTCTAAATAGTCGGATGCATTTGCAAATCCCTTCCTCCTGTTTCCGATGTGCCTTTGGTCAGATTAATCACACAAATCAGTGAGTTGAGGTACTCTATTGCCTTGACATTTATGTCGGAATTATTATTATGACCCTAGGTGTCTCAGGGGATCATCTAGTGGTCTAGCCATGATTTGTGTCCTAGTGTGATGATTCTGGCCTTTATTCTCGAAAGCATCCCGTGATGCCACTTAGTTAGTAGGCATTTCACTTCTGGGTCTTCGACCCGAGATTCACTCTACTTACTTCATGTTGATAGTAATTGCTAGCGCCTTTAGGATATTAGTAACCTTTGCGATAGTCCTCAAGGTCTGTGGTATATCCTTCTTCCAAATACCATGAACCACTTACGGCAAAAGTTTGTTGGATCAAAAGATCACAACAGGAGTGCTCTCTATGGGTTCTCCATTCATAATTGTGACTCTGCCAGTTCTACCCTTCTGCATGGGTTATCCGGAAGAAATATGTTAACCTTGGTTCGATATACTAATCTATGCATCCACAACTCAGAAAATTATATGTTCCTTTGAGTTGTTCTCTTTAGTTGCATTCTGACCCTCGTCTATCAATTGATAGTCAGGAGTAATTGTGCATTCGTGTTGTCAATGCTTATTACTCTTGTGGTCCGTCAAGCCATTCTATCGCGGAATGACTAGGAGAAACAAACTCCAGTACCTCTTCCCTATCCAGGATTGGGTCAAAGAAGTTGTGCTCCGCAGATCGAATTGCTAATCCAGCTTTTGTTCTGCTCTACCTTGGAGTATTACATATTTTATATCGAGATTGTTGTAGGAATTGCACACCATCCTATGAACTCTTGGTACAGTGATACTTCCTGCCATCATTGTCATTCCTCGGCCCTCGTGTTGATGCAACCGGAATACCGACAAATGAATTGTGATGTGTGAAATCAATACTGCTAGCAACTCTGTTGCTTGGTAGTTAAAGGATAATAATTTCATTCTTAGCGTGTTGGTTCTTGAATCATCATTCTAAGATTGATCGTGCTACCTAGTCCTTATTTCCGGTGCACTCTTCGATCAATGAGCTAGGATTGTGTCAATCCCTCATTTTTTTTCTTTTTGATCATATCATCTTGTCCTGAAAAGCGAGATTGTTCTCGAGCTTAGTAACATACCGGTGGTTCATGATTTTCTGAATATCTTCTCGGAAGTATCACCAGGTCGTCACCTGACCGTTATGTTGAGCTCGTGATCAAGTTGGGTTCTTGTGAACCACCTTCTCTCCAAGAATCGGTGTTAGATATCCCTGAGCTAGCTGGTTAAGCTAGACAACAACTTGGAGAGTTGGAGGATAAAAGCTTGCCTGACTTAGTTCGTTCCAAAGGAATAATCTTGTGTAGTGTGTGTTGAAGAAAGATGATATCTTCATCGATTGGTCCCTGTGATCAGTTGCTGGACCTATTGTCATATCAATCCCTTGATTTGAGTGTGGGCTATCGTCAAATCAAATCAGTACCAACGATGCTCGTAATGTTATCCTACTCGTGGTTGATCCCTCGAGCATACACCATTACATCTTTGGTCTGACCAATGCTATCACCGTGTTCACATGATGGTGGAAGTCCAGTGATATGGAAATTCCGATGAGTTGCTGTTGAGCCCATCGGTAGCATTTTGTCTCCCCCCATGAATCATGTTGAACATCAACCTAGTGTTGGAAACTTGTGTAAGCATTTCTTCGTGTTTCGTTCATGAAGCATATGTTTGGATGAAAGTAGTGACTTTCCCTAATTCATGTGCATATGATGCAAGTTGCCGCCATGAATTCGAGGAAGATTGTTTTGTTTCCTTGGAATCATCCCAAATCAGTCATGCACACGTGCGAAGTATTCTATGGTCTGGAGACTTGCAACCTTCATTCCATATGTGTCCCGAGCACACCAAGCCACTGATTGATTTGTTCAAGGAGAAGAAGTTCCTTCATAAGAGCTAATCATATGACTTATGCAAGGACTTCGTTATCCACGGTGATGGTTCCCAACCAGAACTCGGTAGTGTTTTATTATAAGACTACCACGTGGTCATGTTTGTCTGGGACAACGTGTTCACATGTTTGTAGCAGAACCAGCTCATGTTTTGGAGCTTACTATCGTAGTTCATTTCCCGAGAATCTCGCAACGTCATCCCGTCGATTTGTGTTGCAAACTTTCGTTTTTCTTCCTAGACTCGATGAGTCTGGAATATCCTAACACCAACCAGAGCTGAATCTCAGGCAGATATGATGGTTGGAACATTTCCCTAAGAACTATAATATTGGTCTCTCGATAACCGGTAAGGTGGATGTCGTGGCCAACACACCCATCCGGTAGACCTATTATTATAGTATCTTGTTTGAGGAAGTTGGCCACCTCCCCATAGGGATTTCGTAGGATTACTCCCTAGTTGCCCCTATGGATTTCTGAGATCCCGAAGTCCGACCTTTTTACTTGATGTTCTAGATATCAAACCATATCTATGGACGAATTACGCTAGCACATCAAGGAGAACATTAGAAGCGGAGTGCTAAATGTCTCTCGGTCGATCATCCAGATTTTGTTCCTTGGCTCGCTAAGGTGAAATCTGAGAAAGTGTTATCCTCCTTTGCATCTGCATCGTCCATCGCTATTCATCATGGTAGTATGTTGTGTTGTCAGCACCCTTGACACGGTTGTTGATAAAACCTTGATGATTGTGGAAATGCTCAAGTTCTTGAGAGCACGCACAAGCGCTACGTGTTATCATCGGCTCTAATTGGGATGCTCTCAGTTCCCTCGGCAATGCTGTGACCTTCTCAAACAGTGAATCCACTCTCTATTGTTGGGTTCTTCCCCAGTTACCAGAATCATTCCCAGCATTGGCATTTTGTTCCCAGCTTGCACCGCCAATGTGTCATTCTACCATGGGTCTCTTCCATTTCCGGTGATAAGCAAATTCATCCATTGCGTTGTCTTCAACAAGGTAATCCACATCGTCCAAGTCTGAGTATGCCATTCTACCGACCCCCTCCAAATGATCGCTCGAGAATTGCCTTAGGCTGGTTTAAAGAGTTTCAATGATCTCTGAATCAAAAGTAATTCTTTTTGCCACTTAAGGAAATAATCTACGAATCACCCTCCTTCAGGATGTTTCGTCGTGGTATCATGGCAACTCAACTCCTCGCTACGTGGACAATCGTTTACCACATTCTTGAGTCTGGAATTGTTGTCTACCTAGTGAAACTTCGTCATCCGTTTCTTTCCACCCCTCTTGATGTGTATCTCATGACTCAACCCGAGAGATGGTCCTATGTCTCACTCCATGAGTTGTTCGATCTTCGAGAAGATCGACCCTTCTAGAGTCTCCTTCTTCCCTCCATGTCATGTTGACAGGATTTTCAAGGCAAGACTTCAAGACAATGATGGTGAATGAATCAACGTTCAACTGAAGTGCACCCTGGATCGTGAAGATTATACTAGTTTGCGTTTCCCCTTCATCTTACTCTACGCTTGAATCTCGAGACGAGATTCTTGTTTAGTGGGGGTGAGTTGTCACATCCCTAGCTTCTGGTGCTGCCTGGTGTGTGCATCATGTTTAAATTCTGAAACTTGAACTGAGGAATTTTGGAAGCCTCAAAAACTTAAATAAAAGAGGGGCAAAAAACCTAGAAATCTCATTCATTGCTCCAAAATGCTCTTCTTAAATGTTTAATAATTTTTGGTAAGGGTTCTGGTCCCAACCAAAATATTGAACATTTTTAAGGAATTATTTTTGGGACTTTGGATTTAATTCTTTAGCTATTTGAATTTGAATTATATTCATATAATTAGAATATAATTTCAAATACCCCTGATATATTTTATAAGCTTTTGGAAAAGTCCATTTAGCAATATAAAATATTCAGAGGAGTTTTTGGCATTGTTTGAATTATTTTAAATTCAAAACAGTGGCAAAATAAATTAAATAAACAAAATAGAAGAAAAAAAATAAAAAGAACAGAAGCCTACCTGGGCCACTTACCTGTAGCCGGCCCAGCTGGCCAGCTCCTCCCGCTGGCCCAGCCCACCGCCGCCTCCCTCCCCTGTCGCCTTCCTCCTCTGCCAGGAGGACGGGCACGCGCCCGGCGCGCGCGGCCACGCGCCCCGGCCACCTCCTCCCTGCCTGGCTGCCTCCTCCTCCCCTGGTCCCTCCCGCGACGCCACGCAGTCCCCGACCCCCTCTCCCTTCTCCCTCTCTCCCGCGTCCTCATCCTCTCCCCGGAACCCTC
>NC_041393.1:198227881-198255612 GCF_002162155.2 Triticum dicoccoides | reverse complement strand
TTATCAGAAAAATTCAAGGAATCCATCTGTACCATTTTCATGCATGTTAGAACAACTTATAGGTGCTGTTTAGCACAAATCAATTAAATGGCATTTGAATAATCACATATGGAGTTTGAATTTGAATCTTGTATTCAAACCAACTTCATTTAACTTGTTGCTAGATGCATTAGCCCAAAACACATTCGTTTTGCCATGTCATGATCATGCATCATATTGTGCATTGCATTGATTGTGTTCCCTTCTGTGTTGCCGGTATTTGTCCCCTCTCGATAGACGTGATACCGATGAGGTGATCGTTGACACCGATGAAGAGCTATATTATCTTCAGAAGTGCCAGGCAAGCAAAACCCCCTTGTTCATTCCGATACAATCCCACTCTCTCGCTCCTGCTCTCTTTTACTGCATTAGGACAACAACGACATATTTGTTACTTGCTGCGGTAGCTGAACCCCTTTATCCTTTGCATGACCTGTCATTGCCACAGTAAATAGATGAAACCCACTAGCATGAGTAGGAGTTGTTTGAGCCCTGTTGTGCCTACTCATTCATGCTTGTTTGTCATGCCTGCTACTGCTTAGAGTTGAGTCAGATCTGATTCATCGGGGATGAATCAGAGGTGTGTGAACATGTCCTACTATGTGTGAGCTAAGTGTGTGAACACGATTTGGTAAAAGGTGTCGGTGAGAGGCCATGTAGGAGTACATGGTGGGTTGTCTCATTGAAGCCGTCCTTAGGAACTGAGTTCTGTGTTTGTGATCCATGATTCAGCTACTACCATGCATTGGGCCCTGAAATATGACCCCGCTCGACTTCTTATTCACCCTAGTCCTCTGTCCAGGAGTTGCAAGTAGTTTCTGGTGTTTGTAGTATGCTGGAGGCCGTGGACAGCGCTGACCGTAGGGGTGGGCTGTGATGCGGTAGGCACGTGGCCGGGTAAACCGGGCACCCGTTTGGTGTCACGGAACCCTGTTCACATCGTTTGGGGCTGTGAGCGAAACTCCGGCCGGATCTCCTCATGGATGGAACCCGAATAGGCGATAAACCTGGACTAGAGACTTAGGTGTTTAGGTAGGTCGTGGTCTACACCCACGTCGGCTTTCGCTTGAAGTCTGCCGAGCACATGTCGTGTGCAGACGCTAAGTGGTGGAAACATGTATGAAGAAGTACACCCCTGCAGGGTTAACATCATCTATTCGAATAGACGTGTCCGCGGAAAAGGACTTCTGGGTTGCTTATATCAGTTCATAGACAAGTGAAAGTGGATACTCTAAAATACGCAAGATAAGCGTGAGTGCTATGGATGGCGTTCTCGTAGGGAGACGGGAGCGGATCCATAGTGGTGTATTGATATGGTGAATATGTGGACTCGTGTGCGCCACCTCAAAAGAGTTACTTGCAGTCGTAATTCAGGATAGCCACCGAGTCAAAGCTGGCTTGCTGCAGTTAAACCCCACCATCCCCTTGTTGAAAATGATGCATATGTAGCTAGTTCTGATGTAAGTCTTGCTGGGTACATTTGTACTCACGTTTGCCTATTTTATGTTTTTGCAGAGAGACTTCAGTCTCACTAGTAGTTCCACGTGGACTTCGACGTTTAGCTTGTTACCTCAGCTACGATCTTGTGCCCTCGGCAGGATCTGTTAGATAGTCAGGCTTCTCAGCCTTTTTCATTTATAGATGTCTGTACTCAGACATGATAGCTTCCGCTTGTGCTTTGATTTGTATGCTCTGATTGTTGGGTCATGAGACCCCTGTTTGTAATATCTCGCTCCTCGGAGCCTAATGAATAAACTACTTGAGTCGTAGAGTCATTTTGTGATACCATGTTGTATTGCACATATCGAGCATATTGTGTGTATGTTATTGAAATGCTTGGTATGTGTGGGATCTGACTATCTAGTTGTTTATCTTTAGTAGCCTCTCTTACCGGGAAATGTCTCCTAGTGTTTCCACCGAGCCATGGTAGCTTGCTACTGCTCCGGAACACTTAGGCTGGCCGGCATGTGTCCTTCTTCGTTCCTGTGTCTGTCCCTTCGGGGAAATGTTACGCGATGAATACCGGAGTCCTGTTAGCCCGCTACAGCCCGGTTCACCGGAGTCCTGCTAGCCCAGTGCTACAGCCTGGATTCACTCGCTAATGACCGACACGTTCGATGCTGGGTCATGGATGCCTGTCCCTGTAAGTCTGTGCCACTTTGGGTTTACGACTAGCCATGTCAGCCCGGGCTCCTTATCATATGGATGCTAGCGACACTGTCATATACGTGTGCCAAAAGGCGCAAACGGTCCCGGGCAAAGGTAAGGCGACACCCGTGGGAATACCGTGCGTGAGGCCGCAAAGTGATATGAGGTGTTACATGCTAGATCGATGTGGCATTGAGTCGGGGTCCTGACAGCAGGTCTCGGTGAAAAAAAAAACAAAATCGATGCTCCAAAATGCTTCCAAAAACAGTTTTTTTGGAGCATGGTTTTGTATTTTTTGCTGAGGCCTCCACAAATGTCATTTCATCACGAAAATTGGCACGCATGTGTTACACACATCAATGTTTGTTGCCAAAAAAATTAGATTTTTATGAACTTTATAAATATATTTTCGATTTTACTGTAGCAAAGGGTGCATGTGAGCTCGAGCTCATATACTCCATGTCGCAAGATGCCGTAATCTAAGAAAGGTAACTCAGTCAAGATATATATCTGAATTACATTAGAAGAATTGTGATCCTGATACTATATGTCATTATCAATGAAACCCACCAAGTTCTAGTCCGAAGCATGCACCCCTACTCAACAAAATGAAAGATAAGGCCCCTGCCAGTTAATCTATGATTTTTCTCTTGTACATCTCATCAAACACATGGAGTACACACATCTATAGATGGGAAATTTGAGTGCTGGTGGTTGTAGAGTAGTAGAAGGACGACACCTAGACATATATGGTGAAATAAAGGATGGTGTAAAGAGTGCCCTTTTATTCTCCCAAAAAAGGCAATCAAGTTTGAGAAGATCAACTCAGATAAATTTGTCCCAATCCAGATGACAGTTGCAATGTTCTTGAGAATTTTTTTTTTATGGGATATGTTTCTGCTTCTAGGCCACAACACCAATTTATCTATCAGTCCTGTAAAACCATTTTTTCACAAAAAACTGTTTTAGGGACAGAATAAGATGGAATAAATGTTCAATAAACTATCAGGCTGCATATATTGGTTAAGCACAAATAAGAAATTTCAAACAGAACTTGCACTGGGCAAAATGGACAGACTACAGGAAAACACCTCGTAGATTCTTGTACAGAGTCCGTATCAACATATGTTGGCACCGGGAAGAAGATCCAAACAATGATTCCATGAACTGAGAACCTGCAACGACAATCCTGGTGAATACCCTCAATGATTTTATTTACGACAGAGAAAATAAAACAATAGTTCAGACCTCAGCGGGAGAGTAGCAAAATCGGCCTCAGAGCCGAAGAGAGGACGCATGGCCAAAAGCCCAAAATTGCAAGAGATTGCTCTATGATCTTGGCATCGGGGATTGCTCATACTTCGGCAGTAGCTGAAGTGGGTGCCCACGGTAGAGAGATCGCTTCTCCTGCTTGCCCACCATAAACAGAAACAGACACATCGATCCTGGGTTGACCAGATGGACTAATCATCATAAAACTGTAGAATCAATGTGGAGGGTCAAAGTAATTTGCTTAAAGTTTTCAGAGAACACTATGTGCAGTATGTAAACTGTCAGAAACACTATTATGCTGAGGTATAAATCTAAGTAATAGACATGATTGGTACAGTCTACATTCATATATGAATTGGTGATTGTGTATCTTATTTCTCGTACGTTTGTCCCATCTCTCGAACCGTACTACAAGAATTGTTTGTTCAAGAAACGATGCTAATTCAGCTCAATATAAATTACCTACAACTAATAAGAAACGATGAAGCAAAGTTGAATACATCTTCCCTATTTTTGTTAAAAAACATGAATTAATGAATGTATAAAGAGGAGAGATTAGTGGAGAATCACATGCATAACGCTCTTGGCCTTTTTGACTTAACTCCTTTGAACCCAAACTTGATACGGCAGCATAACAGGCAGGATGATGGCGTTGACAACCCTATGTGCATGCACCAGGTAGTAAAGCAGGTCCACCTTGTATGTTTGTTTTGTAGAGACATGGTTCTTTTCACTATTAATGTGGCTGGGCATTGGGGCGGTGAAGAACATAGAGAGATCAGAGGCAACAATGGGCAGACATGGAATTTTTCTGCTATGCTTCTTGATGTACAGAACTGGATGTTTCCGGTTCTGGTCTCAATTAGCCCCTGAAAAGGATCAGATTCCAATGGCTTCTTCTTTTTGTGCTTGCACCCTTGAGAGTTGGGTGCCCTTCGCCTTCGATGTCCGACGCATCTGTGTGTTTGACATTCGGCTGAACTATTGATGGTGCCACAATGCAATGCATCTTGAACATATTCATGCATGTATGTAAACTGCTATCTACAGCAGGGCCATACTATATTAAGATCATCAAGTACCTTGTACCAAGTAAAGAGTAATCATCAAAAACATAATCAAGCACCAAGTAAAGAGTATTACCAAGAATCATGCAGAGCTTTCTACCCAACTTGCAGCTTTTATCTCCCCTGCTTGGGTATGTGGCAGACCCAAAATAGTACAGCTTGGAACTCAGCGAGATGCATTGAATAGTTCAACCAAGGAACAGCCGTTGGCATACCCATCTGCATGCTGGAAACCGGAAACGACCACCAATCCAGCTTCTTCCTGAAAAAGAGAGCAGAGAAGAATAGAGTAGAGATATAATGAGAGATGCACATGAAGGTTGCTTACCTGCTTGGAGGTTCACGATGATGTCCGGAGGAACACGGTGTGGTTAAGATTTGGCGACAAAGGATGTTGGCCGGCGCGAGCTGTTGGAGTCGGAGTCGAGGCGCCGACCGATGGGAGAGGAGATCCCCTCCGCTCGTCAGAGGAGCCACGCTGCTATGGTTGGATGGTCGGAGGAGGGGCGGCCTGCCTCGCCTCCGCAGGCCGGTGTCAGTCGGTGCCCTCCATGAGGAACTCCGGGTTGGAGAGGATCCTTGGGAGATCTGATACCTTAGGGGTGGAGAGATTCGGAGAGTTCGGGACGGTGGCGAGATCCGACCTTCTAGGGAGGCAGAGAGCACCGGAGAGCCGGTAGCCGGGACTCCATTGTGGGCTGGCGGCGGGGGCTTACGGTGGTGGCTGCAAGGTTTTTTTTTGAGTCGCCGCCCGTGGAAAATAATAGGCCTGAGAGAGAGAAGAAGGTAGGACAGGCGGAAAATAAAATGAACTGCTTTTTACACTTGCCTGTGTCATAGTGGGTAATTTCTGTCAAACTCGATTAATCTACACCGTAATAACTCGGTCCCGTTAGATTAACGGCTCATATTTACTGATTAACACAGTAATTTCTAGGGAGTCACAAATTAGTATAGGTATAGATAGATAGATTGCAATTTGTAGAAGCATATGATCCTCTCTCATAATAATTTTCAGTAGCATCATGAATGAATTCAACAATATAACCATCACATAGTGATCTACAAGCATAGAAACTTTACTACTCTCCACATATGCAAAATTCTTCTCATGAATAATAGTGGGAGCAAACTCAACAAAATAATTATCATGTGAGGCTAATCCAATTGAAAATTAAAATCATGATGACAAGTTTCATAGTTATCTTTATTCTTTATAGCATACGTGTCACCACAATAATCATCATAAATAGGAGGCATGCTTTCATTATAATAAATTTGCTCATCAAAACTTGGGGGACTAAACATATCATCTTCATCAAACATAGCATCCCCAAGCTTGTGGCTTTGCATATCATTAGCATCATGGGTATTCAAAGAATTCATACTAACAACATTGCAATCATGCTCATCATTCACATATTTTATGCCAAGCATTCTATGTAATTATTCTTCTAGTATCTGAGCACAATTTTCCTTCCCATCATTTTCACGGAAGACATTAAAAAGATGAAGCATATGAGGCACCCTTAATTCCATTTTTTTGCAGTTTTCTTTTATAGACTAAACTAGTGATAAAACAAGAAACAAAAAGATTCGATTGCAAGATCTAAAGATATACCTTCAAGCACTAACCTTTCCGGCAACAGCGTGAGAAACTGCTTGATGTCTACTACACAACCTTCTTCTTGTAGACGTTGTTGGGCCTCCAAGTGCAGAGGTTAGGACAGTAGCAAATTTTCCTCAAGTGGATGACCTAAGGTCTATCAATCAGTGGGAGGCATAGGATAAAGATGGTCTCTCTCAAACAACCCTGCAACCAAATAATAAAGAGTCTCTTGTGTCCCCAACACACCCAATACAATGGTAAATTGTATAGGTGCTCTAGTTCGGCGAAGAGATGGTGATACAAGTGCAATATGGATGGTAGATATGGGTATTTGTAATCTGAAAATATAAAAACAGAAAGATAGCAAGTGGTAAAAGTGAGCGTAAACTGTATTGCAATGCTAGGAAACAAGGCCTAGGGTTCATACTTTCACTAATGTAAGTTCTCTCAACAATAATAACATAATTGGATCATATAACTATCCCTCAACATGCAACAAAGAGTCACTCCAAAGTCACTAATAGCGGAGAACAAACGAAAAGATTATGGTAGGGTACGAAACCACCTCAAAATTATTCTTTTTGATCGATCTATTCAAGAGTCTGTAGTAAAATAACACGAAGCTATTCTTTCCGGTCGATCTATCATAGAGTTCATACTAGAATAACACCTTAAGACACAAATCAACCAAAACCCTAATGTCACCTAGATACTCCAATGTCACCTCAAGTATCTGTGGTATGATTATAAGATATGCATCACACAATCTCAGGTTCATCTATTCAACCAACACAAAGAACTTCAAAGAGTGCCTCAAAGTTTCTACCCGAGAGTCAAGACGAAAATGTGTGCCAACCCCTATGCATAAGTTCACAAGGTCACTGAACCCGCAAGTTGATCAACAAAACATACATCAAGTAGATCACGTGATATGCCATTGTCACCACAGATAAGCACATGCAAGACATACATCAAGTGTTCTCAAATCCTTAAAGACTCAATCCGATAAGATAACTTCAAAGGGAAAACTCAATCTATTACAAGAGAGTAGAGGGGGAGAAACATCATAAGATCCAACTATATTAGCAAAGCTGGTGATACATCAAGATCGTATCACCTCAAGAATACGAGAGAGAGAGAGATCAAACACATAGCTACTGGTACATACCCTCAGCCCCGAGGGTGAACTACTCCTTCATCGTCATGGAGAGCACCGGGATGATGAAGATGGCCACTAGTGAGGGTTCCCCCCTCTTCCAGGGTGCCGGAACAGGGTCTCGATTGGTTTTGGGTGGCTACAGAGGCTTGCGGCGGTGGAACTGTTGATCTAGGTTATTTTCTGGAGGTTTTTGTATATGTAAGAATTTTTGGCGTAGGGAACAAGTCGGGAGGGGTCCCCGGGCTGTCCATGAGATAGGGGGCGTGCGCTTTTGTCCCAACTCTTTCACTCCAGGGGCTTCTTTTGGTCCATAAAAAATCATCAAAAATTGGTACGTCAATTGGACTCCGTTTGGTATTCCTTTTCTGCAAAACTCAAAAACAAGGAAAAAACAGAAACTGGCACTAGGCTCTAGGTTAATAGGTTAGTCCCAAAAATCATATAAAATAGCATATAAATGCATATAAGACATCCTAGATGGATAATATAATAGCATGGAACAATCAAAACTTATAGATAGAGTCCGACTCGATCGAGTCAGGATACCAGGTCCCCTTCGGCAGGATCCACGTCTTCATCGGCATGATCGGTAAGTCCGGTCCGAAGATGGACGGGACCGCTGACAACATCGAATCGGCACATCGCTCTTAACTCGGCCGCTCCAAGGCTGGCTCAACCAAGGCTTTCGTCGGTTTCATCGGTGGGGAGAGTCAAGATCGCAAGCCGGTTTGCGGCTCCATGTTGGGAGGTGACACGCTCGTCAACCCAGACGGCGGGTCATCCATGGGAGAGATGGACTCCATCCTCCCACTCTTCGATGAAAGGTTAGGTGGATACTCAGATGATGAGGTCTGCTTGGAATCTTATGAGCTGCCTCATCACGCGGTATACATGCCAGGAACCCACGACCGGCCTATGAATGATGAGTGATGACGCGGGTCGTTTGAGCGTCGACCCGCTGCTAATCAGAACGCGGCGGTGGTATAACCGGGTCAGAATCCTATGAAGGCTGGGATACCAGCAACAGCCTCGCCGCCTGCCGGCTTAGGGAAATCTGGGTCTCAAGAACTTGCGGAGATAGTGACCACTCTGACCACGCTTCTTGCGGATGTGACCTTGAAGAACATGGTCGCACGCAACCCAGAGATCACGATGTGTCATGAACAAATGACCAAGATCCAGGAGGAGATCAATGCAGAGAACACACTTCTGGCACGGGCCATGTAGGATCGAAAGTATGTCTAGGGGGGGTGATTATACTACTTGACTGATAGAGCATTTCCTCATATAATCTTTTTAGCCTTTTTGCATCACATTGTAATAATATTTTCACATTATTTACTCAAGAAATATTCGGATGTTCCCATTATGTTACATTTACAACACTCCATGTTTTGCAGAAAAGGGCGAAAAGGCCCAAAATCCTTCTATAATGGAGAGTGTCAAGAAGCTGTGGTTACTGTAATTTACGGAGGGACTCGAGCATGAAGAAAAAGAAGTAATCAGAGGGGCCAAACTAAAGAAGAGGACCAACTTGTGCAGAAAGAAGAAAAGGACAAGGGACAAATTGCAAAGGGGAAGATCAGATTGAGGGGTCAAAATCCCTAGTTCATACTAGCAATGCCTGCGCGGCGACACGCCGCGCCCTGCCGACACGTCATGGTTGTAAATGTCGTCCTTATTACATGCTATATATTTTACTTTGAAGAGAAGTATATGAATAAGATTGTGATCATAAAAAAGAAAGGCATGCACAGAAGCAAATTGAAAATGATACATTTATCGTCACTATGCTTGGTGCATATTAAGGAACATGGAGCACATCTTGATACATTTCTACTAAGACCAAACACGGTAAATCGGCAACTTGAGGAGGATACATTATTATTAGCATGAATGCTACATCTTATAAAATGGAAAATACACGTTAACACCTCTGTAGTAAACTAAAAGCATTACATTTATTTGTAGCTTCGGTCATTATTGTAGCCTCCTACGGGATTGGTGTCTGTGATGAAGTGATATGTAGCTTTTGCATATTGTTGCATGCGATCTAAGTTGCAAGAGATAATGGATCTCAAGTTTGTCGAGGATGGATATGTATTGGTTTGCATATCATTGCTAGGAGCTTGGCCTGTCTTGTGAATTCATTTTGTTGAGCGGTTATCTGCCGACGTGTCATGATGAATTTCCAGTGTTATGCATACCTTATCATGCATTGAGAACATGTTTCTCTTTGCAACTTCAAATGCATGATAGTCATGATCACTGATAATGATGTTATAGTGAGCACAAATGTATTCCAACGCTACTCGGGCAACAATGTCCTTTGTTATTTCTAGAGTGTTTCATCTGGCTGACCTATGAATGTACCTTTTTTTAAAAAAATTGCCTGGCTGCCTTAGCAGATCAATCAAAACACATGCTTTTGTTGTAGTGCGGGATCGGTTCCAGTGACTGTATCCATGAATTTTCAGTTTGGCAGGCAGACTGGCTTCAAGAAGGAAGCATCGTGATATGTAGACCAACAGCTGGTCCTATTATATATGGCATATGTTATAGTAGTTGTTGTGAATGGAGAAGTTACAAAATGTTGAAAAGGTGGCTTCCATTTGAGACCCATGATAAGAAAGGACACTGGTCAACAATTAAGAATCGACATGCATAGTAAGCGACGTGGAACACGAAGGAGGACACCATTCATATGAGAACAAAATTCCATCCCTTAATTCATATGACCTACTAAATATTTGTGACAACAGTTAACTTAAGCAGATGAAAGCATGTATCAACACGATCAACATATGGCATCTTCTGCATATACTCTCGAAGAGTAGCTTTCGTGTGGCATGGGTCACAACTAAATTTATCAAAAATATTATATTGTGTCAGGATGGTCCTGCACAATGGTAAAAGGAATCAATGAACAAATTCACTACAGAGCCTAGTCTTTTCATCCATGCACAAAGAAAGAAATGGGGGGGGGGGGGAGGGGGGAAGCATATCTTGTAGGTAGTACAAAAAATAGGGGAGAATGAGAAGGTTGCAGCCCATCCTAGTTTCCATGAGCATCTCACCTGTAGATGAACAACCATAATAATTAAGCTGTTGAGGAACATTTCCAGTCGTAAAAAGGCATGACAATTGAACATTAGTAATTGAAATGTACGTAAGCAGGATAAGAAATAGGGAATTTTATTGATGCCTTGCTAAAGCAGAGCAATCGTGTGTTTTCAGCGGTCTACCTGTTGCATATGGCGAGATAAAAAATTTGTGCGCCATCATGAATACATTACAATAATCTTGTTTGTTGGTGTTATGCATTAGTTGTTCGAAAGAAAAATTTCACGGTAGAGGACACAAAACCTTGTTTTGTGCACGAGTTGATAGTTAAATTTTACATTACATAGGAGTTTCTACTTACAAAACCTGATAAGAAGATTCTATTGATCATAGGCAAAGCTCATTATCTAGTTTGTTGAGTGCTTCCTTGTTTTCTTTATGAACTGAAAACTTTACAATGTTCTTGTCTGACCAACTGCTGGATTAGTGACAATTATGAAGTAGCAGATGGCTTGTGCAAATTCTTGGACATGGGTGGGACCTCCTCGCTAGAAATCACATAAGCTATCTGTAAGTGCTCAAAATGGCAAGAAGAATCACAAAATCACGGGTCCTATAAACTGGTTAGTTGGTCACCCTTTGTTAGGCCCTTGCCTAACCAGCCCACCTACAGGGCCTGTCGCGGGCCACCACATCGGGCCAACACATGGGCCTAGTTGGAAGCTACATATACCTGGGAGGAGTCCACGAGTGAGGCATCCACGTAGGATCACGGCAAACGGCGGCGGCTACTCTCCCTTCCCCACTTCCAGTTCTTCCCCTGTTCTTCCTTTCCCTGTAACCTTTCCTCTGTAATTTCTTTGCTATTGCTACAATTCGCCTAATGAAGTGAGTAATCAAGAGAGATCATAGCAGGCTACTAACATCTGGCATCAGAGCCATCTCACCACCCTTCCAAAATTCTTCCCAAAATTTTCTCCAATCACCACCTATCACCTGTTCGTTCAAATGTCTAGCCACCAATTGTGTTCAGATCATCAGGTTCTTAGCATGGTCGTGGAGTACGCAATCTACCCTATCACAGTTGAGGTGGTGTACTCGCTCTTCAGTCCCTTTGGTGTAGAGCAGTTGGTGGTTTATCCCCCAACAAAATCCGATGATGGACACCCATGTGTGGCGGCGGATGTGCGATTCCATTCACCGTAGGCGGCGGCGCGCGCGTTCGCATACTGGGACGGCCGCTGCCTCTACTACCAATGCTGTCGGCTACAGATGTGGAATGCGACCCCTGACGTCTTGCCGTCCCCAACCTCACCTCCAGTGCGCACGGCAACACCGGCTGTGTTCATGGCTGGTAATACCACCGCATCGGAGCACCCCACCTGCTTGGACCCTTCCGTCAACAACCGCATGCCATCTGCTCCGACCGTCGTTGTTAACAAGGTCCACGACGTCGCCTCTGACTTCTGCCGCGAGCCAGCAGTCGACCTCACCGTCGATGACACTGTCACTGCAGTATCCCCAGATGTCTCCTCCTGCACCGCCAGGGCCCCGGAGATCCTCGAGGTCGTTCAGGATGTGTCCCCTGACTGCATCGAGACGGCGCCTGTCGCATGTTCGACAAAATGCTCGTACGAGGTCGCCACCACCGACATGGTCAAAAAGGTCTGTGATGGCACTTCTGCCATTCTCCTGGAGCCTGCGGTCGACCTCAACGACACCAAGCCCACCCTTGAAATGGCCGAACCAGAAGACCAGGAAGAGTACCAGGTTGTGGCGACGGTGTCCCAGGCTATCGACATCACCATGGATGTCAAATTTGCCACTTCTGTACCTCTCCCGCTCTTGTGGTACGGCCCTGACATCACCAACCACTACCCCGATGCTGCTGATGCATCCCTGAGTCCAATGGTCACACGTCCGGCTGCGTCAGTGTCCTTGGATGCCTTCTCGACCATCTTGCTGCAGCAACAGTGTCCGTCCCCTATTCAAGTGCAGAGTGCAGCGAACGGTGCTATTCAGGTCCTTGGCATACTGGCGACCTGTGACTCTGGCTATATTTGGCGGCCACCTGACCATCAACCAAGGATCAGGAGCAACTTGCAGCAATTTCTACATGACGCTCAATTGCAAGTTTTTCTGGTATCTCCAGTGGAGCAGCTTACTTTCTTGGTTTTCAGTGAGCCGAATGATTGTTGTGATGAGACTACTGCACATGCTGGAAAAAGGACAATGGAATACAACATTCAGTTTGTTTTTCCTACCTCTTTTGAACAAATTGAATGGAAAGCTGCATGGCCATTCGGTTCTGAGAGGAAAATTCAAATGCAACTCGCAGAAAATGGGGATGTTCTACCCCAGTGCAAGGCTCATGGTTGCCATGTGTGGTGGCCGCCTGATCAGCCGCCAAGGGTGACGACCAAGTTGCACGAATTGCATTCTCCGGCTCAGTTACAGACTCCTATTGTCAATTTAATGGAGTTCCTACCATGGCCTTCTTTGAAACTTCAATTCCAAGTGGCTTTGAAGACATGCGATTGTCAGCATTTTATATCAGCCAAGTCTTGTAATCTATTGTTGGAGCCTGATCAAACAAAAAATCATGGAGTGCTGGTGAAGTTCGGAAGATTGCACATTTTTTTAGTCTCTTCAGTCAAGCTGCAACCATGGCCTTCTGGGAATCTTCAACTTATAGTTCTTCATGTTATTGTCGTTCATGTCAAGGGATATATGTTCACACATTTCGAGCATCAGTTCTTTTCGCAGTTACTTTTTGCTCGTAATCAGACTGATGATTTTGGTTGTATGATTTGGGATCCAGGATGGATGTTCTGCTGCACTACCATACTCAGCTCAGGTGATATCACTGGGTACTTGCATCAGATGATTCTTTCCATTCTGAGAAGTTCAGCAAAATGTACACAAGCCGAGCTAGCACATGGATATAAATATTCACTTTTTAGTTTGCACATATCAACTTCTGGGACTGGGATTGAGTGTTGTTCATCTATATTGTCTACATTCGGTGAGTCGTTGTTGCATCTTCATAGGGCACTGCTGCTATTACCTTGGCCGCCACCTACTGGTGCACATGGATTGCAATCGATGGTCCTTTCCACGGAAGAATTCAGTTTGCTGTTCAGTACACTTGTGTTGCTTTGTTTCCCTTCTGGACCAATATCATGTGCGGCTGATCATCCAGGCTGGGCTGACGAACCGAATGTTGTCTGTGCTGTTGTTGTCTATTTGTTTGAGGACTATTTGAGGTCTGTTAATCTTGAGATGCAACAGGCATGGTCACCGCTACTAAAAGCTGATTCTGAAACTTTGTCTCTGTCTACATACAGTCTATGGTCTGAACTGCCTATAGAAGTTAACCAAGTTATATACATGAGGCAATTTAACTACAAGGGCTTGCAATCTTATTCATGCTATGTGATGCAGCTGCGGGAAGTCACTTGCAGGGCAACAGTTAACTCCACAGTAGTCACAAGGAACAATATGGACAAAGGATCTAATGCCCTGATTGCTTGGCTCCATATATTGAGATTTCTATCACATGTTAATTCCGCATCTATCGGTGCGACGAACAAGTTTGAGCAGCTCCGGGAACTTACTTTGTGCATGTCTTGGAATCCTGGAGAGAGGTGTGACACAACCCTAGTTGCCCTCAACAACAAGACTCGCTTCACAGGCAACTGCTACTTGGATCACGCCATCTCAGAGAAAAATTCCGTCGACCACAAGTACTGCATCGGCTTCGACGTAGACCCTACAGACAACGACTACTTCCTCGACATCTCCTTCGACCGGGTCTCCATTGGGAACAAATATTGCTACCACCTTGTTGCAGTCTACCCTGTCTTCGGCTACCACTGCAACTTCGGCCAAGTTCAAGAGCATCGAGCGCAATGGGATCCGGGCGGGCATCGGCTTGGGGTCAAGCCGAGTTTCAAGGAGGGGGCATGTTAGGCCCTTGCCTAACCAGCCCACCTACAGGGCCTGTCGCGGGCCACCACATCGGGCCAACACATGGGCCTAGTTGGAAGCTACATATACCTGGGAGGAGTCCACGAGTGAGGCATCCGCGTAGGATCACGGCAAACGGCGGCGGCTACTCTCCCTTCCCCCACTTCCAGTTCTTCCCCTGTTCTTCCTTTCCCTGTAACCTTTCCTCTGTAATTTCTTTGCTACTGCTACAATTCGCCTAATGAAGTGAGTAATCAAGAGAGATCATAGCAGGCTACTAACACCCTTAAAGTCTTAAACACATACCACGGTCAACGGAAACACAAGATTACAGTGCCCGGTCAATCAAAAGGGATGTATCTCACAAAAGGCAAAAAGGGTAAACCTCGACGTACTTTATTTTGATCAAACCATATCCTATAGACAAATTAAGTATTATTGATCATCATATTATATACTCCCCCGTAAAGAAATATAAGAGCATTTGGATCGCTACGTTAGTGATCTAAGCGCTCTTACATTTCTTTACAGACGAATACCTTGTAGATGAAATACTAATGGTATTCATCAGTCAAAAACATATCCTTGCGAAAATAACACAAGTGCTCTGAATCAAAAAACCAAGAATGACAATCAATGATCCGTCAAATTCAACTGGCCAAAGAGAAATATGTACCAAAAGAGAAAAGAAATATCATTCCATAGAAGAAGCCGTAGAAGCTACCGCACAAGGAATGATCAAAACACTTAGCAATAAATTTAACATAGAAGATGAAAATGGAAACTGTCATGATGGAATTTCTGAAGTGCAGCAACTCAAAAGAAAGAAAAAACAAATATACAAACAGCAAACGGAATTACTGATGCAAGACGGAGACTCACAATAAAGATTATTCGGACAACACACAAGTTATTCAACATGACAATATGAAAGTGCAGCTATCCCTAGGTGGTTTTGGTAATTCATAACAACATATAGCTCATTGAGCTAATGCTATTACAAGACTATTATTTCAGCAAAGCTCAATGAATGGCATGGCATGGATGATGAAAGTGGATCCCTCAAAATACTAAGGACAAAGGATTGGCTCAAGCTCAAAAGCTCAAAACTCTTCATTTTATATTTTAGTGATCCAAGATCACATTGAGTCTATAGGAAAAGCCAATACTATCAAGGAGGGATGAGGTGTTGCATAATGAGCCTCTTGCTTCATGTGCTTAGTGATATGCTCCAAAACCCTCAGCTACTTTCTCACATCCACATATGACCTAAACCCAAAGCCAAAATCGGTCTCACCGATTATTCCAACCCGGCGCCACCGATTTCAAAAGTCATAGCCACTGCCACAAACCCTAGGCAAATCGGTCCTACCGATAGGGATCTCGGTCTCACCGAGATGGGATTGTAATCTCTCTGTTTCCCTTCGTAACGTTTCGGTCTAACCAAAGTGAGCGATCGGTCCCACCGAGATTGCAATGTAAACTCTCTGTTTCCCTTTTGTAACATTTCGGTCTCACCGAAAAGAGCAAATCGGTCCCACCGAGTTCACCTGACCAACTCTCTGGAAAGCTTATTACCAAAATCGGTCTTACCGAGTTTGTGTAATCGGTCTTACCGAGATTACGTTATGCCCTAACCCTAACCAAATCGGTCTCACCGAGTTGCATGTCAGTCCCACCGAAAATCACCAACAGTCAGTAGGTTTACTAAATCGGTCCGCCCGAGTCTGTTGAATCGGTCCCACCGAGTTTGGTAAATTGTGTGTAACGGTTAGATTTTGTGTGGAGGCTATATATACCCCTCCACCTCCTCTTCATTCGTGGAGAGAGCCATCAGACTAAACCTACACTTCCAACTTACCATTTCTGAGAGAGAACCACCTACTCATGTGTCGAGGCCAAGATATTTCATTCCTACCATATGAATCTTGATCTCTAGCCTTCCCCAAGTTGCTTTCCACTCAAACCCTCTTTCCACTAGATCCAAATCCTATGGGAGAGAGTTGAGTGTTGGGGAGACTATCATTTGAAGCACAAGAGCAAGGAGTTCATCATCAACGCACCATTTGTTACTTCTTGGAGAGTGGTGTCTCCTAGATTGGCTAGGTGTCACTTGGGAGCCTCCGACAAGATTGTGGAGTTGAACCAAGGAGTTTGTAAGGGAAAGGAGATCGCCTACTTCGTGAAGATCTACCGCTAGTGAGGCAAGTCCTTCGTGGGCGATGGCCATGGTGGGATAGATAAGGTAGCTTCTTCGTGGACCCTTCGTGGGTGGAGCCCTCCGTGGACTCGCGCAACCGTTACCCTTCGTGGGTTGAAGTCTCCATCAACGTGGATGTACGATAGCACCACCTATCGGAACCACGCCAAAAACATCTGTGTCTCCAATTGCGTTTGAATCCTCCAAACCCTTCCCTTTACTTCCTTGCAAGTTGCATGCTTTAATTTCCGCTGCCTATATACTCTTTGCATGCTTGCTTGATTTGTGTGATGATTGCTTGACTTGTCCTAAGATAGCTAAAATCTGTCAAACTCTAAAATTGGGAAAAGGTTAAGTTTTTAATTGGTCAAGTAGTCTAATCACCCCCCTCTAGACATACTTCAAGGTCCTACAAGTGGTATCAGAGCTTTGGTCTCCATTTGCTTTGATTTCCATAGCTTTTGGTGGTCATAGCCTTGGTTTCACAACCTAGGAGAGTATGGCGTCTAGCGAGGGAAATTATCACCGTAGAGGTCCTTACTTTGATGGTACTAATTTTGCTAGTTGGAAGCATAAGATGAAAATGCATATTCTCGGACATAACCCCGCCGTTTGGGCAATTATTTTTATTGGCTTGCGAGGTGAATTCTTTGATGGGAGAGAGCCGAACCGTGAAGCTAATGCGGAAGAATTGAAGATGCTGCAATACAACGATCAAGCTTGTGATATCATCTTCAACGGATTGTGCCCCGAAGAATTCAACAAAATCAGCCATCTTGAGAATGCAAAGGAAATTTGGGATACTTTGATTGATATGCACGAAGGTACCGAATCCGTCAAGGAATCCAAGTTGGATGTGCTCCAAAGTCAGCTTGACAAGTTCAAAATGAAGGATGGTGAAGGTGTCGCTGAAATGTACTCTAGGCTTGCTCTTATTACAAATGAGATTGCCGGCTTAGGGAGTGAAGAGATGACCGACAGATTCATCATCAAGAAGATCCTAAGAGCATTGGATGGAAAGTATGATACTGTGTGCACATTGATCCAAATGATGCCAAACTACAAAGATCTCAAGCCAACGGAAGTCATTGGAAGAATTGTTGCTCATGGGATGTCACTCAAGGATAAGGAGGAACTTCACAACAAGTCAAGTGGTGCTTAGAAAGCCTCAAGTGAAGCCCCCACATCATCAAGTGAGAAAAAAACCTTCAATGAAGAATTGAGCTTAAAGGTGAAGAACTTCAACAAATTCTACAAGAGTAGAAGCAAAGAAAGAAGCTCCAAGTCAAGGTCTTATCATGACAAAAGATCTTCTAGTCAAGAGCGCAATTGCTACAATTGTGGGAGGCCTGGACACTATTCCAATGAGTGTACGACACCCTACAAAAGAAGAGAAGATTCTCCAAAAACAAGAAGCAAAAGAGAAGAATCACCACCAAGAGAGAGGAGGAGTAGAGATGATCGTTATGAACGAAGACCCTCACGGAGAAGCAAGGATTCGGAAAGGAAGGACAAGTCATCAAGGAGCTACACAAAACGAAGACATCAAGCTCATGTTGGTGAATGGGTATCCGGCTCCGACTCCGACCATCACTCCGAGAGAAGCTATCACTCCGACTCCGAATATACTCAAGATGAAGGTGTTGCCGGTCTAGCACTTATGTCAACCAACTCCTACGACATATTTGATTCACCAAATGAAGGAATTGGAAGATGCTTCATGGCCAAAGGTCCAAGGGTAACACATCTTGAGTATGTTGATTTCAATTGTGATGAAGATGACTTGCTTGTGGATGATGATTTACTTGTTGACAACTCTGGTGATGAATACTATGATGAAACGTCAATTAATCATGCTAATCAAATGAATGACAATGGTAAGGAGAAAATTGAGCTTCCAACTAAAGAACTAAACACTCTTAAGTTGGCTCATGAAACTATCTTCGAAGATCATCGAGAACTTTTAAGGGCTCATGAGAAGTTACGCTTTGAAAAGCTCAATCTTGAGCAAGAGCATGAGTTCTTAAAAGCAATCAATGATGATCTCCGTAAGAAACGTTCTTACATTGACAAGCGTTTACTCCTATCTACTTACATGCCTCAAGTCAAGTCTAGTAACAATTACAAGAAAGATACTTCCTCTAGTAGTAACAATAATAATGTCAAATCCAATATTGTTGCTTCTAGTAGTTCTCTTGATTCCACTAATGATTCTCTTAGCCAAGTTACACTTGAGCAAGAAAATAGCTTATTGAAGGGAATTATAGAGAAAGGTGTTTACAAGAGCCTTGCCAGGAGTAAGCAATTCGAGGAAATTGTACGCAAGCAAGGAAGACACCAGAGGAATCAAGGTGTTGGTTTTGAACGAAAGTTCAATGCCAATGGAGTTGAGTGGGAAGAAGATCAATACCCCAAGACGAAGTTTGTTCCTCAATAAGAGAAGTATGATCCTACTTCCTTCAAGGGAACACAAGCTCAAGATGATCTTCCACCACAAGACCACAAGAACAAAGGCAAGGACAAGCTTCAAGAAGAGATTGATGCATTTGAAGAAGCACCTAATGTCTCGGTCAAGTGGGTTCCCAAGACTATGTCAAGTTCTACTTCATCAAGTACAACTACAACTCCAAGGATTCCCATCGAGATGATGTGGATCCCGAAGAAGAAGAACTAGAGAGTTCTTGAGGGTGACTCCGCCAACATTTTTCACTCATATCATTATGGCAAGGACAAGTGCAATCACTTGCACTAGTTCAAGGAGTCACAAACCCTCATGTTGGTAAGGCAAGGGACAAGGTAACCTAATGTTTTCATGGATATCATCTTGTGTGTGCATCACTCTATGTCTATGGATATTCTTGTTTGTTCCTTGTGGGACTAACCTATGTAGGCAAGTTGAAAGTGCAACTCACTCCAAAGGATTGCTCCAAATGATCTACATCAACATTGATCATCCACATCTTCAACACCTACATGAAGTCATCATCGACAAAACCCAAGGTTAGTTCATCCCTCTAAAAGGGGATCTCACATCTAGGGGGAGCTTAACTCTAAGAATTGAGTCAAAGCAACTCTAATGGTGTGAACACATCAATGCATTATGTAAAAGTGGTAACCCCACTTGAGCTTAAACGATGAGCATGACCTATGATCAAATGTTTATCATTTGACTCCTAAGTCAATATACTCATATATAGATGACCTAGTCATCGCCAATTGTTTGATAGATGCTAGAATTGGTTGTGCATGCTTTGCCACATATTTCACTTGCTATCTTCTTGTGTGAGCATGTTGGTGCATATTTTACTTATTCAAGGACATCCACTTGTTGTTTTGATTGTTTGGTTCTTTCTTCTTTTGGCCA
Source organism: Triticum dicoccoides (assembly GCF_002162155.2). Classification (NCBI taxonomy): domain Eukaryota; kingdom Viridiplantae; phylum Streptophyta; class Magnoliopsida; order Poales; family Poaceae; genus Triticum; species Triticum dicoccoides. The sequence goes on along the minus strand of NC_041393.1, from coordinate 198,235,722 downwards.
AGTGGATGGACAAGAATGCCTAAGAACTTTCTCTAGCTATCTATGCTTTTCTCGTCTCAAACTCTATTCATGCTACATCACAAAATTTGATCAAGTCAGATTCGAACCACTCTGTGTGACGAGCACTCGGAGTCCCTGATTCGTCAAAGACTTAAACTTCCAAAACTTCTTTGTGATTCTCGGTCTGACCGATTCCTCCATTTCGGTCCTACTGAGATCACTAAGTCGATCTAGGTTTTCAATCTCGGTGCAACCGATTTGAACTTTTCAGTCACACCGAGTTGCTATAACTAAACAGAGTTATGCATCTCGGTGCCACCGAGTTGTTCCACTCGGTCACACCGACAGGGTCGGGCTATATATTGTCACGGGCAAAAATTTGGAAATTCCTCCGAATCCCTTCGCCCGCGCAATAGCTCGCTCTGCCTCCAAGGTCTTCGGATCGTCTCCTCGTCGCCAGCCGCCTCTTGTCGCTGGTCTCCGCCGCCGTCAACGGAATTCAACCCCGCCGTTGCCGCCGTAGCGAGTTCATCGCCGAACTAGGGTATGGACTCGATCACAGTGCTATCCTCGTCTGATTCCTAGCACATTGTGTTCTTATTGATTCTTGCCACGATTGAAACACTCATATCCAGTGAATGCAATCCGTAGATTAGATGAGATTTGAAAATTTAGGGTTAGGTTTCCGCCGAAACCATCTCGGACCCACCGAGTTGAAAAACTCGGTCCCACCGATTTGGCCTATGCCATTGCACTAGTAACTCTCGGTCTGACCGAGATTTGCTAATCGGTGCAACCGATTTTAGGACTTTCTGAAACCCTAGCAGTCTCGGTGCCACCGAACTGTGACTCGGTCCAACCGAGTTCATCAGTTTAGGTTCCAAAACTGCTTCCGTATCACCGAGTTTGAAAATCGGTTGATCCGAAATGCTTTCTGTGAAAAATTAAAACTGATTTTTTGAATCATTCTTTTGCAAAAATCTCTGCATTTTTTGATGCTCATCCACTCTATCTCATCTATAACTCTTCACAGGGTCAGCAGTCAGTGTTTGCAGCATGTCAGACCAGAGTGACAGCCAGAACAGGTCAACAGAGCAAATTCACATGAGTGAGGGCACTAGTCCCTCCAGCACTTCAGATGAAGGCAGAAGGAGCACTCCTAGCAACCTGCCTAAGGCTGCTACCAGGCAAAGGAAGAAGAGAACTTCAGACTCTGAATATGAGGATTATAGAGCTGAAGAGGATGAGGCTACCTCCAAGAAAGTAGTACTCAAAAAGGAGTATGGCTCAGCAAAGCATACAAAGCCAGGCATGAAGATTAAAAGGCCTGCATGAAGACAACCAATGTCCAAAATCAGAGTCTCAACTCAACTGCCTGAAAAGCCTGATCCCAAAGAGCCAGCTGCTGCTGAAGGAAAGAAAAGGAAGGAAAGGGTCAAGAAGACCATGGCCAGAGTTGTTGGTCAACCTTCCATGATGGAAGAAGAAGAAGAGCTTGCTGCACCAGCACCAAAGGCACCAAAGCTTATGGGAGATGCTATTAGATCAAGGGCTGCAACATCTAAGCCCAAGGAAGCACCCAAAGCTGCCCCCAAGGCCAAGTCTGCACCAAAGAGGAATACCAGGAGTATTCCAGCCGCTGAGAAGAACAAGGCCCCAGTGCCTGAGGTTGCTGAGGAGGAAGATGAAAAAGGACAAGTTCTGAGGAAGCTCAAGCCCAAGATACCAGACCATAATGATGCCCATCCTGTGGCTGAGGACATGAATATTAGAAAAGATTCATGATTGAGGCTATGGAGGATGGCAGATCCATATGCTACTAGGAGAAGAACTGTTGTTGATTACAGGTTCCATACAAAGGAACAGCAGGACTTCTATGAGATAATTTTGTTGGACAAGAAGCCCATAGTTTGTGATATGAGGTGGGTCGACTGGACCTACATGAAGGAAAATGAAGAGCACTATCCTGGAGTGCAAGACAATTTTGTTGCTTGTGGAGTTGCAGATTTTGTTGGGCAAAAGCTCACAAATTGGAATGATGAACTTATGATGCAATTCTACTCCACAGCACACTTCTATCCAGATGGGAGGATAGTTTGGATGTCTGAAGGTACAAGGTACCAGTCAACTGTTGAGGAATGGGCAAAACTGATAAATGCCCCAAAGGAAAATGATGATGACCTGGATGTATATGCCAAGAATCAACTGGATCCTAAGGCACACACTATTGCCTAAGTCAGGTGACCACAGCATGATCAGAGGGCATGCAATCAATATGTTGCATTTATTTGATGTGCCACAGAAATTCAAGGTCATGAGCCTTATAGTTGAAACCATTAAGAGGACTGCAGCAGATCATAAGAGGAGTTGTGGATATGCCCCTCAGATTCAGGAGTTGATTAATTCAAAGATGGGCATAGGCAAATATCTATTGGATAGGAAACATTTTCCACTCTATCCAGACTTTGAGGACAATGAGGTTGTCATGAATGAGGATGATCCATCATCAATTCAAGCTCAAGAGAAGAAGGAGAAGGCAAGGAAGGAGAAGGCTGCCAAGATGCCAACTCAAGAGGAGGCATCTGAGTATTTCTTGAAAAACAAGCAGGAGCAGCTTGGTTACTTGATAGCATCATCTCTGAGGATTGAGAAGGGATTGGCCACCCTCACTCAAAATCAGGAGAGCCTGGAGAGAATCATGGAACAAAAATTGTATGAACTAGATGTTAAGGTAACTGAGATTCAGTCAGTTGTGGAGCAGCTACAGGATGACATGCAAGAGAGGAAGGGCAAGACTACCACTAATGTCTTTGCCAAAGTTCCTAGAGCTCAGAGGCCAGCTGCTGTGCCCGTGCCAGACACCAGAGCCACATCATCTGCACCAGCTACAGCTCCTACAGCTCCAGTGCAACCAACTCCAGCATCAACTCCAGCACCCTCTACATCAACTGAAGCCTTCGTCCAAGGAGCCATCTCTACACCACCAACTGAAGATCAAGCCTGAGAGTCGATCTAGCACTATGCATTTTCTATGAACTTTTTGGTAACTTGTTGCCAAAGGGGGAGAAAAATGTATAGATCATAGGCTTCGAGAGAGAGAGAGTTGCTTTTTACTCTCTCTTGATTTGCTGGTTCAAACTTGTTTGCTTTTGATTGCTTGAGTTACTATGTTATTTGTGAGACATTGATGATCATGTGTTTGATCATAAGCTACACTTATGCATGTTTTATGATATTATCTTATTTATCCTATGTGATCATTCACTTTGCTTGGTGATGAGTGCATGTATTCAATCTTTATCATTTTGAGCGCTCCACCAGGATGTATGTGACAGGGAAGAGTAACCCATGAGTCTAATTCCTTGTGCATTTGCAGTCCAAAGCAAATTTTAAACTATGCACAAATTTAGGGGGAGCTCTTGCTTATCACAAACTTCTCAAAGCGACGAGGTTTTTCAATCTTATTATCATTTGTCGAAGCTTTGATCTATATGTTGTCATCAATTACCAAAAAGGGGGAGATTGAAAGTGCAACTATCCCTAGGTGGTTTTGGTAATTCATAACAACATATAGCTCATTGAGCTAATGCTATTCCAAGACTATTATTTCAGGAAAGCTCAATGAATGGCATGGCATGGATGATGAAAGTGGATCCCTCAAAATACTAAGGACAAAGGATTGGCTCAAGCTCAAAAGCTCAAGACTCTTCATTTTATATTTTAGTGATCCAAGATCACATTGAGTCTATAGGAAAAGCCAATACTATCAAGGAGGGATGAGGTGTTGCTTAATGAGCCTCTTGCTTCATGTGCTTAGTGATATGCTCCAAAACCCTCAACTACTTTCTCACATCCACATATGACCTAAACCCAAAGCCAAAATCGGTCTCACCGATTCTTCCAACCCGGCGCCACCGATTTCAAAAGCCATAGCCACTGCCACAAACTCTAGGCAAATCGGTCCTACCGATAGGGATCTCGGTCTCACCTAGATGGGATTGTAATCTCTCTGTTTCCCTTCATAACATTTCGGTCTAACCAAAGTGAGCGATCGGTCCCACCGAGATTGTAATGTAAACTCTCTGTTTCCCTTTTGTAACATTTCAGTCTCACCGAAAAGAGCAAATCGGTCCCACCGAGTTCACCTGACCAACTCTTTGGAAAGCTTATTACCAAAATCGGTCTTACCGAGTTTGTGTAATCGGTCTTACCGAGATTACGTTATGCCCTAACTCTAACTGAATCGGTCTCACCGAGTTGCATGTCAGTCCCACCGAAAATCACTAACGGTCACTAGGTTTACTAAATCGGTCCGACCGAGTCTGTTGAATCGGTCCCACCGAGTTTGGTAAATTGTGTGTAACGGTTAGATTTTGTGTGGAGGCTATATATTACCCCTCCACCTCCTCTTCATTCGTGAAGAGAGCCATCAGACTAAACCTACACTTCCAACTTACCATTTCTGAGAGAGAACCACCTACTCATGTGTTGAGGCCAAGATATTCCATTCCTACCATATGAATCTTGATCTCTAGCCTTCCCCAAGTTGCTTTCCACTCAAACCCTCTTTCCACCAGATCCAAATCCTATGAGAGAGAGTTGAGTGTTGGGGAGAATATCATTTGAAGCACAAGAGCAAGGAGTTCATCATCAACGCGCCATTTGTTACTTCTTGGAGAGTGGTGTCTCCTAGATTGGCTAGGTGTCACTTGGGAGCCTCCGACAAGATTGTGGAGTTGAATCAAGGAGTTTGTAAGGGTAAGGAGATCGCCTACTTCGTGAAGATCTACCGCTAGTGAGGCCATGGTGGGATAGACAAGGTTGCTTCTTCGTGGACCCTTCATGGGTGGAGCCCTCGTGGACTCGCGCAACCGTTACCCTTCGTGGGTTGAAGTCTCCCTCAACGTGGATGTACGATAGCACCACCTATCGGAACCACGCCAAAAACATCCGTGTCTCCAATTGCGTTTGAATCCTCCAAACCCTTCCCTTTACTTTCTTGCAAGTTGCATGCTTTAATTTCCGCTGCCTATATACTCTTTGCATGCTTGCTTGATTTGTGTGATGATTGCTTGACTTGTCCTAAGATAGCTAAAATCTGTCAAACTCTAAAATTGGGAAAAGGTTAAGTTTTTAATTGGTCAAGTAGTCTAATCACCCCCCTCTAGACATACTTCAAGGTCCTACACAAGATTCCCTACCTCCAGGATGTGCTGCTCTGGAGGAGGCATCCAAGACCAGATCAATACATTGCCCGATATCGTCCACGAGTAAGAAAAACGGCGGTAAATATTATCCAATGTACCAAGTTGTTTATACAAAGAATGGTACACTTGGTAGAAATTATACATGGTCAGGAAAAATACTTCGTATAATATGCTCACAAAATTTTATGTACTTCGTATAAGCTAGCAAGGGGAAGATGATTCATAACCTAAAGATTGAGAAATCAAAAGGAAGAACTTGACTACAGCTTGCGGTACGTACGTCTTTAAGCTGGCCATGATGATTCTAGTCAAGGAGAGTGATGCTTCTGGTTTCCATCCCAAAAACACATTGAAAAAACCTAAACATGTAGATATATGATTCATCTGTATGCTCGTGCATTAAGTAGGAAAGTAATATTATTTTTGCACACACGGAGATCAGATTTAAGCACTATAATTGAACATGGCTTTGGTTGCTAGTTGTGGATCAGATAGTTATATATAATTGACTAAGTTAAACTGCACTTCAAATAGATGGTGAAGCAGTGCTAAGATTTTTCTTTTTAAAACACACCTTGATGTCTATTGTCAGACTTTTCGATGCTCCCCCAGATGATCTCCACAAGGTATGCATATGCTGCTAGCAATTTATCAATTGGATTCGAAGTTACATAGGTTTAGTAACCAAGTGACATGTATAGATGATATCATTAAGAAAAACTCCCTCGGAGATGAATGTTAGGCATCTGGGCATTTACTTAAAATAAGAACAGAGATGGGAGATGGAGCAAATGAAGAACATATCATCAGCATGAAGTTATTTGTTGTATACTCTTTCTAATTTTGTGTAGCCTACTTTCTTCACATCATAGCTTTCCTGTATGTGATGCTTTATAGGCAGTGCAGAGATGTCGGAGCCACCATCCGCCATCCCTGCATGTTGCTGCACCCCTCCTCCATCACCACAAACACCCAAAACTGCCCATGCAGTCACAGCAAAGCCAACTGACGTTTTATGGAAGTCCTTATGAATCTTGCTCACCTATGCAAGCTCATGTTGTTGCCGAAGCCCACTACGGTCACGGCCGCGTACAACGTCCGCGAGTAATGCGCCCGACGTATAGGGTTATCCGCGGACTTCTGTCATTGTGGTTGCGGGTCGGGGGCTCGGGGCATCAACGGCCTCTGCACCGCACATGCGCTGGCCACAGGATGGCATTGTCCACGGAGTAGTCCGCTCCACCACGGCCGCCAATCCTCCGCTGCTCAAAAAGAGAGTAAAAAAGAAGCAAAAGAAAACAAAATAGGGAAGAGGGACGCTGCACAAATAAGAGAGAACGCCCTCGCCTGGGAATCGCCTCACCTGGGCCACAGATGGGATCCAACGGACGTCAAGGGGTGCATGCGCCTTCTTCCTCTCGCTGAACTAACGATGCACCACGCCGGCGACAGGAGTAGGAGCAGCGCCGGCAGTCATCGAGGCCACCAGCAGGAGCTCGGGGAGGCCGACGTGGACTCCAGTGCCGTTGAGCTCCATGGAGGCGCTTGAGAGCCGGACCGACGGGGCGTCGCTTACGGGGGCTGGCTGGGGGTGGAAGTGAGGAGGAGGATGCCGCCGGCGGCGGATGGACGTGGGCAGGAGACAAAGGGGGCCGAACGTGTGCACCCCGGCCAGGCGGTCTAACAGTTGTGGAACTTGAAGAACTCAAGCATCAAGGACGGGCCGGTAACCACGTCGCGGATGAACCCTGCCGGCGCACTCCACCATGCATCCTCCTGTGCACTCCTGGCCCAGGCCACCTCCAACTCCCACATAACCTGCACGGCGGAGCAAGTCCGGCCCGTCCCTCCGGTGCCCACTTACTCTCCTACTGCAACGGAAGCCACCAGCTCTACCGCCACCACCGCCTCTACCCTTCCCGGCTCACGTCGTAGCCCCTGCTGCGCTGGACAAACCACGAGAAGTCGCCGCCGACGTGAACGGCCTAGGGGTTCATGACAGACACGACAACCGGCGGACCGAGTAGGGCGGAGCCAGGATTTAGGTATAGGGGGGCCAAGCGAAGAAAACAAAATGCGGTTCATATAATAATGTGTAACTTTGATGGAATAAAACATAGTTATATTTGTATTAATCTAAATTGGACTCTACAATTCTCAATAAGATCAATAACGTTCCTATCATAAAAATATATCAAAATATTCTCGTTAACAAACGATCAAAAAGATTATTAATTTTGTCAGGAGAGAACTTAGCATCGTTGATCTTACAATCAGAAGTAAATTAAATTAAAATTACAATTTTGTCATATATAAAATGGAGTTGAGAGAGATTGGTGACAATAGCCACTAGTGCTAACCTTGGGTAGTTAGCTAGAGCATAGGAGAATCCGTTGGTGCAGCCTACAGGATTGCCCCTCGCGACATCGGGATAGTCTAATTTACTCTAAATCGAATCTGATCGAGAGATGGGAGCCATCAAGAAGACGAGAACGAAAGCAGGAAATAACCTAGCGGCAGCCGGCGGCGCTAATTGCCTCGTAATGACTCGGGTGTAGGGTTCTACGAAGGGACTTCATGGTCTTGGGCCTTCTTATGGGCCTTTATCTTATGTTTGTTGAGTCTATGTTTGCG
>NC_041393.1:198147852-198227672 GCF_002162155.2 Triticum dicoccoides | reverse complement strand
GCTCCTGCGAGTATAGCAGCCCGGCCAGATTGCTGCAACCGAGCCCCACCACATCGGGGCATCTGCGCACACCTCCCGCCGGTCATCGCTGATGGCTTGTGCGTCCGCCACCAACTCGGCCGTGTGGAGGGGAGATTGTACCGACCGGCACCAGGAGATGAAATGGGTCCCGGCGGTTGGGGGATCCGGCAAGGCATGAGTCAGTGGCGGCGAGGTTGGGGATGACCGACGGCCCAGGCGGCGGGCACCAACCTCGACAACACCGTTCATCACGACCCATCCATCAGAAGCACCGCTCCGTAAGGGGAAGCAAGCCTGCGACCGCAAATCCGTATCTTCTATATCTAAATAGGAGCACCCCACTAGCTGATTTTCCTGCCTCCTCATGAAGCCACATCATCTGAATTGTTACAGCCGTTGATGTAGTATAGCACAGCAGTCCACATCCGTCCGATCAAAAGTTGGCAAAATTACTGCGAGTTGCCACCGCTGAGTGGAAAATACCGATTCGTTCTTTCGCGCTGTCCTGCTCGCTCGCTGCATATCCCCTCTGGACTCGATTCGTTTTGGTTGGGCTGCACACGTCCTCCTCACCAAAATTGTTTGGACATTACAAAGCCCATTTGAAGCCCATAGGTAAAGTCCATTGTTCCCAGTCTCAAGAAAAGATCGTGCCACGACCATCCACACTCCCGGGCAGCCGCCGCCAGGAGCCCTTCCGGCGGGTCTGTGCCACGATCCACCCTTGCCTGGCCAGACGCTGCCGTCCCTTGTACTCTACCAGCAGCCACCATCACCCATGCTTGCCCCTAGCCAGCCGTCAGTGCTAACCCTTCCGCCGTCATCATCGGCCGTCCTCGGTGAGCCACCTATCCAGAGATGTGTGATCCAGTAGCCACCTCTGTGGATTCCGCCACCATGGCTGATGCCCCCCAGCACAACCGCCACGATGGCCGTTGCTCCCGGCCAGCCCGCCGCACCCAACACGGCATTAACTCCATCAAATTCGTTCGTCTTCCCACAGCCGCTTTTATGACGCACATGAAATGGCCTCGCACCACTCAATCGACGGAAACGGATGGATTCATGTGAAAAGAAGAAACTGCTGGATTTATGACTCCCTCCTCATGAAGGGTAATCGACCTAGTGGCTCTCCCTTTTAAGCACGGGAGTTGATCCCTTCCCGTCACTCGCCTGCCCGGGTTCTCATCACAGTCTTCTCCTCGAGGCGTCCGCTGATTCCGCCCCGCTTGCTAGAGGTCTGGTTCTAAATTCTAGAACCGCATCATGTAATTTTCTTGCTTTGGTTGTGCTATTCGTATCTTGAAATTCCATGTCTTGGCTGATGCAAAGTTCATGGGACGCTCTTAAATTTTCATGTCTTGGCCAATGCAAAGGTTGATGCGATCTGGCTGTTGTACTGAAAGTCTGAAACAGAACAAAATTTTACTCATAATTTTTCCAGTTTTTGATATACCACCATGTCAGTTGATTTTCCCTGTATGTTTCATTGTTTCTATGATAAGTTGTCATTGGTTTCCTCCTATATCTATGGATTTAAAGTTTTGCTATATAATATTTGTCTCACATGCAATTCAAGTGCTATATATATAGAGAGAGATCAGTAATCTCTTTGTTGAGCCAAGTTACACAGCTGAGAACAAATTAAAGATGCGGCTCATTCAAGCTGTAGACTAGCAGTTTGTTTTCATGTCAGGCGAACATTAGGAACTTTGTGAACCATAATTTTGGAGACAAAGAGGAATTTGGAAGACAAAAAGGAATTGATATTCCTATTGACATACCATCAGATATAACTACATAAAAGAAATAGACATGTGAATGTTCTACTAGCCTGAAAGACTGTATATACATCTTGGAAACAATACACACTTGACAGGTCTACATGTCTCCTTGATTCAAGCTTTGTCTCTAACAATATGAATTATCCATGTGGTATATAGTTTACTGAAAATGTTAGATAAGTGAATTGATAAATTTTTTAAAGATGTGTAAAGCAGGGAAAAGAGATACAACCATAGATTTTGCAAGGGGGTAACTAGGCTTAACTCGCATGGCTCATAGATCTTTTTTTACCTTTCGCAGACATATACACTCACCTTTATCAGTGTAACAATGAAATGTGACAATAGCAGTATTAAAGCAGAAAGATGTGTTAGGTGCCTGATGCCATGTTCGCTAGCATGGGAAAAGAAAATAATTATTCAATGGAATCAGTCCCCTTAATTTTATTTGTCTGGTGTATTAGAACTTCTCAGGTACTAAGCTAATGACAGAATAGGAAGTACAAATGGACGACTGAAGCAACAGGTACTCCTACTGAAATTAGTTTGCTATATATTTTCATTCCACTGCTTATGCTGACTAACAACGTGCTCCATCTTCTCAAGAACGCCACCTAATTATGGAAAAAACAATCTGCCATGTTCTACCACCGTTTCAAGAAGAGAAGCTCGGAAGAAATACAAGGATGCAATTGCAAAGATGAAGGACACAAAAGACCCGACGTTTATAACTTTCAAACAGGTGCCCAAGCCTCAACACGTCGCTAACCAACTGTCTGGTCACCATCCATTATCATCTATGGGATATATCGTGGAGTATGAAAAGAATGGGATACCATATATTCAGGTTGTAGTAACTCAAGAAGGCCCACCTATAAACAACATCAAATATATTGAGTAAGAATATGGTACATGCTATCATATGGCATATGGTTCATGCTACAAATAGCAGGCTTTATCCTCCAATACATCCTAGCAATAAATTTTAGTCATTGTATGTATGAGAAATCTATCAACTATTGACTGAAATTATTTTCTTCTTTGAGATGTTGATGTTACTTTGAAAATCCACGACAAATTTCCGCAGCAACGCGCGGGGCATCATCTAGTTTATAGAAACCTAGCCCACCAAAAGCATCCAGCCAGCGAAGACCAGAAGCATCGATCTTCACAGCGGCGCCGAGAAACATCGATGCACAAAGCGGCGCCGAGAACCATCGTACAGCAACACCGCCTAACCGTCCGGAAATCACGTAAAACCCATCAAAACAGAGACACGTACACATCAGGTTGAAGGAACGCAAATCATAACCGAACACCGCATGCAATCAACAACTTGGAAACTGCCACGGTAGCATGCAGATCACACGTACCATGGCCCACGAATCACGCCGCCATGCAGCGGCCACAGGCCAAACATGGCTTGACAAAATTAAACACGCCCGCATGCAGCGCATGTGCGGCAAATCGCGACATAAATCGTTCCGTCTAACCGAGCTGTACCCGTCCAGATCCCCCAGTAATTAACGTGTCATCACCAGATTGGTCCAATTTTTACTGATAGAAAAAAGTCAAAAAAACAAGATAAATTAAACCTAGCCAGGTTTAGTATATTAAGAATTCAATTCCCCTCGGGCCTGGCCACATCTCTCTCTTTCCCTTACCTCCTTTTCCAACACCGTCTGCCGCCACGGCCAGACCGGCCTGGTGGTGCGCCTGCTGCTCCTCCCCGTGCAGCCACCTGCACCTTCATCACCCGCCGCCGCACCATCCCTCGCCACCATCCCCACCATCCAGTACCTCCATCCACCAGTGCCCATCTCGCCTGCCATACTCGCGCTCCTCACCAGACATTGGGGTCGCGGGTGTCTGATCCCCCGCGCGCCTCCACCCGCTTGCTTTCCCTGCTGATCCCCTTTGCTGTTGCTCCTCCTCCTGCGCCCCCTGATGCTCCTCACTTGCTGCTTGCTGCTGCTTCTTCCTTCGCCCCCTGCTCGATCTGGTCCCCTTCTTCTCCTACACTAAACCCTGCTGCTCTTCTTCTTCCTGCGACCGTTGTTGCTCTTCTTTCCCTCTCTCTTGCTGCACCTTCTCTCAAACGCCCTGCTGTCCCTCTACTTCTCTGAACCTAGCCTCTGCTTCTTTTCTGAACCTACCCTTGTTGCTCTTCACTTGCTGCTGTTCTTCAGCAAACTAAACCTACTGCAATTTCTCTCTCTGTATCTCTCTTTGTAATTTCTATGTATCAGAGACGTGTTAGACCTTGTGTTATTCAGATTTGTGCTGGTTTGGTTGTTCTCTGTTGATCTACAAGAAGTAGAACAATTTATTGTCACTTTTGCTGATGTGTAAGAACTAGCTATATATGTCATATATATTCTGTACTTGCTGATGATTATTGTCTCTTTTATTGTTCATGTACCGGCTTGGTACTTGTGATATATATATATGTTTGTGTTGTGATTTATTTTTGTCCTAGTACCGTATATTGTTTACCCTTTTTTTTGATACCCTGTGTTAGCATTTTACTTTCTATAGTAAAACAAGAAAATACCAATAAGACAGAGTAAAGATAATCTTCATCTCCCTTTGCTTCTTTGTCATTTTCTTTGTTGATGATCCTTGTTAGTGTTAGGTTTATTTTATGTTTTCATCATTCAAGTGTGTTACCTAGCTTTAGCCGGATATAGTTGCTGTCGCCTAGTCCCTGTGGAGAACACGACATCCGTAGTTTGGGCAATATATTCCACTACATTTACAAACGATCATTTTGGTGCCGTTGCCGGGGACTAGCGTTGAGTGACCGTGTTAGGCTATAGACTAGCTTTTTCTTCTTTTTCTAGTTTGTGCCATATATATGTGATATATCTCTAACTCCTAACCCTTGTTCCAGCTTATTTCCTCTTTGTTTTCTTTTCCTTTTTGCAGGTTAGAACCATCTTCTCGGTTATGGCTTACTATTCAGATCATCAGGCTTATGCGAGCAACACTACAAACATCACAGAAAGTACTCAAGAACTGATAAGTAAGATTTCCCATCAATTAGATGATTTAGCTCGGCAGCGAGAAGTAGTTTTTGAGGATAGGCCTAGCTCTTATGATCCTTATTCGAGAGGCCATCCTTATGTTGCTCCTACCTGCCATATTTGTGGATTTCAGGGCCATTCGCCCGTTGAATGTCAGCGTGGTTACTCTCACTCTCCAGATTGTTTTGGCATGAGCTTCGCTCAAGAGCATAGCTCATACCAAAACAATTAATCACATGGGTGGCCTGAAAACTAGAATATGTCATATAGGAGCAACAACCCTGAGTTCCCATCGTTTGCCTCTAGTTATCCAATGCAGGGAGTTAGGAATGAAGAGGAGCATAACAATTATGCTCCACAACAATTTTCTTCTGCTCCTATTCATATGCCTCAGCACCAGGAGATGTTGCCAATGGAGTTAAATAGTCCTCCATTTGGTCAACCAACACCTTCAACACAAGTGCCCACACAAGATGATTTTGATGATATAGACAAGCTCACATTGCTTAGTCTCGAGTTCACTTGGAGTGCGGAATATGATCCTATTAGGAAGGTGATACTTGAGGAAATGAAGAAGATTAATAGTGGAAAGGAGCTAGTGGAAGAAGCAAGGAAAATTGAGAAGAACATCAATGCTGGAAGTATTATCTCCTCCCTCCTTGAGCTGAGTGTTGCCGAGATTCCCCTTGATACATGTGAGGTTCCAACACCGTCACATCCAGCTGAGCAAGATAGCAAGAGTCCAGAGGAAGAAAGACCTCAGATTGAAGAAGAAATACTTGAAGACAAGGAACAAGATGATCCAGAGCTCGAACAACAAAGTGATCAAGTTGAAGACTCGTCATCTATTACTCTTGAAGAAGCAAAAGAAGTTGATGTGGTTGAAGATGAAGAACCAACAATTCATTTGCCTATTGTCATACAAGAGCGTGATGTAGCAGGTTTATCTAATCCTCTTGATGGCATGAGTCCTTATGATTTATTTGCTTCTACCTTGCATTACATGATACCATCACTTAAGGTTGATTTGAAAACTCATTTGCTTGGATATGATGATACATACCCTGTTAGTGGCATTACTCTCATTTGTGATGATCATGGTTACTTTCCTTGTGCTAGTCCTATGCATAATGAAACATATCATTCCCATACTAGTCTTGAGCTTAATGATAAATATCATCCTCATGTTAGTATTGCGCTTGCTAATTTCTATCATACTCGTCATGTTTTATATTCCTATGCTTATATAATTGGGTATTCGATTGACGACTTAGAGGGCATCTACCCTATCACTTGTAGTCATTGTTTGTGTAAGTCCTATTTTAGGTTTTTGCTTCTGGACCGTTCACTTCATGCTGACCAGGTTCGAGGTGACATTCCTTGGGACCCTGGCGGACTCAGAGCATGCTGAAGAGGAGAAGCAAGGGGCATGCACGAAGAAGAGTGAAGCTGGAGCATCCACGAGGAAGCAAAGGAGAAGAGTTGCAGTTGGTGAGTTGATCGACAGAGTGCTACATCATTAAAGCCCGGTGAGCTGTTTCATGACCTATTCTGAATATATCATCCATTATACATGTTGAAATCAATTGCTATTTGGGTTGCTTGAGCCATTTCTTCAATGTTGTCCCACTGAATTTTACCTTTGACATATGGTGCTTGATGTGAATATGTGAACTGAATTGTGAATGCCTTGTAAATTAATGATCTACATACTGCTTGCTTTGCTGAAATTAGTGAAAGTTATTAGTTTTGAGTGCTCAAATCCCTAGTACACTAGAAAACTCCATCATTTTCTGCATTTACTTTGATACACCTAGATCATCAAGTGTTAGATGTTGATTTTGTGCCAAGTGTGTTCCCATTCAGAGCAATCACTTAACCACTATGGATTAGCATGATATGTTCTCCGGATCGGTAGCATGTGAACCAGACATGGATGAGTGATGATTCTTGTTTCCTTCCTTATGTTTCATGCCATTGCAATTCCTTTGTTCAATATGTAATAATGAATATAAGTCTAGTCTACCTACACTTGTATGTCATGTTCCCTGGATCGGTGGCATGTGAAATTTGGTAGCTTGGACAGTAATAAATAAATAAAAATGCAATATTTGTCGAACCAGGTGTATACCATGTTCTCGGGATCGGTGGTATGTTCCTTTGGGGAGACAAACAAAAAAAACTATATAATTGGTCGAGCCAGGTGTATACCATGTTCTAGGGATCAGTGGTATGTTCCTTTGGTGAGACTGATAAAATATTATCATTGCTTCCTTCAAAATTCAATAAGTAGTTTAGCCACAATGTTGTGTTCCTGGTAACAAGTATTTCCCAGGATCATGCTCTCTTTGGGAACCTTTTGGCACAATCCGCATTTAAACTTGTTGATCCAACTTTATCATTGTAAAATTTTAAAATGATCGAGTCTACTAGTATCCTATTGCTTTGTAGCATCCTAACCATTAATCTTCACTAACTAAGTCTGAAGCATGCATTGTCTGGAGATCTACTTTACTAGGACCTTCTCTAGTCAGTTCACTATTCATACTTTTGCTCTTGTCATATGCTTTTGCTTGAGGACAAGCAAAGATTTAAGTGTGGGGGAACTTGATAGAGCATTTCCTCATATAATCTTTTAAGCCTTTTTGCATCACATTGTAATAATATTTTCACATTATTTACTTGAGAAATATTCGGATGATCCCATTATGTTACATTTACAACACTCCTCCATGTTTTGCAGAAAAGGGCGAAAAGGCCCAAAATCCTTCTATAATGGAGAGTGTCAAGAAGTTGTGGTTACTGTAATTTATGGAGGGACTCAAGCTTGAATAAAAAGAAGTAATCAGAGGGGCCAAACTGAAGAAGAGTACCAACTTGTGCATAAAGAAGAAAAGGACAAGGGCCAATTTGCAAAGGGGAAGATCAGATCGAGGGGTCCAAATCCCTAGTTCATCTTCAATTCCCCTCAGGCCTGGCCACATCTCTCTCTTTCCCCTACCTCCTTCTCCAACACCGGCCGCCGCCACGGCCAGGCCGGCGTGGTGCTGCGCCTGCTGCTCCTCCATGCGCAGCCACTTGCACCTTCATCACCCGCCACCGAACCATCCCTCGCCACCATCTCCACCATCCAGTACCTCCATCCACCAGCGCCCATCACGCCTGCCATACTCGCACTCGTCACCAGACATTGGGGTCGCGGGCGTCTGATCCCCCTCGCGCCTCCAGCTGCTTGCTTTCCCTCCTAATCCCCTCTGTTGTTGCTCCTTCTCCTGCGCCCCCTGCTGCTCCTCAGTTGCTGCTCGCTGCTGCTTCTTCCTACGCCCCCTGCTCTGCTCCCCTTCTTCTCCTACACAAAACCCTGCTGCTCTTTGTGACATCCCTAGCTTCTGGTATTGCACTAGGCTAGCTTCATGTGTGCATCATGTTTAAATTTTGCTTAAACATGAAATGGGGATGTTCAAACCCTAGCACCAAATGAATTCAACTAGGGTCAAAATAAAATCTTTTCCAATGAACTCAAAATGCCATTTAAAAATGTCCATCATTTCTGGATTGAGGTGGAAGCCTCTACAAAAATGGTTTACATTTTTGCAGGACATATTTGGGTTTTGAATTAAATCACTAAGTATTTGAATTGGGGCTATAAATTTCTATTAATAATTCCCTAGCCCCAATAATTCTGAAACTTTTGTGTGGGGCCCTAGAATAATTATTCCAGCATCTACAAAAGTTCTCAGCATTTACAAAATTGATTTGGTCCAGTAACCAAATTCAAACAAACATGCAAAATACAAAAACATGAACTAAATAGAAAACCGGAGAGAAAGGGCATTGTACCTAACAGCCCACCTGGCCAGGCCACCTGGTGGCCCAGTTGGTTGGCCCAGCCCAGCCAGCGCTGCCTGCTTCTTCAACCTTCTGCCAGAAGGAGAAGCAGGTGCGTGGAGAGCACGCAGCCGAACATGGCCACCTCTTACTTGCCACCTCCTACCTTCCCCTCATGCAACGAAGACGCCCGACGCCTCCCCTCACTTTCCCCTCGCTCTCTGGCTCTCCCGCCCCTCCTATGCTCCCTCACTCGCGCCCAAGCGGAGCTCGTCGCCGCCGCCTGCTGTTGCCGCGTCCACCGCCAACCCCTCGCCTCGTAGTTGCTTCCAGAAGAACCGCCGTGATTCCCCCGTCCTTCCTGCCGAGCCATGCGAGCCGGGAAGCTCCGCATCGCCTCCACGCCATCGTCTTCAACCTCGGGCGCCGCCGATTGCCGACTCCGATTCGCCGTCTTCAGCGCCTCCCCGAGCCCACTAGCCTGCTCAGCGAGTCCGCTGTCAGCTCCTCTGCCGTTCGCCTCTTTTCCCGTCGCCCCGCACGTCCTCTAGCGCTAGTGCCGTTGAGGCCGAGAGCTTGCACGTCGCCGGCCATGCCGCCGCCGTGGCTAGAGCCCACACACGTCGCGTCTGAGCACGTTTCCGTCAAGAGCTCGTTATGCCCTAGTGCCCTCAGCGCGCTAAGCCGACGCCTCTAGCACAAATCCGGCACGCCCCGCCATGTTCTGTGGTCGCCGCCGGCTGAACTCCGGCAAGGTCGACGTGGCCCCATCATTAGCAGCTAATGACATCGCTAATTAACCCTAGAGCTACTTACAGACGGGCCCCACTACCTAATTAACCCTGGTTTAGTTTTGTTTAGATTAAACTGACCCCGCAGGGCCCACAGGTCAGTTTGACCTGGCCAAGTCACCTGTTAACCGACCCCACCCGTCAGCGTTGAGTTGCTGACATGGTTGTTGACCTGACCCCACCTGTCGGTGACCCAGACAGCACTTGTGACTGACCAGTGGACCCCACTGGTCAAGTTTGACATGGTCAGCCGCAATTGACTTCCCGACGTCACAGTGACGCAATGCTGATGCAGTTAATAATTTTCTGGATTTAAAATAATTCAGAAAATGACCAAAACTTCTAAAATTCATAGAAAATTATCTATAACTCCAAATAAGATAAATTATATATGAAAAATGATCAGAAAAATCCAATCTATCCATCTTTACAATTTTCATGCATGTTAGAACAACTTATAGTTGCTGAATAGGGCAAATCATATGTTTGTCATTTAAATATTCACATATGGAGTTTGAATTTGAATCCTGGATTCAAACCAACTCCATTTAACCTGTTACTAGTTGCATTAGCTCAAAACACATCATCTTGACATGTCATGATCATGCATCATATTGTGCATTGCATTGATTGTGTTCTTCCTTGTTTGCCGGTGTTTGTCCCCTCTCGATAGACGTGGTTTCGACAATGTGATCGATGACACCGATGAAGAACTATACTATCTTCAGAAGTGCCAGGCAAGCAAAAACCCCTCGTTCATTTTGATACAATCCCACTCTCTCGCTCCTGCTCTCTTTTACTGCATTAGGACAACAACGTTTCAACTGTTACATTCCGCGGTAGCTAAACCCCTTTCCTCTGCATGACCTGTTATGGCCACAGTAAATAGATGAAACCCACTAGCATGAGTAGGAGTTGTTTGAGCCCTAGTGTGCATAATGATTCATGCTTGTTTGTCATGCCTGTTATTGCTTGGAGTTGTGTCAGGTCTGATTCATCGGGAATAAATTGGGAAGTTGTGAACATGTCCTACTGTTGAGAGCTAAGTGTGTAAACACGATTTGGTAAAGGTAGCGGTGAGAGGCCATGTAGGAGTACATGGTGGGTTGTCTCATTGAAGCCGTCCTCAGGAACTGAGTTCTGTGTTTGTGATCCATGAACAGTTACTACCACACATTGGGCTCCGGGCACTCCAAGCTCTCTCGACTTATTAATCAACTCGATCTCTGTCCAGGAGTTGTAACTAGTTTCTGGTGTTTGTAGGTTGTGTTAGTAGTCTACCAAGTGGCACCCGGTACAGGTGGCATAGGGTCAGACTAGGCACCGTGGCCGGGTATGCCAAGCGCCGCCCGTTTGGTGGGATTGGAACCCTATACACATCGTTTGGGGCCGTGAGCGACATCCCGGACGGATCTCCTTGTGGATGGAACCCGAATAGGCAATAAACATGGACTAGAGACTTGTGTGGTTAGTCAGGTCGTGGCCAACACCCTCGCCAGGCTTCCGCTTGAAGGTTGTCGAGATACATGACGTGTACATGGCGGTAAGTGGCGAGAGCGTGCGTGAAGAAGTACACCCCTGTAGGGTTAATATGATCTATTCGAATAGCCGTGTTCACAGTAAAGGACTTCTGGGTTGCCTGTATAGTTCATAGATAACTTGAAGTGGATACTCTAAAATGCGCAAGATAAGCACGAGCGCTATGGATGGTGTTCTCGTAGGGAGATGGGAGCGGATCCGTAGTGGTGTATTGATTTTGTGAATATGTGGACTCGTGTGCGCCACCTCAAAAGAGTTACTTGCAGTTGTAGTTCAGGTTAGCCACTGAGTCAAAGATGGCTTGCTGCAGTTAAACCTCACCATCCCATTTGTTGATAATGATGCATATGTAGTTAGTTCTGATGTAAGTCTTGTGTAGTACATTTGTACTCATGTTTGCTTAGTTTATGTTTTTGCAGAGAGACTTCAGTCTCGCTAGTAGTTCCGCGTGGACTTCGACGTTTAGCTTGTTACCTCAGCTAAGATCTTGTGCCCTCGGCAGGGTCTTGTAGATAGTCAGGCTTCTCAGCCTTTTCTTTTGTAGTTGTGCGTACTCAGACAAGTTAAGCTTCCGCTTGTGCTTGTTGCTTGTATGATTTGAATGCTGGGTCACCAGACCCATGTTTGTAATATCTGGCTCTTCGGAGGCTAATGAATAAATACTCTGAGTCGTAGAGTTTTGTTGTGATGCCATGTTGTATTTGCACATATCGAGCATATTGTGTGTATGTTTGAAATGCTTGGTATGTGTGGGATCTGACTATCTAGTTGTTTATCCTTGGTAGCCTCTCTTACCGGGAAATGTCGCCTAGTGCTCCCACTGAGCCTTGGTAGCTTGCTACTGCTCCGGAACACTTAGGCTAGACGGCATGTGTCCTTCTTTGTTCCTGTGTCTGTCCCTTCGGGGAAATGTCACGCGGTGTCTACCAGAGTCCTGTTAGACTGCTACAGCCTGGTTTACCGGAGTCCTGCTGGCCCAATTGCTACAGCCCGGATTCACTCGCCGATGACCGACCCGTTCGTTGCTGGGTCATGTATGCCTGTCCCTGTAAGTTAGTGCCACTTTGGGTTCACGACTAGCCATGTCAGCCCGGGTTCTTTGTCATATGGATGCTAGCGACACTATCATATACGTGAGCCAAAAGGCGCAAACGGTCCTGGGCCTGGTAAGGCGACATCCGTGGGAATACCGTGCGTGAGGCCGCAAAGTGATATAAGGTGTTACATGCTAGATCGGTGTGGCATAGGATCGGGGTCCTGACAGCTTTGGTATCAGAGCCTGACTGCCTATAGGATTTTCAAACCAAACTGGTCGAAGTTGAGTCTAGAAATTCTCTAGTTATATAAGGGAATTGATTGTGGATGGGAACGTAAGGCTCTCTTTACTCCTTATACCTTATGCCCTATGATCTGAGTCATCTTATCTCTCCTATGGGGTTAAGGAACTAGGCTTTCTCTTCTTTCTATCAGGATCACGTGTTACTAATCCATAGACTTATAAGATTGATGAATTCAAGCCTCAATTCAGTTCCTGCTATCTTCGTGTATTGATAGTTGATCTCGGAACCTTGATTTTGTGATGATCGAGTGGTTATGCCACCATTTTGTAGGATGTCTCAATCTTTTCGAGCATTTACAGCCATTATGCTGTTCGAGTCATCCTAGGTTCCTAAATAGTTTGATGCATTTGCAAAATCCTTTCCCTCTGGTTTCGATGTCCTTTTAGGCCAGGTTAATCACACTAATTGCTGAGTTGAGGTACTCTATTGCCTCGACATATATGTTGGAGTTATCATTATGACCCTAGGTGTCTTAGAGTATCACCTAGTATCTCGCCCATGTTTTGTGATCCCAGTGTGATGATTCTGGCCGTGATTCTCGAAAGCATCCCGTGATGCCATTTAGATAGTAGGTATTCTATTCCTGGGTTCTTGTACCCAAGATTCACCCTACTTACTTCTTGTTGATAGTGTTTGCTAGTTCCTTCAGGATATTAGCAACCTTTGCGACAGTCCTCAAGGTACATGGTATTTCCTTCTTCCAATACCATGAACTATTTATGGCAGAAGTTCCTCGTTGAACCGAAAGATCACAATCAGAGTGCTATTGATGAGTTCTCGATTCTATGTTGTTACTCTACCAGCTCTACCTTTCTGCATGGGTTATCCGAAATAAATATGTTGAACTCGTTCAACATGCTAATCCATGCATCCACAACTCAGAAAATTGTATGTTCTTTTGAGTTGTCCCTCTTTAGTTGTCTTCTGGCCTTTGTCTATCAATTGATAGTCAGGAGTAGTGGTGCAATCGTGTTTATCGATGCCTATTACTCTTGTGGTCCGTCAAGCCATTCTATTCCGAAATGACTAGGAGAGATAAACCCCAGTACCTTATCCATTTCCAGGATTGGGTGAAAGCAGTTGTATTCCGCAGATCAAAATGTCAGCTTTTGTTCTGTTCTACCTTGGAGTATTATCCTATTTATGTCAAGAATATCATGGGAATTTCACACCCTCCTATGAACTCTTGATATAGTGATACTTCTCGCCCTCATTATTCATTTCTCGGCTCCCGTGTTGTTGCAACCGGAATGCCGACAGATGAACTATGATGTGTGAAATCAATACTCTGAGCAACTCGTTGCTTGGTAGTAAATGGACAATATTCTCATTATTAGCGTGTTGGTTATTGAATCATCATTCTAAGATAGATTGTGCTACCTAGTCCTTAATACTGGTGCACACTTCGATCAATGAGTTAGGATTATTCAATCCCTTGCTTATTTGATCATATCGTCTTGCTCTGAAAAGCAAGAGTTTTCTCAAGCTTAGTAGCATATCAGTGGTTTGTGATGTTCCAAATATCTTCTCGGAAGTATTACCAGGTTGTTACCTAACTGCTATGTTGAGTTTGTGATCAAGTTGGTTTCTTGTAAACCGCCCATTCTCCAACAATCTGTGTTGGATACCTCTGAACTAATTGGTTAAGCTAAACAACAACTTGGGGAGTTGGAAGATAAAAGTTATATCTAACTTAGTTCATTCCAAAGGGATATCCTTGTGTTGTGTGTGTTGAAGAAAGATGATATCTTCATCGCTTGATCCTCGTGATAAGTTATCGATGCTATTGTATTATCCAACCCTTGATTTGAGTGTGGGCTATCATCAAATCAAATCAGAACCAATGATATTCGTAATGTTGTCTCGCTCGTGGTTGACCCCTCGAGCATGCACCATTATATCCTTGGGTCTGCCCAGTGCTATCACCATGTTCACATAATTGTGGAACTCCAGTTATATGGAAATCTCAATGACTTGTTGTTGAGCCCATCAGCAGCATTTTATCTCGTCCATGATTCATGTTGAACATTAAATAGTGTTGGAAACTTTTTAAGCATTGCCTTCGTGTTCCATTCATGAGGTATATGTTTGGATGAAAGAACTGACTTCTTCTAGTTCATGTGCATTTGAAGCAAGTTGTCACCGTGAATTCGAGAAAGTTTTTTTTGCCTCCTCTGGAATCGTCCCAAGTCAGTCACACATGTCAGATGTATTCTATGGTTTGATAGACTGATCATCTCCATTCCATATGTATTACTATCACACAAAGCCACTGATTGACTTATTCAAGGAAAGAAGTTCCTTCTTAAGACCCGGGCTTATACAAGGACTTCGATATCCCCAATGATGGTTCCCAACCAGAACTCGGTAGTGTTTTATCATAAGACTACTGTGTGGTCATGCTTGTCTTGGACATTGTGTTCACATGTGTGTAGCAGAACCATCTCATGTTTTGGAGCTTGCTATCGTAGTTCATTCCTCGAGAATCTTGCAACGCCATCTTGTCGATTTATGTTGCAAACTTTCATTTTTCTTCCTAGACTCAATGAGTCTGGAACATCCTGACATCAACCAGATCTGAATCTCAGGCAGATATGATGGTTGGAACTTCTCCCAAGAACTATGATGTAGGTTCCGGTAAAGTGGACGCACCTAGCCGGGACATCTACTATTGTAGTATCTTGACTGAGCAATTTGACCATCTTCTCCATGAGGATTTCAAGTGACTTACTCTAGAAGTTGTTCCTTATGGATTCTGTGTCTCCAAAGTCCAACCTCTACCTGATGTTCTAGATACCATACGCTAGTACATCAAGGAGAACATTAGAAGTGGAGTGCTAAATGTCTCTCGGTCAATTATCAAGATTTGGTGGCCTTGGCATTGCTAAGGTAAAATCTGAGAAGGTGTTGTCTTCCTTTGCATCTTCATCGTCCATCACTATTCATCATGGTAGTATGATGTGTTGCTAGGATCCTCGACACGGATGTTGGTAAGACCCTGATGAATATGGAAATGCTCAAGTTCTTGAGAGCACGCTCAGTCACTAGGTTATATCCCCGGTATCAATTGGAATGTGCCTTCTGTTTGCCAAGTTGTCTTATAACTCTAGTTTCCTTTCCAAACTGAGTATGTGCTATGTCTTGAGCTTGCGTTGGTTTTCCTTGAAGAGGAAAGGGTGATGCAGCAATAGTACCACAAGTATTTCCCTCAGTTTTTGAGAACCAAGGTATCAATCAAGTAGGAGGCTCCTCAAAAGTCCTATGCACCTACACAAACAAACAAAGAACTCGCAACCAACACAATAAAGGGGTTGTCAATCCCTTCACGGCCACTTGCGAAAGTGAGATCTGATAGAGATAGTATGATAAGATAAATATATATTTGGTATTTTATAATATAGATGCAAAAAGTAAAGATGCAAATAAAATTAGATTGAAAGCTTATATGATAAAAGATAGACCCGGGGGCCATAGGTTTCACTAGTGGCTTTTCTCAAGATAGCATAAGTATTACGGTGGGTGAACAAATTACTATCGAGCAATTGATAGAAAGCGAATAATTATGAGATTATCTAGGCATGATCATGTATATAGGCATCACATCCGTGACAAGTAGACCGACTCCTGCATGCATCTACTAATATTACTCCACACATCGACCGCTATCCAACATGCATCCAGAGTATTAAGTTCATAAGAATAGAGTAACGCATTAAGAAAGATGACATGATGTAGAGGGATAAACTCAAGCAATATGATATAAACCCCATCTTTTTATCCTCAATGTCAACAATACAATACGTGCCTTGCAACCCTTTCTGTCACTGGGTAAGGACACCACAAGATTGAACCCAAAGCTAAGCACTTCTCCCATGGCAAGAAAGATCAATCTAGTAGGCCAAACCAAACTGATAATTCGAAGAGACTTGCAAAGATAACTCAATCATACATAAAAGAATTCAAAGTATATTCAAATATTTCTAACAGATAAACTTGATCATAAACCCACAATTCATCGGATCTCGACAAACACACCGCAAAAGAGTTTACACCGAATAGATCTCCACAAGAGAGGGGAGAACATTGTACTGAGATCCAAAAAGAGAGAAGAAGCCTTCTAGCTAATAACTATGGACCCGAAGGTCTGTGGTAAACTACTCACAACTCATCGGAGGGGCTATGGTGTTGATGTAGAAGCCCTCCATGGTCGATTCCCCCTCCGGCGGAGCGCCGATGAAGGCTCCAAGATGGGTTCTCGCGGATACAGAAGGTTACGGCGGTGGAAATTGTTTTTGGTTGGCTCCCTGGGTGTTTTCGGGGTACGTAGCTATATATAGGAGGAAGAAGTACGTCGGTGGCCGCTCGTGGGGCCCAGGAGACAGGGGCGCACACAGGAGGGGTGGGCGCGCCCTCCCATCTCCTGGCCGCCTCGTTTGCTTCTTGACTTGCACTTCAAGTTCTCCAGATCACGTTCTTTCCAAAAATCACGCTCCTGAAGGTTTCATTTCGTTTGGACTCCGTTGGATATTCCTTTTCTTCGAAATACTGAAATAGGCAAAAAAACAGCAATATGGCCGGGCCTCCGGTTAGTAGGTTAGTCCCAAAAATGATATAAATGTGTAAACTAAAGCCCATAAACATCCAAAAGGGGTAATATAATAGCATGGAACAATAAAAAATTATAGATACATTGGAGACATATCAAGCATCCTCAAGCTTAATTCTTGCTCGTCCTCGAGTAGGTAAATGATAAAAATAGAATTTTTGATGTGGAATGCTACCTAGCATAATTCTCAATGTAATTTTATTTATTGTGGCATGAATGCTCAGATCCAAATGATTCAAAATAAAAGTTCATATTGATATAAGAAATAGTAATACTTCAAGCATACTAATCAAAGCAATCATGTCTTCTCGAAATAACATGGCTAAAGAAAGTTATCCCTACAAAATCATATGGTCTGGCTGTTGCTCTATCTTCATCACACAAAGTATTTAATCATGCACAACCCCGATGACAAGCCAAGCAATTGTTTCATACTTTAGTAATCTCAAACTTTTTCAACTTTCACGCAATACATGAGCGTGAGCCATGTACATAGCACTATATGTGGAATAGAATGGTGGTCGTGGAGAAGACAAAAAGGAGGAAGATAGTCTCACATCAACTAGGCGTGTCAACGGGCTATGGAGATGCCCATTAATAGGTATCAATGTGAGTGAGTAGGGATTGCCATGCAACGGATGCACTAGAGCTATAAATGTATGAAAGCTCAACAAAAGAAACTAAGTGGGTGTGCATCCAACTCGCTTGGTCATGAAGACCTAGCGCATTTTGAGGAAGCCCATCATTGGAATATACAAGCCAAGTTCTATAATGAAGAATTCCCACTAGTATATGAAAGTGACAACATAGGAGACTCTCTATCATGAAGATCATGGTGCTACTTTGAAGCACAAGTGTGGCAAAAGGATAGTAGCATTGTCCCTTCTCTCTTTTTCTCTCATTTTTTCTTTCTTTTTTTCTTTTATTTTTTTCTCTTTTTTTCTTTTTTTTCTTTGGCCTTTTTTTGCCTTTTTCTTTTTTTTCTTTTTTTTCTTTTGTAAAGTCCGAAGTCTCATCCCGACTTGTGGGAGAATCATAGTCTCCATCATCCTTTCCTCACTTGGACAATGCTCTAATAATGAAGATCATCACACTTTTAATGATTTACAACTCAAGACTAGAACAAAATATGACTATATGAATGCCTCCGACGGTGTACCGGGATATGCAAATTATGAAGGTGGCCTTGCCACAAATATGATTTCAACTACATTATCATGCAAAGAGCAATATGATGATGCGTGTCATATAAACGGAACGATGGAAAGTTGCATGGCAATATATCTCGGAATGGCTATGGAAATGCCATAATAGGTAGGTATGGTGGCTGTTTTGAGGATGGTATATGGTGGGTGTATGGTACCGGCGAAAGTTGCGCGGTACAAGAGAGGCTAGCAATGGTGGAAGGGTGAGAGTGTGTATAATCCATGGACTCAACATTAGTCAAAAGAACTCATATACTTATTGCAAAAATCTACAAGTCATCAAAAACAAAGTATTACGCGCATGCTCCTAGGGGGATAGATTGGTAGGAAAAGACCATCGCTCGTCCCTGACTGCCACCCATAAGGGAGACAATCAATAAATAAAATATTGCTCCAACTTCATCACGAAGCGGTTCACTATACGTGCATGCTACGGGAATCACAAACTTCAACACAAGCATTCTTTAAATTCATAATCACCCAACTAGCATGACTTTTAATATCACTACCTCCATATCTCAAAACAATTATCAAGTATCAAATTGATCATAGCATCCAATTCATTTCCTATGATAGTTTTTATTATACCCAACTTGGATGCCTACCATTCTAGGACCAATTTTATAACCATGCTGTTCTAAAAGACTCTCAAAATAATATAAGTGAAGCATGAGAGACTAGCAATTTCTACAAAATTAAGCCACCACCGTGCTCTAAAATATATAAGTGAAGTACTAGAGCATAAACTATCAAGCTCAAAAGATATAAGTGAAGCACATAGAGTATTCTAGAAACTTGAATCAAGTAGGCTTCTCCCAAAAGGTGTGTACAACAAGGATGATTGTGGTAAACTAAAAAGCAAAGACCAATATAAGACACGACACTCCAAGCAAAACACATATCATGTAGCGAATAAAAATATAGCTCCAAGTAAAGTTACCAATGAACAAAGACGAAAGAGGGGATGCCTTCCCGGGGCATACCTAAGCTTAGCCTTTTGCTATTCTTTAATATCTTGGGGTGCCATGGGCATACCCAAGCTTAGGCTCTTTCCACTCCTTATTCCATAGTCCATCGAAGCTTTACCCAAAACTTGAAAACTTCACAACACAAAACTCAACAGGAAATCTTATAAGCTCCGTTAGTGAAAGAAAACAAAACCACCACATAAGGTAATGTAATGAACTCATTCTTTATTTATTTTGGTGTTAAACCTACTGTATTCCAAGTTCCCTATGGTTTATAAATTATTTTACAAGCCGTAGATGCATCAAAATAAGCAAAAAAGACACGAAAAACAGAATCTATAAAAAACAGAACAGTCTGTAGCAATCTGTAACTAACGCAAACTTCTGGAACTCTAAAAATCCTACCAAAATAGGAAGTCACATCAAAAAGAATCAACGCAAAAGCACGTTTCTGTGATTTAACAAAACTAAATTCGTGCGCGCAAAGTTTCTGTTTTTCAGTAGAATCAAATTAACTATCATCATAGGTTATCCTATAGGTTCTACTTGGCACAAACACTAATTAAAAGCTAAAAACACATCTAAACAGAAGGTAGATGCAAAATTTATTACTAAACAGAAACAAAAACAAAAAACACAAATAAAATTGGGTTGCCTCCCAACTAGCGCTATCATTTAACGCCCCTAGCTAGGCATAAAAGCGGAGATAGATCTAAGTAGTGCCATCTTTGGCACTCAATTCATAAGTAGCTCGCATGATAGATTCATAAGGTAATTTGACTTTCTTTCTTGGAAACTGCTCCATCCCTTTCTTTAATGGAAATTGGAATCTAATATTCCCTTCCTTCATATCAATAATCGCGCCAATCGTTCTAAGGAAAGGTCTACCAAGAATAATAGGGCAAGAAAGATTGCAATCTATATCAAGAACGATAAAATCTACGGGCACCAAATTTCTATTTGCAACAATGAGAACATCATTGATCCTTCCCATTGGCTTTTTAATGGTGGAATCCACAAGGTGCAAATTTAAAGAGCAATCATCAAGATCATGGAAACCTAGAATATCACATAAAGTTTTCGGAATCGTCGAAACACTAGCACCCAAATCACACAATGCAAAACATTCATGATCTTTAAATTTAATCTTTATAGTAGGTTCCCACTCATCATTAAGTTTTCTAGGTATAGAAATTTCCAAATTGTTTTTCATCATAAGATTGCATCAAGGCATCAACGATATGTTTGGTAAAAGCTTTATTTTGACTATAAGCATGAGGAGAATTAACAACGGATTGCAACAAGGAAATACAACCTTCTAAAGAACAATTATCATAATCAAATTCCTTGAAATCCGAGATAGTGGGTTCAATGCTATTTAAAGTCATGACCTCTCCAATCCCACTTTTACCAAATTTAGCATCAAGATCTAAAAACACCGAACTATTGGGACACCTTCTAACTAAAGTTGACTCATCCCCAGTCATATTATTATCAAGATTCATATTGCAAAACAAAGATCTAATAGGAGACACATCAATAACTTTAAGATCTTCATCATTATTTTCATTGAAACTAGAAGAACACGCCTTTACAAGGCAATCTTTTTTAGCACGCAATCTAGCGGTTCTTTCCTAAAAAAGATTGCTTTGTAAAGGTGTGTTCTTAAACAATTCCTACCAACAAAACTATTCCTAAACAATTCCTATAAGCATTTTTTACAAAACTATTCCTACCAACAAAATTCACATCCATAGATTCATTATTATTCTCAATCATAGTAGACAAAGGCATATCATTGGGATCAAGAGGAGTATTTTTAGTAGCAAACAACTTCATAAGTTCATCCATCTTTCCACTCAAAACATTGATTTCTTCTATAGCACGCACTTTTTTACTAAAAGATCTTCGGGTGTGCCATTGAGAATAATTGGCCATAATATTATCAAGAAGTTTTGTAGCATCTCCTAAAGTGATTTCCATAAATGTGCCTCCCGCGGCCGAATCTAAAAGATTTCTAGAAGCAAAGTTCAAACCAGCATAAAATTTTTGTATGATCATCCATAAATTCAAACCATGAGTAGGGCAATTGTGAATCATCAATTTCATTATTTCCCAAGATTGGGAAACATGCTCATGATCAAGTTGTTTAAAATTCATAATATCATTCCTAAGAGTGATAATCTTAGCGGGAGGAAAATACTTAGAGATAAAAGAATCTTTGCACTTGTTCCAAGAATCAATACTATTTTTAGGCAAAGACGAAAACCAAACTTTAGCACGATCTCTAAGTGAAAACGGAAATAACTTCAATTTAACAATATCATTATCCGTATATTTCTTCTTTTGCATATCACACAAATCAACAAAGTTGTTTAGATGAATAGCGGCATCTTCACTAGGAAGGCCGGCGAATTGATCTTTCATAACAAGATTCAGCAAAGCAGTATTGATTTCACAAGACTCAACATCATTAAGAGGTGCAATTGGAGTACTAAGGAAATAATTATTATTGGTATTGGAGAAATCACACAATTTGGTATTATCTTGCGCCGTGGCAACAAGTAATCCAACACACAAGCAAACAGAAAAAGGCAAGCGAAAAAGAGAGGAGAAGATTGGGAAAGAGAGGACAAATAAAACGGCAAGGGTGAAGTGGGGGAGAGGAAAACGAGAGGCAAATGGCAAATAATGTAAATGCGAGGGAGATGAGTTTGTGATGGGTACTTGGTATGTCTTGACTTGAGCGAAGACCTCCTCGGCAACAGCGCCAGAAATCCTTCTTGCTACGTCTTGAGCTTGCGTTGGTTTTCCTTCAAGAGGAAAGGGTGATGCAGTAATAGTAGCGTAAGTATTTCCCTTAGTTTTTGAGAACCAATGTATCAATCCAGTAGGAGGCTCCTCAAAAGTCCCACGCACCTACACAAACAAACAAAGAACTCGCAACCAACGCAATAAAGGGGTTGTCAATCCCTTCAGGGCCACTTGCGAAAGTGAGATCTGATAGTGTTGAGGACATGACTACCTTGGATACGACCAAAAATATTGCATACATGCATATTTGTCAGGTGATTTCTTGTGCAAACTATTCAATAATCTATTTATGTTATCTAGAACAAAAATACTTCACACACTTTTGTGTTTTGTCTAATTGCAGGTGTATGGGATATTTGTACAATTCACATATGAAGATAAGGGAGAAAGAGATATTTAAGTGCTGTTCAAAAAGTTCTCTCATGTCACTTTTGGGCCAAGAGAAGATAGAGTCCAAGTCTCTCACGTTCTGGATTCAGATTCGGACTGCACAGACATACCTGACTCAAAACGCCAACAACTTTTTCATACGGACTCCGAATTG
This sequence comes from Triticum dicoccoides, assembly GCF_002162155.2. Lineage (NCBI taxonomy): Eukaryota > Viridiplantae > Streptophyta > Magnoliopsida > Poales > Poaceae > Triticum > Triticum dicoccoides. The sequence goes on along the minus strand of NC_041393.1, from coordinate 198,205,206 downwards.
GGTGATTCTTTTTTGTTGGATTCTAGATTTTATGATCTTTGCAGCACAATTGGATTCACCTTCAAATTCGTTCAGAGCATTGAGATATCGACAAAACAATCAGACGCTGTAGTAGAATCCGAGTCAAACAACAAGTCCAAAGGTGTTGCATCACCTCCACTTGGGCCCATTGGCCTTGTACGACCTAGGGTTAGTTTTAGGCTGCGTTGGGACGTCCTCCCACCTCCTAGGCCGCCACCCCTTGCTCCTATATAAGTAGATCCATCTAGTAGCTTTTCCCTTGGGATTTGTTTAGTTAAAAGTTAGCCATTGCAACTTCGTGTACTTCGTTTGTGTCCAACGACCAGACCAAGACCGCTTACGGATCCCCACCTTTATCAATACTTCATCTATATTGGTAATATTCAGATTGCTTTATCATTTTCTTTCTTGTTCTTCGATTGCTTGTAGGAATATACCTTCGTGGTCAGGTTGATTGTGCTTCGGCGTGGTCAATAACCTCTTGGAGTTGGTTTAGCAATTGCTAAGGCCAACGTCGTGCACGTTTGTAGTCGGATCATCAAAGTCGTATCCACCAAATCGATAGTCATCATCTCATCGAAAGATAGGGACACCCCGCCTCTATCAAGTGGTATTAGTTTTCAGGTTGCTCGGTGAGAATTTCCAGTTTTCCTAGATTAGATTTATTTCTTACCTATTGTCCAAGAAAAAGCCACAAAAAAAAGTTAGATCTATTCATCCTTTGTCGAAGCCAGTCTGAGCCTTTGCAATTTTCTTTTCATTGTATGAATTATTGAATTATCGGTTGCATCGTCGTGTTGACTTGCTGGTCTTAGTGTCTAGTTCGTTTAGAGTTTTGAGTTCTGTTCACATTTGTCACCCCACCGCTGCATCGTTATCCCTTCCGCTGTCCACCATCCATCCATCAGTTTCCACCACATGCTACCCACCATTCATTGTCATAATCATAGTTGAGATCATTCACATCTTTTCTTGATCCAATCTGCATCTTATCTAGTTTGTTTGGAACGAGAGAGAGAAAAAAAAAGAAGGAGAAAAAAAGACGGAGAAAAAAAAAGAGAAAAAAAAAGTAAAAAGAAAAGTAAGAGAAAAAAAAGAAAAAAAAGTGTGAGGAAAAAAGAGAGAAAAAAAACAAAATTCGGATCTATCTAGACTCAATCTCGTAGTTGAATTCAGATTGGAATCTGTTTTGTGCACTGTTTAGTAAAACAGGCATAACTTCCTCACACGAAGTCCATTTTGGCTCCACAAGTACTCAAATTAAAGTTAGCGACTAGACGCATCTGAATAGTTGCAAAAGCTAGTTCAATATTTGGCGTCTCAAAATCAGCTTCTAAATAGGTCTTTTTGCCCTCCAAAGTTCGCGTATACAGTTTGTTCCAGTTTTCAGGCCAGTTTTAAAATTCTTTGACTCCTCATATCAATTCGGAATTGAGTGATTCTTTTTGCATTGGAAAACTTGAGTTAGTAGCAAACTTTTCAAGAGGAAAGTTGAAGAGAGAGTTGTTATATATCCTGCTTGGCAGTTGTTATTCATCATTATCTTTACTGCCGTTGTGATCTTCACTTATATCTTGCTGTGCAGAGCTACTTATCCTTCATTGATGCTAGTTGTGCTATGCCGTAACCTCATTAGTGTTCTAGGCTCGCGTCTCTAGTTCGGTCTAGCCTAGGACCAGCACAGTACCGTCGTTGAGCGTTTAATCAACATTGCATCTTTGAATTGATTATCGCTAATCTTTTGCTACCTTATATAGCCAACCCAGCTCCACATATTTCTACACCGTGTATACATACGTTCCCCTGGCAATCGCTTTACACAATCTTCGGAGTTATTTGACACCGCTGGTTGCCTGTCACCACCTGTCGCATGGTAAGAACTTGTAAGATATTGATATTTGCTTTACTGTGAGCACGTTACAACCACATCCTAGTAGTTCATAGGAACATTATTCTCGAATTTTGTTTCTTGTTTCTACTAATCATGACAGGTTCCGGAGATAGAAGTTCTTGGACGACGAACACCTCTTCACCATCACGAGAGTTGGGACAACAGACACAAGCACATGGTCAGGTTATCTCTTTACCATCACTTGAGGGTAGATTTAATCCTGCTATTTATCTACATTGGGAGCTTGAAGTAGAACAAGTTTTTAGTTACCATGACTTTTCTGAACTTGAGCGAGTACGAGCTGCCACTAGAGCATTTACTGGTTTTGCTTCTGTTTGGTGGAGTGTGCATTGTAAGAAAAACATCGATAACCAACCCACAAGTTGGAAAGATTTGAAACATGTAATGAGACAACAATTTTTCCCTCCTTACTATCGTCGTGAATTGCTTCGCAAATTTGAACAATTTAAACAAGGCAATAACACTGTTCATGCTTACTACCAAGAGTTCAAATCTTATATGCATCATTGTGACATAGAAGAATCTGAGGATGATACAATGAATAGATTTTTTGGTGGTTTGAACCATGATATTCAGGCAAGATTTTGGTATATTCCTCATTGCATTACTGGTATGTATGTTCGTGCTTGTACCTTTGAGAGACAGTTACAGGAGGATGCATTGGGTGACTACAACAACAACTATTCCAATTCATGCTCACTACCATCGGTTGATTCCTCCACCGTTGCACCTACTAGAGCAGCCACACCTCAGATTGTGAGTGCGACATCATCTCAAGTGTATGGCACATTGTCATTGTCCATACCAACATCAGCTACGTCTTTGCGACAAGGTAATAGTAAAGGTATTGATGATATAACTTCACATGAGAATGATGCATCCCTAATTAACGTAAATACATCATGTGTTGAGTTACCTGTTGATTTGAGCACGCCATCTATTTTAGAGAATCATGTTACTATCATGAATGCATCATGTGATCAAACAACTGAAATACCAACAATTTTGAGTGCATCCATTGAATTAACTATTGATGCAAAAGAACCAATGTTTAATCATTTTGATATGACCTCTAATCTTGGTGATGATTCTGTGTCCAATGACTTACTGCATGTTTTCTTATTTAAGCATGTTGTAGCATGTAAATTTGATGCAAGTAAGGTTTATTCACCAATATTGGGATGGTTTAACGATGAATATTGTCAATCTTTTGATAGGAATAAGAGCTTCACTTATATGTGCAAACTGAGTTGCAATATTTTGATGCCTTCTACTTATGATAATATTTTGGCTTTATATTTTATGATCTATGAAAGTTACTCATGTATACATGTGTCATATGTGCAAAAATCAAGGGAAGTAAAAATGGATGACATATACATATACAACATGTATACCTTGTCTCTTTTGTTAGCCACATTTCAGATTAAGCAACGCCAAGGACGGCTTTGTTTTCAAAAAGGGGAGGATGATAAGGACATGACTACCTTGGATACGACCAAAAATATTGCATACGTGCATATTTGTCAGGTGATTTCTAGTGCAAACTATTCAATAATCTATTTATGTTATCCAGAACAAAAATACTTCACACACTTTTGTGTTTTGTCTAATTGCAGGTGTATGGGATATTTGTACAATTCACATATGAAGATAAGGGAGAAAGAGATATTTAAATGTTGTTCAAAAAGTTCTCTCACGTCACTTTTGGGCCAAGAGAAGATAGAGTCCAAGTCTCTCACGTTCTGGATTCAGATTCGGACTGCACAGACATACCTGACTCAAAACGCCAATAACTTTTTCATACGGACTCCGAATTGGGTGATTCTTTTTTTTGTCGGATTCTAGATTTTGTGCTCTTTCCAGCACAATTGGATTCACCTTCAAATTCGTCCGGAGCGTTGAGATATAGAAAAAACAATCAGACGTTATAGCAGAATCCGAGTCAAACAACAAGTCCAAAGGTGTTGCATCACCTCCACTTGGGCCCATTGGCCTTGTACGACCTAGGGTTAGTTTTAGGCTGCCTTGGGACGTCCTCCCACCTCCTAGGCCGCCACCCCTTGCTCCTATATAAGTAGATCCATCTAATAGCTTTTTCCTTGGGATTTGTTTAGTTAAGAGTTAGCCATTGCAACTTCGTGTACTTTGTTTGTGTCCAACGACCAGACCAAGACCGCTTACAGATCCCCACCTTTATCAATACTTCATCTATATTCGCAATATTCAGATTGCTTTATCATTTTCTTGCTTGTTCTTCGATTTCTTGCAGGAATAGACCTTCGTGGTCAGGTTGATTGTGCTTCGGCGTGGTCAATAACCTCTTGGAGTTGGTTTAGCGATTGCTAAGGCGCAACGTCGTGCACGTTTGTAGTCGGATCGTCAAAGTCGTATCCACCAAATCGATAGTTACCATCTCATTGAAAGATCGGGACACCCCGCCTCTATCAGATAGAGATAGTATGATAAGATAAATATATTTTTGGTATTTTATAATATAGATGCAAAAAGTAAAGATGCAAATAAAAGTAGATTGAAAGCTTATATGATAAAAGATAGACCCGGGGGTCATAGGTTTCACTAGTGACTTTTCTCAAGATAGCATAAGTATTACGGTGGGTGAACAAATTACTGTCGAGCAATTGATAGAAAAGCGAATAATTATGAGATTATCTAGGCATGATCATGTATATAGGCATCACGTCCGTGACAAGTAGACCGACTCCTGCCTGCATCTACTACTATTACTCCATACATCGACCGCTATCCAACATGCATCTAGAGTATTAAGTTCATAAGAACAGAGTAACGCATTAAGAAACATGACATGATGTAGAGGGATAAAGTCAAGCAATATGATATAAACCCCATCTTTTTATCCTCGATGGCAACAATACAATACGTGCCTTGCAACCCTTTCTGTCACTGGGTAAGGACACCGCAAGATTGAACCCAAAGCTAAGCACTTCTCCCATGGCAAGAAAGATCAATCTAGTAGGCCAAACCAAACTGATAATTCGAAGAGACTTGCAAAGATAACTCAATCATACATAAAAGAATTCAGAGAAGATTCAAATATTTCTCATAGATAAACTTGATCATAAACCCGCAATTCATCGGATCTCGACAAACACACCGCAAAAAGAGTTTACATCGAATAGATCTCCACAAGAGAGGGGGAGAACATTGTATTGAGATCCAAAAAGAGAGAAGAAGCCATCTAGCTAATAACTATGGACCCGAAGGTCTGTGGTAAACTACTCACAACTCATCGGAGGGTCTATGGTGTTGATGTAGAAGCCCTCCATGGTCGATTCCCCCTCCGGCGGAGCACCGGCGAAGGCTCCAAGATGGGATCATGCGGATACAGAAGGTTACGACGGTGGAAATTGTTTTTCGTTGGCTCCCTGGATGTTTTTGGGGTACGTAGGTATATATAGGAGGAAGAAGTATGTCGGTGGCCGCTCGTGGGGCCCAGGAGACAGGGGTGCGCCCTCCTATCTCCTGGCTGCCTCGTTTGCTTCTTGACTTGCACTCCAAGTTCTCCGGATCATGTTCGTTCCAAAAATCACGCTCCTGAAGGTTTCATTCCGTTTGGACTCCGTTTGATATTCCTTTTCTTCGAAATACTGAAATAGGCAAAAAAACAGCAATACGGGCTGTGCCTCCGATTAGTAGGTTAGTCCCAAAAATGATATAAATGTGTAAAATAAAGCCCATAAACATCCAAAAGGGGTAATATATAGCATGGAACAATAAAAAATTATAGATACGTTGGAGACGTATCAATATGCCATTCTTTCGGATTCCTTCAAACAATCAATTGTGAATTGCCTTAGGCTGGAATGAAGAGTTCCAATGATCTATGTATCAAAAGTAATTTTTTTGCCACTTGAGGGAATAATTCTATGAGTCACCTTCCCCGAGGTGTCCTGTTATGGAATCATGGCAATTATCTCCTCACTACCTTGAAAACCATGCACCATCCTCCTCCAGCGTGGAATTGTTGCCTACCAAATTGAGAAATTGCCATCTATTTCCTTTCACCCCTGATGTGTGTTCTGTGTCTCAGCTCAAGAGATGTTCAACACCTCATTCAGTGAGTTGATCGTGAGTTGCTCAATCTTTAAGAAGATCGATTCCTATAGAGTTTCGTTTGTCGTCACTGTGTTGGACAAAGATCTCGAAAGCAAGGATGTCAAGATCAACATGATGAAAGCAGTCAACGTTCTTATGAAGAGCAGTTGGATCATGAAGATACTGATAGTTCAAGTTCCCTTTTCCTTTTACCCCCACGTTTGAATCTCGGGACGAGATTCTTATTTAGTGGGGCGAGTTGTCACATACCTAGCTTCTCGTATTGCACTAGGCTAGCTTCATGTGTGCATCATGTTTAAATTTTGCTTAAACATGAAATGGGGATGTTCAAATCCTAACACCAAATGAATTCAACTAGGGTCAAAATAAAATCTTTTCCAATGAACTCAAAATTCCCTTTAAAAATGTTCAACATTTCTGGATTGAGGTGGAAGCCTCTACCAGAAATGGTTTACATTTTTGAAGGACATATTTGGGTTTTGAATTAAATCAGTAAGTATTTGAATTGGGGCTATAAATTTCTATTAATAATTCCCTATCCCCAATAATTCTAAAACTTTTGTGTGGGGCCCTGGAATAATTATTCCAGCATCTACAAAAGTTCTCAGGATTTACAAAATTGATTTGGTCCAGTAACCAAATTCAAACAAACATGCAAAATAGAAAAACATGAACTAAATAGAAAACCGGAGAGAGAGGGCACTGTACCTAGCAGCCCACCCGGGCAGGCCACCTGGCGGCCCAGTTGGCTGGCCTAGCCCAGCTAGCGCTGCCTGCTTCTTCAACCTTCTGCCAGAAGGAGAAGCAGGTGTGTGGCGAGCGCGCAGCCAAACGCTGCCACCTCCTGCTGGCCACCTCCTACCTCCCCCTCACGCCACGGAGACACCCGACGCCTCCCCTCACTTTCCCCTTGCTCTCTGGCTCTCCTGCCCCTCCTCTGCTCCCTCGCTCGTGCCCTAGCGGAGCTCGTCGCCGCCGCCCGCTATTGCCGCGTCCACTGCCAACCTCTTGCCTCGTAGTTGCTTCCAGAAGAACCACCATGATGCCCCCGTCCTTCCTGCCGAGCCACACGAGCTGGGAAGCTCTGCATTGCCTCCACGACATCGTCTTCAACCTCGGCCGCCGCCGATTGCTGACTCCAATTCGCCGTCTTCAGCGCCTCCCCGAGCCCGCTAGTCTGCTCAGCGAGTCCGTTGTGAGCTCCTCTGCCATTCGCCTCTTTTCCCGTCGCCCTGCACGTCCTCGAGCACTAGTGTTGTCGAGGTCGAGAGCTTGCTCGCCGCCGACCATGCCGCCGCCGTGGCTAGAGCCCACACACGTTGCGTCTGAGCACATTTTTGTCCTCAACGCACCCCCAGGAACCCACAGACACCACCAACTCGCACGGAGATGCCCCGTAGCGTCGTTTCTGTCAAGGTCCGAACTCCGGCCGCCGTCAAAGCTCGTCGCCAGCATGATTCCTGTGACCCCTGTGTCACATCCCTAGTTCTGGTATGCTCTGAGCTAGCTAGTCATGTGTTGCATCATGTTTAAATTCTTTTGAATTTGAAATGGGGATTGATCAAACCCTTGCATCAATGAAATTCAAATAGGTTCAACTAAAAAAATATTTTCAGGATCCCAAATGGCCTTAAAAAAATGTTCATCATTTTTGGAAAATGATGGAAAGAGTAACCAGAGATGATGCACATTTTTCCATGGCATTTTGGATTTTGAATTAATTCAAACATATTTGAATTGCAGCTATTTAAATGCTATATATATTTTAGATGCTCCAAAAATGTTGGAAATTGGTAAGGGTCACTGGAATAATTCAGACGGCACCCATAATTATTTCCAGGATTTTATGAAATGGTTTAGTATTTATTTTAAACCAGAACATAAAAACAGAAAACAAAAAAGACAGAGAGGAGAGAAACCTCACCTAGGCCTTACCTGGCAGAAGAGGCCCAGCCAACCTGGTGACTTGCCAGTTATCTTCAACCCCTGCCAGTAGGCAGAGGGAGAGACTTCACACGCGGCCGAGCGCGCCACCTCCTACTTCACGCTGGCTAGCCTCCCCCGAGTCCACCTGCAAGCTTAGGAGATGAGGACGACCCCCTCTCACTTTCCTCTCCTTCCTCTGTCTCGCCCCCTTCCTCTGGTCTCTCTTCCTTGCGCCACCGAGCACACCCGAGACCGCCACTCACCGTAGCCATGGCCACCGGCCACCTCACTCCCTGCCGATGAGACCTCAAGCTCCGCATCGTCGTCTTCTTCATCCACGCCGAGCCAAGCAACCGGGGAAGCACCACAACACCGTCCCCAACATCTTCTTCAACCTCGGTTCCCAGAGATCCTCGGTGTCGATTTGCTGCCCACCGGCCGTCCCCGCGCCTATCGACCCCTCCGTTAGCCTCTCTGTGAGCTTCCATGTTGAACTCGTCTCCTCCCTCTCTCCTTTATGCTCGCTAGCTCCGATCCCCGCCATGCCGTGAGCTCACCGCCGGCGTCCTCTTTGCCGCCGTCATTTTAGTCCATGATAGTCGCACCCGAGTGCATGGTCGTGCTCCTGGTTACACCAGGAAGCCGTAGACAACCCCGGTCGGGCTCCCCGTGCTCCATAGCCCCGTGCCCGCGCACCATCGAACTCTGGCCGCCGACCAGCTCGACGCCACCACCGCTACGGTCCACCTTGCTCCCTCCCATGGCCACAGTTGGAAGCGCGCGTGCGCCAGCAACCCATAGCCGCAAACCGCGCTCGAAACTGTCCCCTATAGCGCCTTCCGCGGCGTCTCCGTCGTCGGTTTTGGTCGCCGCCGGCCGAACTCCGGGGAAGCCGACGTGGCAACATCATTAGTCGCTAATGGTGTAACTAACTATCCCTGCTAGCCACTGACACTGGGCCCCACCTCCTAATAACCGCTGCTTAGTTTTAGTTTAGGTTTAATAACTTTGTTTAGCCACTGTGCCACTGACAGTGGATCCCACATGTCAGATTTGACCTTGGTCACCCAATTGACCTGCTGACGCAGTGCTGTTGTCATGCTGATGCAGTAAATGTTTTCTAGCGTTTTATTAATCCAGGAAATTCCAAAAATTAGGTAAAACTTCTAAAAATCATAGAAAATAATCTGTAACTCAGATTGAAATAATGTATATATGAAAAATGATCAGAAAAATCCAATCTATCCATCTGTACTAGTTTCATGCATGCTTAAGCAACTTAACCTTGCTGTTCATATCAAAACATGATAATGCACTTAATAAGCTCATAGTTTGAATTTGAACTTGAACCATGTGTTCAAAATAACTCAAACCCTTCTGGTTGTAGCTGCATTAGCCCAACACACTCATTTTGCCATGTCATGATCATGCATCATATTATGCATTGCATTGATTGTGTTTCCTCCTCTGTTGCCGGTAATTGTCCCCTCTCGATAGACGACGTTCCGGCGATGAGTTCGATGACACCGATGAAGAACTATACTATCTTCAGAAGTGCTAGGCAAGCAAAAACCCCTTGTTCATTCCGATACAATCCCACTCTCTCGCTCCTGCTCTCTTTTATTGCATTAGGACAACAACGATTCATTTGTTACTTGTTGCGGTAGTTGCCCCTTTCCTCTGCATGACCTGTCATTGCCACAGTAAATAGATGAAACCCACTAGCATGAGTAGGAGTTGTTTGAGCCCTGATGTGCCTACTCATTCATGCTTATTTGTCATGCCTGCTACTGCTTAGAGTTGTGTCAGGCCTGATTCATCGGGGATGAATCAGAGGTGTGTAAACATGTCCTACTATGTGTGAGCTAAGTGTGTGAACACGATTTGGTAAAGGTAGCGGTGAGAGGCCATGTAGGAGTACATGGTGGGTTGCCTCATTGAAGCCGTCCTTAGGAACTGAGTTCTGTGTTTGTGATCCATGAACATCTACTACCACGCATTGGGCTCCTTAATTGACTCTCTCGGCTTCTTAACCATTCTTGTCCTCTCTCTAGGAGTTGCAAGTAGTTTCTGATGTTTGTAGTATGCTGGAGGCCGTGTGTAGCGCTGACCCGAGGGGTGGGCTATGATGCGGTAGGCACGTGGTCGGGTATGCTGGGCGCCCATTTGGTGTTGCGGAACCTTGTACACATCATTCGGGGCCGTATGTGGAAACCTCGGTCGGACTCCCTGCGGATGGAACCTGAATAGGCGATAACCTGGACTAGAGACTTGAGTGTTTACGTAGGCCATGGATGACACCCTTGCCGGGCTTCCGCTCGAAGGTTGCCGAGTACATGTCGTGTAAACGGCGATAAGTGGTGAGAGCGTGTGTGAAGAAGTACACCCCTGTAGGGTTAACATCATCTATTCGAATAGCCGCGTCCGTGGTAAAGGTCCTCTAGGGTGCCTATACAGTTCATAGACAAGTGAAAGTGGATACTCTAAAATGCGCAAGATAAGCGCGAGTGCTATGGATGGCGTTCTTGTAGGGAGGCGGGAGCGGATCCATAGTGGTGTATTGATATGGTGAATATGTGGACTCGAGTGTGCCACCTCAAAAGAGTTACTTGCAATCGTAGTTCAGGATAGCCACCGAGTCAAAGCTGGCTTGCTGTAGTTAAACCCCACCATCCCCTTTGTTGATAATGATTCATATGCGGCTAGTTCTGATGTAAGTCTTGCTGGGTACATTTGTACTCACGTTTTCCTATTTTATGTTTTTGCAGAGGGACTTCAGTCTCACTAGTAGTTCCGCGTGGACTTCGATGTTTAGCTTGTTACCTCAGCTGTGATCTTGTGCTCTTGGCAGGATCTGGTAGATAGTCAGGCTTCTCAGCCTTTTTCATTTGTAGATGTCTGTACTCAGACATGTTAAGCTTCCGCATGTGCTTTGACTTGTATGCTCTGAGTGTTGGATCATGAGACCCATGTTTGTAGTATCTCGCTCCTTAGAGCCTATTGAATAAAATACTTGAGTTGTAGAGTCATGTTGTGATGCCATGTTGTATTTGCACATATCGAGCATATTGTGTGTATGTTATTGAAATGCTTGGTATGTGCGGGATCTTACTATCTAGTTGTTTATCCTTGGTAGCCTCTCTTACCGGGAAATGTCTCCTAGTGCCTCCACTGAGCCCTGGTAGCTTGCTACTACTCCGGAACACTTAGGCTGGCCGGCATGTGTCCTTCTTCGTTCATGTGTCTGTCCCTTCGGGGAAATGTCACGCGGTGTCTACCGGAGTCCTGTTAGCTTGCTACAGCCCAGATTCACTCGCTGATGACCGACACGTTCGTTGCTGGGTCATGTATGCCTGTCCCTGTAAGTTAGTGCCACTTTGGGTTTATGACTAGCCATGTCAGCCCGGGTTCTTTGTCATATGGATGCTAGCGACACTATCATATACGTGAGCCAAAAGGCGCAAACGGTCCCGGGCCTGGTAAGGCGACACCCGTGGGAATACCATGCATGAGGACACAAAGTGATATGAGGTGTTACATGCTAGATTGGTGTGGCATAGGATCGGGGTCCTGACAGCTTTGGTATCAGAGCCTGACTGCCTGTAGGATTACCAAGCCAAACTGGTCGAAGTTGGGTCTAGAAATTCTTTAGTTATATAAGGGAATTGATTGTGGGATGGAACGTAAGGCTCTTTTTACTCCTTATACCTCATGCCCTCTGATCCGAGTCATCTTATCTTTCCTACGGGGTTAAGGAACTAGGCTTTCTCTTCTTTCTATCAGGGTCACGTGTTACTAATATGTAGACTTATAGAATTGTTGGACTTAAGCCTCGATTCAGTTCCTACTACTTCCGTATGTTAACTGTTGATCTCGAAACCTTGATATTGTGCTTCTGAGTGGCTATGCCACCATTTTTGTAGCATGTCTCCAATCTTTTTGAGCATTTACAGCCGTTATGATGTCCGAGTCATCCCAGGTTTCTAAATAGTCTGATGCATTTGCAAATCCCTTCTTTCTGTTCCTGATGTCCCTGTGGGCCAGTTCAACCACACTAATCGGTGAGTTGAGGTACTCTATTGCCTCGACATATATGTTGGAGCTATTATTATGACCCTAGGTGTCTTAGGGAGTCACATAGTATCTAGAAATGCTTTGTATCCCAGTGTGATGATTCTGGCCATCATTCTCGAAAGCATCCCGTGATGCCACTTAGTTAGTAGGCATTCTATTCCTGGGTTGTTGACCCAAGATTCACTCTACTTACCTCGTGTTGATAGTGTTGCTCGTACCTTTAGGATATTAGTAACCTTTGCGATAGTCTTAGAGGTCCGTGGTATATCATTCTTCCAAATACCATGAACCATCCTTGGTAGAAGTTCCTCGTTGAACCAAAAGATCACAACAAGAGTGCTCTCGATGAGTTCCCCATTGTATATTGTGACTCTGCCAATCCTAGCTCTCTGCATGGGTTATCCGAAAGAAATATGTTGAATTTGTTCCGCATACTAATCCATGCATCCACAACTCAGAAAAACATATGTTCCTTTGAGTTGTCCCTCTTTAGTTGTCTTCTGATCTTCGTCTATCAATTGATAGTCAAGAGTATGCGTGCATTCGTTCATCGGTGCCTATCATTCCTATGGTCCGTCAAGCCATTCTAGTTCAGAATGACTAGGAGAAACAAACTCCAGTACCTCATCCATTTCTAGGATTGGGTCAAAGCAGTTGTATTCCGCAGATCAAATGCAATCAAGCTTTTGGTCTGTTCTACCCTGAAGTATTACCCACTTTAAGTCAAGAATGTCATGAGAATTGCACCTTCTCTTATGAATTCTTGATGTAGTGATACTTCTCGCCATCATTATTCATTCCTCGGTGTCGTGTTGTCGCAACCGGAATGCCGACAAGTGAATCGTGATATGTGAAATCAATACTCCTAGCAACTGTGTTGCTTGGTAGTTAATGGACAATATTCTCATCCTTAGCGTGTTGGTTATCGAATCACCATCCTAGGACTGATCGTGCTACCTAGTCCATTTTTGTTGGTGCACTCTTCGATCGATGAGTTAGGATTTTGTCAAACCTTTGCTCTTTTGATCACATCGTCTTGCCTTGAAAAGCAAGATTGTTCTCGAGCTTTGTAACATATCGGTGGTTCGTGATTTTCCAAATATCTTCTCGGAAGTGTTACCGGGTTGTCACCTGACCGCTATGTTGAGTTCGTGATCAAGTTGGTTTTCCTCTAAACCACCCCTTCTCCAAGAATCTATGTTGGATAGCCCTAAGCTAGTTGGTTAAGCTAAGCAACAAGTTGGAGAGTTGGAAGATAAAAAGCTTTGCCAAACTTGGTTCTTTCTGAAGGGATATCTTTGTGTTTGTGTGTGTGTGTTGAAGAAAGATGATATCTTCACCAATTGGTCCTCCTGATCAGTTGTTGGATCTATTATCTTGTCAAAACTTTGAATTGAGTATGGGCTATCGTCAAGTCATATAAAAACCAACGATGTTCGTAATTTTGTCTTACTCGTGGTTGATCCCTCGAGCATACACCATTACATATTTTGGTCTGACCAATGCTATCACCGTGTTCACATAATGGTGGGAGTCCAGTGATATGGAAATTTCGATGAGTTGCTGTTGAGCCCATCAGCAGCATTTCGTCTCCTCCATGATTCATGTTGAACATTGAGCTAGTGTTGGAAACTTTGTAAACATTGCCTTCATGTTCCGCTCATGAGGTATATGTTTTGGTGAAAGAAGTGACTTTCTCCAAGTTCATGTGCATTAGGTGTAAGTTGCCGCCATGAATTTGAGAAAGGTTTGTTTTGTTTCCCCTGGAATCATCCCAAATCAGTCATGCATACGTGCGAAGTATTCTATGGTTTGGTAGATTAATTACCTCCACCCCATACGTTTCCCTAGCACACCAAGCCACTGATTGATTTGCTCAAAGAGAAGAAGATCCTGCATAAGAGCTAATCATATGTCACGCCCAATATGCGACCCTATCCAAAAGGAACTCGAAGGTCCCACCAAGGATAGACCCGCATATTGAAACACTTTTGCAAGGTGGATATCATTACATCAACATTACATAATAGATGGGGATACATACATAAGGCATACAATGCCACACGAATACAACATCACAATACAAAAGAGCATCATCCGACTACGGATGAATCACAAACAGAAACTCAAACACATCCACCCTGCTAGCCCAGGTTGCCGACCTGGAACCTATCCCCTGATCGAAGAAGCAGAAGAAGAACTCAACACAAGCAAGCATCGCTCTCGCGTCATGATCATCGCATAACCTGTACCTGCAACTGTTGTTGTAGTAATCTGTGAGCCATGAGGACTCAGCAATCCCATTACCATGGGTATCAAGACTAGCAAAGCTTAAAGGGAAAGGAAGGGGTAAAGTGGTGAGGCTGCAGCAGCGACTAAGCATATATGGTGGCTAACATACGCAAATAAGAGCGAGAAGAGAGCAAATGGAACGGTCGTGAAGCTAGCAATGATCAAGAAGTGATCCTAAACTCCTACTTACGTCAAACATAACCCAGAAACCGTGTTCACTTCCCAGACTCCGCTGAGAAGAGACCATCACGGCGACACACGCGGTTGATGCGTTTTAATTCGGATCTGGTGTCAAGTTATCTACAACCGGACATTAACAAATTCCCATCTGCCTATAACCGCAGGCACGGCTTTCGAAAGATTATACCCTGCAGGGGTGTCCCAACTTAGCCCATGACAAGCTCTCACGATCAACGAAGGATATACCTTCTCCCAGGAAGACCCGATCAGACTCGGAGTCCCGGTTTACAAGATATTTCGACAATGGTAAAACAAGACCAGCAAGACCTCCCGCTGTGCCGACAATCCCGATAGGAGCTGCATATATCCCGTTCTCAGGGCACACCGGATGAGCAAGATGACGGGTTGGCATAGACCCTGGTTACCCAGGGGGCGCCGGACATCGCTCGGTTTGGACCAACAGTTAGACAAGCATTGGCCCGGGGGGGCTGTAATAAAGATGACCCTTGGGTTAATTACTCCCAAGGGAAATATAGGTGGTGGTGAGGCAAATGGTAAAACCAATCTTGGGCCTTGCTGGAGGAGTTTTATTCAAAGCGAACTGTCAAGGGGGTCCCATAAATCACCCGACCGCGTAAGGAACGCAAAATCCGGGAACATAACACCGATATGACGGAAACTAGGGTGGCAAGAGTGGAACAAAACACCAGGCATAAGGCCGAGCCTTCCACCCTTTACCAAATATATAGATGCATTAATAATATAAGAGATATTGTGATATCCCAACACAATCCTGTCCACCAGGGAGTAATCTTCAACTTCACCTGCAACTAGCAACGCTATAAGAGGGGCTGAGCAAAGCGCTAACATAGCCAAACAACGGTTTGCATAGGAAAGGTGTCAAAGGTTAGAGGCTGACATGGCAATATGGGAGGCTTGGTAAACAAGTAATAGGTAGCGCAACATAGCGATAGAACGAAGCAACTAGCATAGCAATGGTAGTAGTGAGATCCAGGGTAGCGGTCATCTTGCCTGATATCCCGCAAGGCAGAAGAACGAGTCCATGAAGAAGACGAACGGGAGTAGTCGAACGAATCCTCACAATCGCAACATTACCGGAACTAAGAAGCAACACCGAAAAGAAACAAACAACATGGTAAATGCACAAGCATAATCATGGCATGATGCACAATCAAGTATGATGCATGTCTGGTTTAAAGAGGCATAGCATTTAAGCAAATTAATGCAAACATCAATTTAAACATTTTAAACAAGGATGAAAATGGCATATTATTAATCTACACAAAATTCTAAGCATTTTACATGTATAAAGTATTTACATATGATGCATGGTTAATTCGTTATTAGATGCATGAACAAAAGGGGTTTTTCTGTAAAACTGCCAATTCGTTGGAAAATAGGAAATTCACAAAACAGGAAAAAAAACATAACGGGCCGAATCTGGTGCATGATGGGCCAACAGAGAGGAGGGGCTGGGCGGCTGCTCACATCGGGCCAACAGGCCGGCCGGGGAACGAAGAGGCGCTGGGCCTCGCATGGCCTGTTTGGCCCACGCACGGAGGCGAACGGGGCTGGAGATCGCCGTCCTCCTCTGGTCGCTGCAGAGGCAGGAACGGGCGCGGCGGCGGCTACCGGCGATGTGGAACGACGACGCGGTGGGGAAGAGCTCCGGTGAGGTCGGGGATGGATGGATCCGGCCTCGGGGTGCCGGATCTAGCCGGAGCTGGACGAAGCAGGGCAGGATGGGGCCGACGGTGAGCTCCAAGGCGGCGGCGCGACCTACGGGAAGCAAGAGAGGGCCTGAGAGGGAGCCAACCGGGAGGAGAAGGAGAGGAACAGGGCGGCGCGGGCTGGCCTGGACGTCGCCGGCGGCGGCTCCGGTGGCTGGGCACGACGGGACAACGGGGAAGGCCGCGCGGACGAGGCCGACGCTGGCTTCGGAGCGGGAGGCGCTCGGGCGCAGGGGCTGGGCAGCTCGGGGCCCAGATGGGCTTCCCAGGGCCCGATCTGGGTTCCTGGCGGGCCACAGCGGTGGAGGCTGAGGGGGAGGCGACGTGGAGGCTTGGGAGTGGCCAGGGGCGCCGATTGGTGGTGGCTGGGCCAATCGGGGTGCGCCAAGTGTCACGGTGGAGGTGGAGGGCGCCGGAATTGAAGGAGAAGGTGGGAGGTGACGGCGGCTGATGATTGGGACGGCGCGAAAATCAAGGAGAGAGGTTAGGGGTGACAAAAATGGCAAGGGGGGCTGCTATTTATAGAAAGAGGGGTTAGGGTTCGGGGTTTGGGGGGCTTTCGGAGCGTACGATCACCATCGAACGGCTCCGGAGCGGAGAGGGACTATGAGAGGGGTTGCTGGGCTGTGTAGAGGGGGTTGGGCTGAGAGAAGGGGGGAGAAATGCAGCCCGGCAACTGTTTCAGAGAACGAAACGTCCGACGAATATACCGACTATATCGCGGTTATATATTTAACGGTTGGGCAGTCAAACGAACTCTGAATGCGATGAAACTTGGCAGGCACTCTGTCTACACTATAATAAGACCGCACGACAAGTTGCAACCCATTCCGAGAACATTTTTATGCCACTTATAGAATAATATTTCGGAGGTGCCGCGGGCGCGTGCGAGTGTGGTCGGGCTCAGAACGGACAACGGAGAGAAACGGCGGAACCCGAACAGATGCAAGTTTTGAAAAACATGCAGATGAAGTGCAGATGATGACATGAGACGAGATGCATAACAAGAACAAAAAGCAAAACAAACGACAAAAACCCAACCACGAAGGAAATAATAAATCACATAGCCGGAAATGGCAAGAGTCGGAGTTACGAATATGGAAAGTTGTATCCGGGGCGTTACAACACTCCACCACTACAAGAGGATCTCGTCCCGAGATCTAGGATGGCACCGGAGGGAAAAGGAAGAGGAAGAGAGCAGGTAAACTAAGTTGCTTCTTCGTCAAACGAGTGAAACCACAAACCTTGAGAGGTTGAACAAATTGAAAGAAACAAAACAACAGAGATGACCAAGATTGCAAACAGTCCGTTAGAAAAGAGGAACAAGGAACATTCGAGAACCTTGTAGGTTTAGTGATAAGATAGATATTGAAACCACTCCGGTTAAAACTAGATGGAGAAGGAATAAGATTGATATAATTTGGGAAGCACTCCGGTTGAACATGGAAGGAATAGAACATGAACTTGAGAAGATGGGAAGATACTTGATGAAATCAACAACACACTGCCTCCGGAACTATTGAAAGAATGGCACAATGGGTAAGAAAGATTTCAGACAGCACTCAGGTTGAAAAGAGAGGCAAAACTTGATAAGATGAAAGCCTTGAAGAGATGACACAACACTCTGGTTAAATGGAGAAGCAAGGAGAAGAACATGATCTTGCCAAAGCAAGATGATGAGTGAAAAGAGCAACATCAAAATGCCTCCGGAACGAAAGAATAGAAGCTAGATTGTTGGGATAAAAGGGACGGAGAATAAAATGACAATTTTTGCCACAAATGAACTTGGAAAGCATCCTTGCGAAGAAGGATTGAATGGAGTTGTTGGAAAACGAACAACGAAAAGAATAAGCTTTTTGTGGGCTTATGGCAAACATCTCAAAACTTGAGGTGAAATTCTGCCACTAACGAAAAACAATTGCTTGTTTGAGATCAAAGAAGAGATGAAAACTGCTTTCGCCGAGAGGATAGGAGAAAACTTGGATCATTGATAAGCACCACAATAGCAACATTCCTTAGGGAAGGCTTTAGGTGAAATCTATACCAAGATAACTCCAAAGGAGAGATTGATGGATTTAAAATACCTCGTTCTTGACAATATGTGAATCGCGAAACATGAATGAAAATTGTCAAGAATGATATAACACCACCTCAAAAGATAATGTAGAAAGAATTGCACTTCGGAATGCAAGATGAAGAATACTTGAACTCCTCAAAACAAAACATGTGTTGAGCACCATGTTTATTTTAGAGTATAGCTTAGCAGATCATAACTTCGAGAGAAATCTTGAAGAACAATTGAAGAATGAAAAGAATCCTTGACGAACCACCATGTAGAGCCTCCATGAAGAACTCAGGTAATAAAAGGATGATAGAAAGAAAGAGAAGTTGAAAACACAAGGTGAAGCTTTGCGATGATTTAGATGGAGCTATGAAATGAGTAAACTTTGAACTCCGGACAAGAAAGATGAATAACTTGGAACTGAGAATTACTTCCTAATGAACAAACTCCGGAAGAAGGAATTAATCACTTGGATGAAACAAGAATAAGAATTATGTCATGCCTATCCTTCACCAATTTAAATTGATGACAAGCAACGGATTTGGCATACTACTTATTCTCGTAGAAAGAATTAAGAGAGATATAGCGTAAACTTGAGAAGGTATTGATGGACACACCGGTGGGATTGGAAACAACGAATGAAATGATACGGTAGCAAAGGAAGAGGGATCTCGAACGAACCACCGTAAGAATTGAAAATGAAAGTAGAAAAGGCACAAATTACCGGAAAGAATGAAGATACTTGAGAGAATTTAGATACAAGTGAACGCAGAGATCCTGAGCTGATTAGATAATACTTGAACGATGCACCGGTATGATTTGGAGAACGAGAGCTGAAAGCTTGAATGAATAATTCTGAGATGATGGGCTACGGAGAATCAATCTGAAAAGACTCTTGAATTGCTCCGGATGGATGAAAAAAATTCTCACAATCGAAAACAATTATGAGAGGATGGCATCAAGCTAGAACCATGAATCTCTGGAAGAACGGTTAAAGATTTAAGAGGAACTCTTCTTCGGTCTTCAAAATTAGAGAATGACGACGAGAAACACCACCATGAATTGTTGAGACACTCCGGAATGAAAATTAGAAAGGTTGACCCAATGACGAAAAGAATTTGAAAGATCTTGGAGAAAGACATATGACTGATGATAATTCATTCTTACGTCAAACTTCGAAAGACTTTGGGAATGGCTCCGGAAAAATAAAAGAGTCAGTTAAGATCCTAGGAAAAGACCTGTGGGTTAGGGCCCACTAAAAAGAAAACACCGTTGGAAATGATTTTAAAGAGAGATTGCACTGGTTGAATTAAATAGCTTGAATGGAAACACAAATCTTCCGAGATATATTCAAGACTTCAGATATGAACTGGTAGAGGCGAATAAATAAGAGAGCCTTGGATAAGAAATTCACATGGGAAGATATGTGAAACGAAAGGAAGAGATATGATCAACACCGAAACTTGAAGTTAATCCACCAGAGAAGAAAAGAGACAAAGAATAATGAACTTGAAGCTCCGTTAGTATCTTCGTGAGAAATCACCGGATAAGAACATTGACGGAAAAGAATGGAGAGTCTTCCCATCAGTAAAATGGATACCCGATTAAGAAATCTGAGTCCTTGAAGAAAAAGGGTGGGAGGGCGGGAAAACAAAGGCAACTTGGGGACGGATGAAACCGATACCGTTGAGAAAACTTAGAATTGATCTCGCGAATGGGGAGAATGATGGGATCATCTCAAAGAGAAGTGCACCGGTTGGAAAAGAATTAACATGACGACCTCGATGATCAAGAAGGATTAGTATTCACATAGCAATTTGAGAACACCGTTTATGAAAGGTATGGATGCAACACTTGACTTCGAAGCAACTCGTATACCACAATTAAAACAAAACAAAGGATTGGCTTGCAGAAATAAGCCGGAACAAATACATATGATAGAGATTTACCCAATCCCATATCATGCATCTGTCGGAAAGATATTCTAGGAGCTACTTGAATTCCCACATATAAAACTCCCGAAACTTTCTGGTTATGCAATCTGGTGTTGGGGATACAGGGGAAGCAATATATCTCACCCAAACTAACAATACCTACATCCAGCGGTATCCATCCGTCAACACATAACCAAGAAAACTTCGGAAATCGTGTACCTCAACCTTCGAAAAGCATCCGTTATACAAGTTATGGAAATACTCCCGAACTCCCGCCCCAGTACTGGGTGGCGTCGAGGTTATCTCACCAACAACTGCATAAAAGAGATTTTCGATGTCGGCAAAACTCAGGTATTCCAGAACTGCAACGATAAAATTGTGACGACAACACCTCGGAGCTCAACTCCCCGGGTCAAAGCCACATAATAGACAGGAGGCACCAAGAACAATGTTCTCGTCACAAAACCATCGGAATGATTCCAAGATACCCGCGTGATCCTAAAAAAAAATTAGTGAAATTTGAGGAGAGGAAAGACAAAACATCTACGTCAAGAAACCTCACCAGAGCGACGAAGGGGGCTGAGGAGTAAAAAGAATTCCTACTCTCCGATATATATAATCTTAAGACTCAATTTTTTTCTAGACTCAACAACGGCCAACAATCAAGGGGGCTGCTATGTTCGGTCGAGGCTCTGATTACCAACTTGTCACGCCCAATATGCGACCCTATCCAAAAGGAACTCGAAGGTCCCACAAGGATAGACCCGCATATTGAAACGCTTTTGCAAGGTGGATATCATTACATCAACATTACATAATAGATGGGGATACATACATAAGGCATACAATGCCACACGAATACAACATCACAATACAAAAGAGCATCATCCGACTACGGATGAATCACAAACAGAAACTCAAACGACATCCACCCTGCTAGCTCAGGCTGCCGACCTGGAACCTATCCCTTGATCGAAGAAGCAGAAGAAGAACTCAACGCAAGCAAGCATCGCTCTCGCGTCATGATCATCGCATAACCTGTACCTGCAACTGTTGTTGTAGTAATCTGTGAGCCACGAGGACTCAGCAATCCCATTACCATGGGTATCAAGACTAGCAAAGCTTAAAGGGAAAGGAAGGGGTAAAGTGGTGAGGCTGTAGCAGCGACTAAGCATATATGGTGGCTAACATACGCAAATAAGAGCGAGAAGAGAGCAAATGGAATGGTCGTGAAGCTAGCAATGATCAAGAAGTGATCCTGAACTCCTACTTACGTCAAACATAACCCAGAAACCGTGTTCACTTCACGGACTCCGCCGGGAAGAGACCATCACGGCTACACACGCGGTTGATGCGTTTTAATTCGGATCTGGTGTCAAATTATCTACAACCAGACATTAACAAATTCCCATCTGCCTATAACCGCAGGCACGGCTTTCGAAAGATTATACCCTGCAGGGGTGTCCCAACTTAGCCCATGACAAGCTCTCGCGATCAACGAAGGATATACCTTCTCCCAGGAAGACCCGATCAGACTCGGAGTCCCGGTTTACAAGATATTTCAACAATGGTAAAACAAGACCAGCAAGACCTCCCGCTGTGCCGACAATCCCGATAGGAGCTGCACATATCTCGTTCTCAGGGCACACCGGATGAGCAAGACGACGGGTTGGCATAGACCCTGGTTGCCCAGGGGGCGCCGGACATCGCTCGGTTTGGACCAACACTTAGACAAGCATTGGCCCGGGGGGGGGGGGGCTGTAATAAAGATGACCCTTGGGTTAATTACTCCCAAGGGAAATATAGGTGGTGGTGAGGCAAATGGTAAAACCAATGTTGGTCCTTGCTGGAGGAGTTTTATTCAAAGCGAACTGTCAAGGGGGTCCCATAAATCACCCGACCGTGTAAGGAACGCAAAATCCGGGAACATAACACCGGTATGACGGAAACTAGGGCGGCAAGAGTGGAACAAAACACCAGGCATAAGGCGGAGCCTTCCAGCCTTTACCAAATATATAGATGCATTAATAATATAAGAGATATTGTGATATCCCAACACAATCCTGTCCACCAGGGAGTAATCTTCAACTTCACCTACAACTAGCAACGCTATAAGAGGGGCTAAGCAAAGCGGTAACATAGCCAAACAACGGTTTGCATAGGAAAGGTGTCAAAGGTTAGATGCTGACATGGCAATATGGGAGGCTTGGTAAACAGGTAATAGGTAGCGCAGCATAGCGATAGAACGAAGCAACTAGCATAGCAATGGTAGTAGTGAGATCCAGGGTAGCGGTCATCTTGCCTGATATCCCGCAAGGCAGAAGAACAAGTCCATGAAGAAGACGAACGGGAGTAGTCGAATGAATCATCACAATCGCAACATTACCGGAACTAAGAAGCAACACCGGAAAGAAACAAACAACATGGTAAATGCACAAGCATAATCATGGCATGATGCACAATCAAGTATGATGCATGTCCGGTTTAAAGAGGCATGTCATTTAAGCAAATTAATGCAAACATCAATTTAAACATTTTAAACATGGATGAAAATGGCATATTATTAATCTACACAAAATTCTAAGCATTTTACATGTATAAAGTATTTACATATGATGCATGGTTAATTCGTTATTAGATGCATGAACAAAAGGGGTTTTTTCTGTAAAACTGCCAATTCCTTGGAAAATAGGAAATTCACAGAACAGGAAAAAAAACATAACGGGTCGAATCTGGTGCATGATGGGCTAACAGAGAGGAGGGGCTGGGCGGCTGCTCACATCGGGCCAACATGCAGGCCGGGGAATGTAGAGGCGCTGGGCCTCGCATGGCCTGTTTGGCCCACGCACGGAGGCGAACGGGGCTAGAGATCGTCGTCCTCCTCTGCTCGCTGCAGAGGCAGGAACGAGCGCGGCGGCAGCTACCGGCGATGTGGAACAACGATGCGGCGGGGAAGAGCTCCGGCGAGGTCGGGGATGGATGGATCCGGCCTCGGGGCGCCGGATCTGGCCGGAGCTGGACGAAGCAGGGCAGGATGGCGCCGGCGGTGAGCTCCAAGGCGGCGGCGCGACCTGCGGGAAGCGAGAGAGGGCCTGAGAGGGAGCCAACCAGGAGGAGAAGGAGAGGAATAGGGCGGCACGGGCTGGCCTGGACGTCGCCGACGGCGGCTCCGGTGGCTGGGCACGACGGGATGACGGGGAAGGCCGCGCGGACGAGGCCGACGCTGGCTTCGGAGCGGGAGGCGCTCGGGCGCAGGGGCTGGGCAGCTCGGGGCCCAGATGGGCTTCCCAGGGCCCGATCTGGGTTCCTGGCGGGCCGCGGCGGCGGAGGCTGAGGGGGAGGCGACGTGGAGGCCTGGGAGTGGCCAGGGGCGCCGGATGGTGGTGGCTGGGCCAATCGGGGTGCGCCAAGTGTCGCGGTTGAGGTGGAGGGCGCCAGAATCGAAGGAGAAGGTGGGAGGTGACGGCGGCTGATGATTGGGACAGCACGGAAATCAAGGAGAGAGGTTAGGGGTGACAAAAATGGCAAGGGGGGCTGCTATTTATAGAAAGAGGGGTTAGGGTTCGGGGTTTTGGGGGCTTTCGGAGCGTACGATCTCCATCGAACGGCTCTGGAGCGGAGAGGGACTATGAGAGGGGTTGGTGGGCTGTGTAGAGGGGGTTGGGCTGAGAGAAGGGGGGAGAAATGCAGCCCGGCAACTGTTTCAGAGACCGAAACGTCCGACGAATATACCGACTATATCGTGGTTATATATTTAACGGTTGGGCAGTCAAATGAACTCCGAATGTGATGAAACTTGGCAGGCGCTCTGTCTACACTATAATAAGACCGCACGACAAGTTGCAACCCATTCCGAGAACATTTTTGTGCCACTTATAAAATAATATTTCGGAGGTGCCGCGGGCGCGTGCGAGTGTGGTCGGGCTCAGAACGGACAACGGAGAGAAACGGCGGAACCCGAACGGATGCAAGTTTTGAAAAACATGCAGATGAAGTGCAGATGATGACATGAGACAAGATGCATAACAAGAACAAAAAGCAAAATAAACAACAAAAACCCAACCACGAAGGAAATAATAAATCACATAGCCGGAAATGGCAAGAGTCAGAGTTACAAATATGGAAAGTTGTATCCGGGGCGTTACATCATATGACTTATGCAAGGACTTCGCTCTCTGCAATGATGGTTCCCAACTAGGACTCGGTAGTGTTCCATTGTAAGACTGCTATGTGGTCATGCTTGTCTGGGACAACATGTTCACATGTGTTTAGTAGAACCAGCTCATGTTTTGGAGCTTACTACCATAGTCCATTTCCTGAGAATCTCGCAACGTCATCTCGTCGATTTGTGTTGCTACCTTTCATTTTCTAGACATGTTGTCTGAAATATTCCGTTACCAACCAGATCTGAATCTCAGGCAAATATGATGGTCGGATCATTCCTAGCATTTGCATTTTGTTCCCAGCTTGCACCGCCATTGTGCCAATTTCCCATGGGCTTCCCTCTTAGTAATTGTTGTTCCGGATCATCTTCAAAAGTTGTCCTACGATGGGTCCTGTCCATTGCCGATGATAAGCAAAATCATCAATTGCATTGTCTTCAACAATGTAATCCACATCATCCATTCTAGTATGAGTATGCCATTCCTTCGAACTCCTTCAAACAATCAATTGTGATATGCCTTAGGATGGTATAGAGAGTTTCATTGATCTCTGTATCAAAAGTAATTCTTTTTGCCACTGAAGGGAATAATTCTATGAGTCTACCTCCCCCAAGGTGTCTCACTATGGAATCATGGCAATTATTCCTCGCTACTTTGAAACCATGCACCATCTTCTAAGCATGGAATTGTATCCTATCAATCTGAACCTTCGTTATCTGCTTCTTTCCATCGCTCCTCATATGTGTTTTGTCCCTCAGCTCAAAAGATGTTTCTACGTCTCATTCCGTGAGTTGATCTTGTGATCATTAAGATGATCCGTCCCTTTAGAGTTATCTCGCTCTTTTGTCCTTGTGTTAGAAAGAAGACCTCGAAAGCAAAGACGTCAGGATCAATATGATGCAACGAATCAACATCCTCGATGAGGATAATTGGATCATGAAGATTGTGTTAGCTTTGCATCCCCTATGTCTTCTTACCTCACATCTTGAATCTCGGGAAGAGATTCTTGTTTAGTGGGGGTGAGTTGTCACATACCTAGTTCTGGTATGCTCTGAGCTAGCTAGTCATGTGTTGTATCATGTTTATATTCTTTTGAATTTGAAATGGGGATTGATCAAACCTAGCATCAATGAAATTCAAATAGGTTCAACTAAAAAAAATCAGGATCCCAAATGGCCTTAAAAAATGTTCATCATTTTTGGAAAATGCTGGAAAGAGTAACCAGAGATGATGCACATTTTTCCATGGCATTTTGGATTTTGAATTAATTCAAACATATTTGAATTGGAGCTATTTAAATGATATATATATTTTAGATGCTCCAAAAATGTTGGAAATTGTTAAGGGTCACTGAAATAATTCAGACGACACCCATAATTATTTCAAGGATTTTATGAAATGGTTTAGTATATATTTTAAACCAGAACATAAAAACAGAAAACAGAAAAGACAGAGAGGAGAGAAACCTCACCTGGGCCTTACCTGGCAGAAGAGGCCCAGCCCACCTGGTGACTTGCCAGTCATCTTCAACCCCTGCCAGTAGGCAGAGGGAGAGACTTCGCACGTGGCCGAGCGCGCCACCTCCCGCTTCGCGGTGCCTAGCCTCCCCCGAGTCCACCTACACGCCCAGGAGATGAGGAGGACCCCCTCTCACTGTCCCCTCCTTCCTCTGTCTCGCCCCTTCCTTTGGTCTCTCTTCCTCGCGCCGCCGAGCATACTCGAGACCGCCGCTCGCCGTAGCCATGGCCACCGGCCACCTCACTCCCTACCGATGAGACCTCAAGCTCCGCATCGTCGTCTTCTTCATCCACGCCGAGCCAAGCAACCGGGGAAGCACCACAACACCGTCCCCGACGTCTTCTTCAACCTCGGTTCCCAGAGATCCTCGGTGTCGATTCGCTGCCCAGCGGCCGTCCCCGTGCCTGCCGACCCCTCCGTTAGCCTCTCTATGAGCTTCCGCGTCGAACTCGTCTTCTCCCTCTCTCCTTTATGCTCGCTAGCTCCGATCCCCGCCATGCCGTGAGCTCACCGCTGGCGTCCTCTTCGCCGCCGTCGTTTTAGTCCACGATAGTTGAACCCGAGCGCACGGTCGTGCTCCTGGTTATGCCAGGAAGCCGTAGACAACCCCAGTCGGTCTCCCCGTGCTCCGTAGCCCCGCGCCTGTGCACCACCGAACTCCGGCCGCTGCCCAGCTCGACGCCACCACCACTACGGCCCACCTTGCTCCCTCCCATGGCCACCGCTGGATGCGCGCGTGCGCCAGCAACCCATAGCCGCAAACCGCCCTCGTAACCGTCCCCTGTAGCGCCTTCCGCGGCGTCTATGTCGTCGGTTTTGGTCGCCGCCGGCCGAACTCCAGCGAAGCCGACGTGGCGACATCATTAGTCGCTAATGGTGTAACTAACTATCCCTGCTAGCCACTCACACTGGGCCCCACCTCCTAATAACCGCTGCTTAGTTTTAGTTTAGGTTTAATAACTTTGTTTAGCCACTGTGCCACTGACAGTGGACCCCACATGTCAGATTTGACCTTGGTCAACCCAGTTGACCTGCTGATGCAGTAAATGTTTTCTAACGTTTTATTAATCCAGGAAATTCTAGAAATTAGGTAAAACTTCTAAAAATCATAAAAAATAATTAATAACTCAGATTGAAATAATGTATATATGAAAAATGATCAGAAAAATCCAATCTATCCATCTGTACTGGTTTCATGCATTTTTAAGCAACTTAACCTTGCTGTTCATATCAAAACATGATAATGCAGTAAATAATCTCATAGTTTGAATTTGAACTTGAACCATGGGTTCAAAATAACTCAAACTCTTCTGGTTGTAGCTCCATTAGACCAACACACTCATTTTGCCATGTCATGATCATGCATCATATTGTGCATTGCATTGGTTGTGTTTCCTCCTGTGTTGCCGGTAATTGTCCCCTCTCGATAGACGACGTTCCGACGATGAGTTCGATGACGCCGATGAAGAACTGTACTATCTTCAGAAGTGCCAGGCAAGCAAAACCCCCTTGTTCATTCCGATACAATCCCACTCTCTCGTTCCTCCTCTCTTTTATCGCATTAGGACAACAACGATTCATTTGTTACTTGTTGCGGTAGTTCAACCCCTTTCCTGTGCATGACCTGTCATTGCCACAGTAAATAGATGAAACCCACTAGCATGAGTAGGAGTTGTTTGAGCCCTGATGTGCCTACTCATTCATGCTTGTTTGTCATGCCTGCTACTGCTTAGAGTTGAGTCAGGTCGGATTCATCGGGGATGAATCAAAGGTGTGTAAACATGTCCTACTTTGTGTGAACTAAGTGTGTGAACATGATTTGGTAAAGGTAGCGGTGAGAGGCCATGTAGGAGTACATGGTGGGTTGTCTCATTGAAGCCGTTCTTAGGAACTGAGTTCTGTGTTTGTGATCCATGAACAACTACTACCACGCATTGGGCAAATTAATTGACTCTCTCGGCTTCTTAACCACCCTTGTCCTCTGTCCAGGAGTTGCAAGTAGTTTCTAGTGTTTGTAGTATGCCGGAGGCCGTGCGCAGCGCTGACCCGAGGGGTGGGCTGTGATGCGGTAGGCACGTGTCCGGGTATGCCGGGCGCCCGTTTAGTGTCGCGGAACCCTGTACACATCGTTCGGGGCCATATGTGGAAACCTCGGCCGGACTCCCTGCGGATGGAACCTGAATAAGCGATAACCTGGAGTAGAGACGTGAGTGTTTAGGTAGGCCGTGGCCGGCACCCTCGTTGGGCTTCCGCTTGAAGGTTGCCGAGTACATGTCGTGTAAACGGTGATAAGTGGTGAGAGCATGTGTGAAGAAGTACACCCCTGCAGGGTTAATATCATCTATTTATATAGCCACGTCCGCGGTAAAGGACATCTGGGTTGCCTATACAGTTCATAGACAAGTGAAAGTGGATACTCTAAAATGCGCAAGATAAGCGTGAGTGCTGTGGATGGTGTTCTCGTAGGGAGGCGGGAGCGGATCCATAGTGGTGTATTGATATGGTGAATATGTGGACTCGAGTGCGCCACCTCAAAAGAGTTACTTGCAGTCGTAGTTCAGGATAGACACCGAGTCAAACCTGGCATGCTGCAGTTAAACCCCACCATCCCCTTTGTTGATAATGATGCATATGTAGCTAGTTCTGATGTAAGTCTTGTTGGGTACATTTGTACTCACGTTTGCCTATTTTATGTTTTTGTAGAGAGACTTCAGTCTCACTAGTAGTTCCGCGTGGACTTCGACGTTTAGCTTGTTACCTTAGTTGCGATCTTGTGCCCTCGGCAGGATCTAGTACATAGTCAGGCTTCTCAGCCTTTTTCATTTGTAGATGTCTGTACTCAGACATGTTAAGCTTCCGCATGTGCTTTGACTTGTATCCTCTGAGTGTTGGATCATGAGACCCATGTTTGTAATATCTCGCTCCTCGGAGCCTATTGAATAAAATACTTGAGTTGTAGAGTCATGTTGTGATGCCATGTTGTATTTGCACATATCGAGCATATTGTGTGTATGTTATTGAAACGCTTGGTATGTGCGGGATCTGACTATCTAGTTGTTTATCCTTGGTAGCCTCTCTTACTGGGAAATGTCTCCTAGTGCTTCCACTGAGCCCTGGTAGCTTGCTACTGCTCCGGAACACTTATGCTGGCCGGCATGTGTCCTTCTTCGTTCATGTGTCTGTCCCTTCGGGGAAATGTCACGCGGTGTCTACCGGAGTCCTGTTAGCTTGCTACAGCCCGGATTCACTCATTGATGACCGACACGTTCGTTGCTGGGTCATGTATGCCTGTCCCTGTAAGTTAGTGCCACTTTGGGTTTACGACTAGCCATGTCAGCCCGGGTTCTTTGTCATATGGATGTTAGCGACACTATCATATATGTGAGCCAAAAGGCGCAAACGGTCCCGGGCCTGGTAAGGCGACACCCATGGGAATACCGTGTGTGAGGCCGCAAAGTGATATGAGGTGTTACATGCTAGATCGGTGTGGCATAGGATCGGGGTCCTGACACCCCGTGCCCAACTCTGCCTCCTCTTGATGCGGGCGAGCAAGGGCTATGCCCTGGTGCCCTCAGCGTGCTAAGCCGACGCCTCTAGCGCAAATCCGGCACGCCCCGCCGTGTTCTGTGGTCGTCACCGGCTGAACTCTGGCGAGGTCGACGTGGCCCCATCATTAGCAGCTAATGACATCGCTAATTAACCCTAGAGCCACTTATAGACGGGCTCCACTGCCTAATTAACCCTGGTTTAGTTTTGTTTAGATTAAACTAACCCCACAGGTCCCACAGGTCAGTTTGACCTGGCCACGTCACCTATTGACCGACCCCACCTGTCAGCGTTGAGTTGCTGACATGGCTGTTGACCTGATCCCACCTGTCGGTGACCCAGACAGCACTGTGTGACTGACCAGTGGACCCCACTGGTCAGGTTTGACCTAGTCAGCCGCAGTTGACTTGCTGACATCACAGTGACGCAATGCTGACACAGTTAATAATTTTCTGGATTTAAAATAATTCAGAAAATGCCCAAAACTTCTAAAATTCATAGAAAATTATCTATAACTCCAAATAAGATAAATTATATATGAAAAGTGATCAGAAAAATCCAATCTATCCATTTGTACCATTTTCATGCATGTTAGAACAACTTATAGTTGTTGAATAGGGAAAATCATATGTTTGGCATTTAAATATTCACATATGGAGTTTGAATTTGAATCCTGGATTCAAACCAACTCCATTTAACATGTTACTAGTTGCATTAGCTCAAAACACAGCATATTGACATGTCATGATTATGCATCATATTGTGCATTGCATTGATTGTGTTCTTCCTTGTATGCAGGTGTTTGTCCCCTCTCGATAGATGTGGTTCCGGCGATGTGATCGATGACACCGATGAAGAACTATACTATCTTCAAAAGTGTCAGGCAAGCAAAACCCCCTTGTTCATTCTGATACAATCCCACTCTCTCGCTCCTGCTCTCTTTACTGCATTAGGACAACAACGTTTCAACTGTTACATGCCATGGTAGTTGAACCCCTTTCCTCTGCATGACCTGTCATTGCCATAGTAAATAGATGAAACCCACTAGCATGAGTAGGAGTTCTTTGAGCCCTAGTGTGCCTAATCATTCATGCTTGTTTGTCATGCCTGCTATTGCTTAGAGTTGTGTTAGGTCTGATTCATCGGGAATGAATTGGGAAGTTGTGAACATGTCCTACTGTTGAGAGCTAAGTGTGTGAACATGATTTGTTAAAGGTAGCGGTGAGAGGCCACGTAGGAGTATATGGTGGGTTGTCTCATTTAAGACGTCCTCAGGAACTGAGTTCTGTGTTTGTGATCCATGAACAGTTACTACCACACATTGGGCTCTGGGCACTCCAAGCTCTCTTGACTTATTAATCAAATCGATCTCTATCCAGGAGTTGCAACTAGTTTCTGGTGTTTGTAGGTTGTGTTAGTAGTCTACCAAGTGGCACCTGGTACAGGTGGGCTTGGGTCAGACTAGGCACCATGGTCGGGTATGCCAAGCGCCGCCCGTTTGGTGGGCTTGGAACCCCGTACACATCGTTTGGGGCCGTGAGCGACACCCCAGCCGGATCTCCTTGCGGATGGAACCCGAATAGGCGATAAACCTGGACTAGAGACTTTTGTGGTTAGTCAGGTCGTGGCCGACACCCTCGCCAGGCTCCACTTGAAGGTTGTCGAGATACATGACGTGTACATGGCGGTAAGTGGCGAGAGCGTGTGTGAAGAAGTACACCCCTGCAGGGTTAATATGATCTATTCGAATAGCTGTGTCCGTGGTAAAGGACTTGTGGGTTGCATGTACAGTTCATAGATAACTTGAAGTGGATACTCTAAAATGTGCAAGATAAGCGTGAGTGCTATGGATGGCGTTCTCGTAGGGAGACGGGAGCGGATCCATAGTGGTGTATTGATTTGGTGAATATCTGGACTCGTGTGCGCCACCTCAAAAGAGTTACTTGCAGTTGTAGTTCAGGTTAGCCACTGAGTCAAAGCTAGCTTGCTGTAGTTAAACCTCACCATCCCCTTTGTTGATAATGATGCATATGTAGTTAGTTCTGATGTAAGTCTTGCTGGGTACATTTGTACTCACATTTGCTTAGTTTATGTTTTTGCAGAGAGACTTCAGTCTCGCTAGTAGTTCTGCGTGGACTTCGATGTTTAGCTTGTTACCTCAGCTATGATCTTGTGCCCTCGGCAGGGTCTTGTAGATAGTCAGGCTTCTCAGCCTTTTCGTTTGTAATTGTGTGTACTCAGACAAGTTAAGCTTCTGCTTGTGCTTGTTGCTTGTATGATTTGAATGTTGGGTCATTAGACCCATATTTGTAATATCTGGCTCATCGGAGCATAATGAATAAATACTCTGAGTCGTAGAGTTTTGTTGTGATGACATGTTGTATTTGCACATATCAAGCATATTGTGTGTATGTTTGAAATGCTTGGTATTGTGGGATCTGACTATCTAGTTGTTTATCCTTGGTAGCCTCTCTTACCGGGAAATGTCTCCTAGTGCTTCCACTGAGCCTTGGTAGCTTGCTACTGCACCGGAACACTTAGGCTGGCCGGCATGTGTCCTTCTTCGTTCCTGTGTATGTCCCTTCGGGGAAATGTCACGCGGTGTCTACCGGAGTCCTGTTAGCCTGCTACAGCCCAGTTTACCAGAGTCCTGCTGGCCAAGTTTCTATAGCCCGGATTCACTCGCTGATAACCGACACGTTTGTTGCTGGGTCACGTATGCCTGTCCCTATAAGTTAGTGCCACTTTGGGTTCACAACTAGCCATGTTAGCCCGGATTCTTTGTCATATGGATGCTAGCGACACTATCATATACGTGAGCCAAAAGGCGCAAGCGGTCGTAGGCCTGGTAAGGCGACACCCATGGGAATACCGTGCGTGAGGCCGAAAAGTGATATGAGGTGTTACATGATAGATCGGTGTGGCATAGGATCGGGGTCCTGACACTCTTCTTCTTCCTCCGACCGCTGCTGCTCTTCTTCCCCTCTCTCTTGCTGCACCTTCTCTCAAACGCCCTTGCCGTCTCTCTACTTCTCTGAACCTTCACTACAAAAAAATACACTTCCGTGATGATACGTGTTTGTCACAGTAGGTCGCATTTTTTTGTCATGCATGTACATCCATGACGATTTTATCACAGAATCAAGATAGTCATACCTGTGCTGTCGTAGAAGTGTTCCATGACATTACCAAAATTATCATCACGGAAGTGTCCACTTCCATGACAAAAAATCGCGCGTCATAGAAGTGCTTTCGTCAAGGGTGACCGACACGTGGCATCCACTGTAACGGAACGCCGTTAAGCTATCTGGTCCAGTTTTGGATCCGATAACCCGTTAACAGCCCGGACCAATCGGATTTTCCACGTGTAAAAGGCCGCCGGAAACATGTGTTGCCTCACCGTTGGGACAGATGTCATCCACTCATTGGACAGGAGGCGCCTATGATAGGTCGACACGTGGCACAGCCCAACAGTGGCCCATTCCGGTGAAAAAGGCCGGCCCAGTAAAAATTAGCAGGCCAACCCATATAAGGCTTACTTGTGTCAGGTCCATTTAAGCCCACGGCCCATACGAGATGTGCCAATTCGGCCCGTCAACGACCCGTTAAAGATTTGACACCATTGCAGCCCATCGTCAGTTCGAGCCCGTTAATAGCCCGCTATATATTTGGGCCCAATATCGTCCCGATGAGATTTCGGCCTGTTAATGGCCTATTTAATGGATGTGCCAATTTTCAGGATGTACATCTTTCGGCCTTTTAGCGACCCATTTAAATGTTGGGCTAATTTCCGGCCCGGTGTGTCTTTCAGCCTGTTGACGGCCCATAAATCTGAAGGGCCATTTGTTGTCAGACCTGAGTTTCGGACTTTTAGCGGCCCATTTAAGTGTTGGGCCAATTTCTGGCCCGGTGTCACTTTCAGCCTGTTGACGGCCCATAAATCAGTTGGGCCATTTGTAGTCCGACCTGAATTTTGGCCTTTTAGCGACCCATTTAAGTGTTGGGCCAATTCCCGGCCCCGTGTGCCTTTCGGCCTATTAACGGGCCATAAATGAGTTGGGCCATTTGTAGTCCGACCTTAGTTTTGGCCTTTTAACGGCCCATGCCCTTCATGGTCCAATACCAGCCCGGTTTCTCTTTCGGCATGCTAAAGGCCCACAACACAGTTGGGCCATTTACAATACGACCTGACTTTCGGCCTCTTAGTGGCCCATGGTCTTCATGGTCCAGTACAAGCCCGCTGTCTCTTTCGGCCCGCTAAAGGCCTACAGTATAGTTGGGACATATGTAGCCCAAACTTAGTAACGGCCTGTTAACGGCCCGTCAAATAAATTGGGGCCACCTGTTACCCGCTTCGATGTCGGCCTGTTAACGACCCAGGAGGTAAGAGGGCCAACCATTAACTTTTGGCCTAGTAATGGCCCATTAACTTAATGGGCCGTACATGTCTTTAGGCCAAATTAGATAATTTGAGCCCATTACGACGAGCAATTATGCACAAGA
This sequence comes from Triticum dicoccoides, assembly GCF_002162155.2. Taxonomy (NCBI): domain Eukaryota; kingdom Viridiplantae; phylum Streptophyta; class Magnoliopsida; order Poales; family Poaceae; genus Triticum; species Triticum dicoccoides. Next base: position 198,171,226 of record NC_041393.1, on the reverse strand, counting down.
CCAAAACCGATCAAGCAAAGGTACGGCATACAGGGAATAACGTTGCACATCCAGCATATATTACAGGAAATTACATCCACTGGGTAATCAAAGATTGATGCCAGTGCAGATAAATGAGCAGAACCTAACCATCTGCAACGTCACAATCTGCAACCTCAGAACAGATGACGCACATAAGCATGTGGGCAAGTTCTTGCTGCTTTGCTACACTGTCTCTGAAAACATTGATCAGTTGTTGTGTCACACGACTCTGCACCTCTGATTCATCCACCATTTCCATCATTGCTTCAGCCATTAATTGGTTCACAAACATACATTTATTCCGTTGCATTCGAGACAGAGGAGACTGAACAGATTCAGATGGCGATTTTGGCAGGCTTGTATTATTGATAGTGGAGAGTGTCTCGACCACTGCATTATAACATATATTAGGACGGGAACCAAATAGATTAATCATGAGTTATTGCTATATTACCTGGCCTAGATTTACAGGAAAGAAACAATGGGGTTGCCTTGCCGTTTTCAGAGTTTGTCTTCTTATCTTCAGCAGCCTGCACAAAATTAACACACTAGCATTGCTATCATTGGCCAAGTCAGATAATAGGAAAGCAACATTGACACAACGAACGTTTGGGTAACTAGCCTACACCAAATTAACACAATATGGCACAGCTATCATTAGCCAGGTAAGGTAGTACGAAAGCAATATTAACACAATGAATGAATGGGCAACCAGAGAAGCACTACATTTCAGTAATGTGCGTGATATGAGATAGTACATTCATGCAGCTCAGTATGCAAAACTACCAGGCAGTTTTCCTTACAAAAATCAACATTGGCGCCTTTAACATTTTGCTACAACTAATTTTAGATCAGATAAAGGTTAGATTCACGCTGATTAACAAAATACATGTTGATGTAAAAATATAGTGATATACAACAGGTACTTACATCAGCATTGGAGCACAGAGAATTCCCGCAAGATATTTTCCTCGAATACGATCCCAATGGAGGAAGTCTTCTATCGTTTAACCTTATTTTCTAAAAGAGAGATGGGTAAGAAACATGTAGAAAATATGATCAGAATGCTATAAAATTTCATGATGGGAGGATACGCGCACGCTTCTTAGAATGGAGTTGACATTCTTTTGCTGGACTGGAGCGGACTAGTTCTTTGGCCACTGGAATATGCTTATTATCAGTGGGAGTTGGGTTTCTCTGTGCTGGAGCAATATCTATGAAAAATGGAGTTGGTTTATTATCTCCTGGCATTTGGATCTTTTGCAAAGACCTGGTTTGTAACCCTTTAGATTCTAACATAGCCGTCTTCCCCTTGCATGCCTTACATAGAAGAATGGTGATTCAGTTATAAAACATGCTACAGCAGAGATGGAATAGGTACTGAAGAACAGAAAGGCATGCCATATTGACATGTATTCCCTCCATCCGGAAATAAATGGATGGGTCTAGGCGTATTTCAGTTCTAGATACATCCAGTTTTATCCATTTCTGCGACATTTAATCCGGACGGAGGGAGTATGATGTAAGAGCTAGGGATACGACATGACAACACAGTAAAAAAAACAGTGAAAAACCCACTGCAGAACCAAAGTATTCAATCCCGCTGATATGAGATAGTACACTCATGCAACTCAGGATGCAAAACTACCAGGCAGTTTTCCTTACAAAAATCAACATTGTGGCCTTTAATCATACATTTTGCTACAACTAAATTTAGATCACATAAAGGTTGGATTCACGCCGATTAACAAAATACATGCTGATGTAAAAATATACTGATATACAACAGGTAGTTACATCTACATTGGAGCACCGAGAATTCCTGCAAGAATCTTTCCTCATAAACGATACCATTGCAGAAATTCTTCTATCTGTTAAGCTTATTTTCTAAAAGAGAGATGGGTAAGAAACATGTAGAAAATATGATCAGCATGCTATAAAATTTCATGATGCAAGGATACGCATTCGCTTCTTAGAATTGAGTTGACATATTTTTGCTGGACTGGAGCGGACTAGTTCTTTGGCCACTGGAATCTGCTTATTATCAGTAGGAGTTGGGTTTCTCTGTGCTGGAGCAGTATCTATAAAAACTAGAGTTGGTTTATTATCTCCTGTCGTTTGGATCTTTTGCAAAGTCCTTGTTTGTAACCCTTTAGATTCTAACATAGTCGTCTTCCCCTTGCTTGCCTTGTATAGAAGAATGGTGCTTTAATTATAAAACATGCGACAACAGAGAGATGGAATAGGTACTGAAGAATAGAAAGGCATGACATATTGACATGTATTCCCTCCATCCGGAAAAAATGGATGGGTCTAGGCGTATTTCAGTTCTAGATACATCCTTTTTTATCCATTTCGGCAACATGTAATCCGGAGGGAGGGAGTATGGTGTAAGAGCTAGGGATACGACAGGACAACACAACAAAAAAAACACTAGTTGAATGTAAAACTATATGCTAGCGAAATACGTACAGAAATAACTACGGCAACATACACGTGTATGGTTGGGAAAATAAGATGGCATTGCAACAGAGCACTAGAACAACACTTCAATGTAAAAAAACATGGTATGGCAGACAGATGAAGTACATACTGATGAATAACAATGCATAAGATATTCAGAAGCATGATGTCCAAATTAAGCAAATGGCATTGCGATAGAGTAGAATGACAGTACTTGAATTTGAAAACATGTTATGATGAATGGAATAGGTACTGAAAAACATGAAGGCATGACATATTTACATTCATGATCAGCATGCTAAGCACATGGCATTGCAACAGAGTAGATACACTCCAGGACATTATATGCATGTTGTACCCCTATCACAAGCCAAGTTAGAGCAAGGACCTTGTGGGGTGAAGAGGATTCATCATCTTTCTACAAGTCTTCTGAAGAACTGCCTTTACATGTTCCATCATATTGGGTATCATTGACATCAAGTTTATTGGCCTTTACATTGCTCCGTGAGGTTCTTGTGGATATATCAGTCTGTGCAATTATATCTAACATGCATGGAAGACAACTAGTAGTTAGATTTATGTAATGAGTGCCTGTAGGAGACGACATAAATAGTAGGACTGGGGTTAACTAGTAGCAACAGGTCTCATAAACTAAAGGGAGAACACAGATGAAAGCTATAGAATATGTATCGTTTGTACTCGAGATTAACTAGATGGCACACAAAAGTAATAAAGAACAACATAGGTAATACTAGAAGTGGTATAATACTATAATCACCAGCCTGTGGGATAGCATTGGCTGATGGATGATAACTAGGGAACAACTTACCTAAAGAACAAGTATCTTAGCTGAACTATGGAACAGTGTGAACTCCTGAACAAGACCCGTAAGAGATCAACATGAATATACAGTGAAATGTGATGATCTATTTTCCATGCTTAGATGAATAACAAAGCCATAAATGTTGCACACAAGTAAGATGAGGGTACAACCTATCTGGCTGCCATCCATAGGAGTGAGCATCATGTGCTGACTTGTCGATGGCCCTGCAGTTGTTGTGGCTGTCCATGTCGGGCACGTGCATTCGATGCAGGGAACTGTTGAGTGGGGACTGTAGCTCCCTTCTGGTGTATGCTTCCCTTGTTGGAGCAGCTGCCGTGAGTCGGAAGATGGTGTGTCTGAAGATGCAGATAACACATAATGTTAAGAACGACATATCTCTTTGGTCTGAAGAAATACACTAAGAGATCAACATCAAGGTACGAGAGTGGTCACACGTCTGTTGACTGAAGACTAAATTGGGGTCACACGATTTTATTCTATTTTGGTACTGTCCGATCTACGTCGGATGGCTTGATGGCCGTCTTGTGCCTCCCGGATGACACTGTTCGGAATCTTCCCCGAAGAGCCAGTGACCAATGGCAGAGCAGCCTGCCTCCACCGTCCGTCGCCCCTGCCAAAACCCCGCTCCCCGCCCCACCGCACTGCCGTGGTTGCGCCACCCCCGGGCCAATCCACAAAGACTCCCCGTCATCCAGATCCGGCGGCAGCAGTACCTTCAACCCACGCAACTCTAAAAGATAGCCATCTAAGCACTGCTTCTGCGGCCCCGCACCCTGACGTTAGACACCAGCCAACCGACAGCCTAGGTGCTCCGCCGCCTTGAGGGGTGTTGCTTCCCATTGGGAATCGATTGGCCTAGAATAAAAATTCAGACAACTGACGCCTAAATAAAGTGATTTGAGATCAGGGTGCCACCTATCTGGTGGCATGGTGAAGTAGGCAGGTCCAGCTGCCGAGTCGGTGAGGCTGGCTCGTGTCGATGTCAAAACCGGCGGATCTCGGGTAGGGGGTCCCGATCTGTGCGTCAAGGCTGATGGTAACAAGAAGTAAGGGACACAGGTGTTTACCCAGGTTCGGGCCCTCTTGATGGAGGTAAAACCCTACTTCCTGCTTGATTAATATTGATGATATGGGTAGTACAAGAGTAGATCTACCACGAGATCGTAGAGACAAAACCCTAGGAGCTAGCCTATGATAGTATGAATGTAATTGTGATCGGCCTTCTAAGGACTAACCTCTCCGGTTTATATAGACACCGGAGAGGGCTAGGGTTTACATGGAGTCGGTTACAAGGAAGGAAACATAATATCCGGATCGCCAAGCTTGCCTTCCACGCCAAGGAAAGTCCCATCCGGACATGGGCCGAAGTCTTGAGTATTGTATCTTCACGCTTTAATAGTCCAGACGTTGTACACAGTCCGGCTGTCTGGATACCCCCTAATCCAGGACTCCCTCAGTAGCCCCTAAACCAGGCTTCAATGACGATGAAATCCGGCGTGCATTGCAAGGCGGGTTCCTCCTCCGAATACTTCAAAATAGTTATCGAACACGTAGATCGTGTCCGGATGTGCAGGATGATCTCCGTATGGTATAGATCTGATTTGCTGGCAATCTTCGTGCGTCGTGCCCTTGCATCATGGCTCGGTCCAGTGTGAACCGACGTTTCCTACCCCACAACGACTCGTGTTACGGGGCAGTTTTATTGGCACGTCCCGTCGAGGCAGAGATCGTGCCCCTTTTATTACGGGATTTTCCATCAATATGAGCGTGCGTGACCCCACGACGGTCGTTGGTATTACCCCGTGTGTTTTTAGATAAGCCTCAAACAGTCACACCGGGGACTCTTGATATTCACCCTCTTTATAAAGGGGTCGAGACTTACACCTCTTTCGTCACCTTCATCGCGCCTTCCCGCACCTCGAGTTCCAACACCCCGAACCTAAGCTCCGCCCCTCCGGAATCCGCCAGTATGTCCGGATCTGATCCTCAAGGCTGGTGGGTCGCCTCCTCGATCGAGGAGAAGGACATTGTGAAGCTTAGGGAGGTCGGATATCTAACCGCAGATATCCGGCACAGGCTTCCTGCCCCAGGGCAGGTTATCCCCACGCCGGACCCCAACGAGTGTGTTGTTTTTGTCCCACACTTCCTCCATGGTTTGGGCTTCTCCCTCCATCCCTTCATGAGGGGGCTCATGTTCTATTATGGGCTGGATTTCCATGATCTGGCTCCAGATGCTATCCTCCACATCTCGTCGTTCATTATCGTGTGCGAGGCTTTTCTCCACATCACCCCGCACTTCGGCTTATGGCTCAAGACATTCAATGTGAAGTCGAAGATAATCGGGGGGCGACATGTGGAGTGCGGAGGTGCGGTAATAAGCAGAAATGCCGATGCCCCATGGCCGGAGGGTTCCTTCCTAGAAGTATCTGATATATGGCAGCAGAGGTGGTTTTATGCTACGGCCCAAAGAGGCACAAACTGGGTAGCCGCCCTGAGTTCCGCTCGTGCCCTCCGTCGCAGTTGGCATCCTGGACAGACGTAGGACGTAATTGGGGGCCCGCAGGTGATGTTCCGACACTGCAGAGCCGCATCCGGGAGCTTCTCGAGAGGGATATCAACCTTGTTGGTGTAATGCAAGTGATGTTAATCCGGCGGATGTTGCCGTGCCAACGCCGGCCTCTTCGGATGTGGGAGTTCGATCCGGAGGGTCCGCAGACTGTGAAGCACTTCTTCGGCTTAAAGCCCGAAGAGATGTGCAAATTATTCTTCAGACGGAAAGTAGCATGTCCGGATACCACCAAGGATGCGGGCCTAAGCTGCAATCGCCTAGATACTCAAGTAAGTAGCCTTGATACTGGACACCCTGTTTTGTATTTGTCATGATTGTTTATCCTGAATAGCATCCGCGTCCAGGAGTGGCTTAGCAAGGCGGAGAGAATCAGGTGCCCGACACCACTTCCCGAAGGCTCGCCCACCCCTACCGTGGCCAAGATGCTCGACCGGGTACTCAGCAGAATGCCCTCGGGGAAAGACAAGGGGAAGGATGAGAAATCCGAACCCCACACACTACACATCCGGAGCGGGGATAGCCGGGGAGGAGAGGTCGAGGCCGCCTCCCCACGCGGGAAGAAGAGGGCCGCCTCCAAAGATTTGGAGGCAGAGATACCCAAATTGGGGAAAAAGGGATCCCCCGGGGTCCTTGCCCCGACAGGCACCGTCACCGCATCATGCCCTCCAACGGGCCAGCCCTCCAACGTGCCGTAAGTCAATCATTAACTTAAAGATGTTGTATTTCTCATGGATCAATGACCAGGACTCAACTTTTGCAGTCCGGCTGGCAGCTCCTCTCAACAGGGATCGTCTTCGGGCGACCTTCCTCCGGAGATGATGGAGAGCGAGACCCCACCCACCTCTCTGGTTCTTGACACGGGCGACACCAAAGTGTCATCACGGAGGAGCCCGGATCCGCCAAGGCCGGAAGCCAATGCGTCAGCCGCCATGAGTCCGAACGTACTGACGGGCTTACTGGAGCGAGCTGCGCTCTCGGAGGAGCACCGCTCATTAATGAATGCGGTGCTCAAGAAGATTTAATCCGCTACGAGCGGTTTGAATGAAGCATTCACTAGCCTGCTCAGAGGCTTTGATGTATGTAATGGAGAACTCACTATTTCTTTGGTTGTAAGGCACGCGCTAGGTGTGCTCCATATAGATAGTAGCCCCTGAGACTCTAGTTGCCCGCCCTAGGTGGCAAACGGGGGATCATAAACCAATGATAGTGCTGTAAATGTATGCAGGTACCTGTGGGTCCGGCCGCCAGCCCGTCCGTTGAAGTTGCCAAACTATCGAGGCAAATTGGGTCGATAGATGCCGATATTACTCTGATGAATGAGCGGCTGGATACATCACAAGGTATGTGTCCTATCTCCCATTGTATAGGAAAATATTAAGGTGGCATGTATTAATACAATAAATTCGGACTGCAGATGGTGCTGCTGCCATGGAGGCCCTGAGGGCTGAACTTGCTCTTGCCAAGGAACAAGCTCGGGTGAGCAATGTGGCTGCCCTAAAGGCGGCCGAGGAATTGAGAGCCGAAAAGGCCGCTCATCGCCGAAGCGAGGAAAAGATAGCCGAAATGGCTATCGAGTTAAAACATGCCACTGACCGGTATGAGCTCCTGAAGAAGGAGCATGAAGATAAATCGGCTGACCTGAGCAAGGCGCTGAATACCACCAAGGAAATTCGGACCGAGCTCAGGGGTGCGCGGGAGGAGCTTCAACAGGCCAGAAAAATCGTGGCTGGAGGCTCCTATTTGCTGCGAACGAAGTTCTTCGATCCGAAGTACGCTCCCCATGATGGATGCTGGAGCTCGCCGGACACATACGCGGACCTGGCAAGGAGTATGGCTGATGCTATGGAGTTCTTCAAAGATCAGGGTGAAAAGGAGGTGGAGAAGCTTTTTTGGTCGCAGTTCCATGCTCCCACTCGCCCGCTGCCGTTAAGTGATAAGATGGCTGCTGTGGTGGAGCTTCACAGGCTGTCCGGGCTTGCGATGCGGTCTGTAATAGATCATCTTTGGTCGAAGGAGCCTAAGCCGGACACCTACTTTGGTTTAGTGCAATAGTTCCATGGGGCCGTGCCCCGGATCGATGCCATGAGGAGGTCAGCATGCATAGAGGGTGCACGGATGGCCCTTGCACGTTAAGGCATATTGGACGGATATGGATGCCACTATGATAGTGTCTCAGGATCCGGTAGGGGGTCAATATCCGGCCGGACACTACTTGGCGCAGGTCAGGGAGGGTGCCCTCCTGATAGGGGTGCAGTGCCCGAAGGATCTCCTCTCCGAGTGATGATTCAAATTATTGTAAAAACATTTTGAATAGAAGGTTATATTTATAATTTGTGCCTGAAAATATGATTATGTACCCTGTGTTGCCGTTTATAATATATATATATGTGTGTGTGTTTGTGTGTGTGTGTGTGTGTGTAATCCGAAAGATAGCAGTCGTTGGCTTCCGCCACCACGCATACAATGCGGGGGTGTTCGCGAAAAAATGTGCCTGGTCACTCTTTATCCAACGCCTTGGTCCGGCAAGGAGGTGATCGCACGTCGAACTAGGCAACCAGACTATATAGCTGTAACACTTTCGCTTAGCCGTGGGATTCTAATATTGGGGCTACTATGTAGCCCCTGGTACCATCGCGTGCATCCAAATATGGGCGCGTGTGTACCTGGCCGGGAAATGACCCTTCGTTAAGGCGGAGGAATCCTAGAGATTCCGATGAGTCGTCGAGTGGTTGATCAGTCTCTCGCTGTATCATGACAGTCAGTTTTCGGCTTTCTCTACTGAGGTGCTCATCCGGAATAACCAGGGCACAATCGCACTAGTTCTCCTTTGGCCACCTTAGCCGATTAACGGAACGTAAGGCGGCAAACCCAGGAGCCGGGCAATCCCAACATTTGACCAAAGACATGATTCAGAGCTGATGCATATAAGGCCAAACTCGTGACGCCGTACACTCCCGAAGGTATTCGGACTTTCTAACAGATGATGGGCTCAAGAACGCCCATTCATTATAAACCATGTATTTCCAGGTGCGTGCATTAATCTGTCATGGCGTAATGCCAAAAACGGCAGTATCCTCTGTGTGTGTGGAACCCGTGGGATGATGAAACAACAAGAGGCAATAGAAAAGGTTTACACAGGGGCTTAATCTAAAAAGAAACCTGTTGGACGGGGCCCTGCTGCATGTCTGCGCCTTTGTCTCCGTTGTGCCGCATCCTGGAAGGGTATCACGCGAACGTTGACTGCGGAAAAGGGGGTCTCATAGAAGAGGGCAACGTAGGTGTGCAATGGATAGTAGAAAATGTAAAATGCTGGCCTGCCAATAAGGTTGAGCAGAGAGCATGGGGCTTTATTATTAGCCCCTGGTGTCCGCTATAGGATTACATATACAATTGCGCTAGTTTAATGGGGGCTGCCGGACTCGTCTAACCGTGTCCGTGGTCTTAATGACCTAGTATAATTTTGTTTCGAGGCCGCTTATAGTCCGGCCGCTAGGGCCGTCGCGTATTCCTCTGTGCGAAAGGCGCTCTGTTGTTCCGCTAACGGTGATGACGCCGCATGGACCGGGCATCTTGAGTGTGAGGTAGCCATAATGTAGCAGTGCGTTGAAGCGGGCAAAGGCCGTTCTTCCAAGCAATGCTTGATAGCTGCTTTGGAACAGTGCGATGATGAAGGCTAGGTCTTCGCTTCTGGAGTTACCTGGAGAGCCGAATGTTACCTCCAGTATGACGGAGCCCTTGCTATATGCTTCAACGCCTGGTATCACCCCTTCAAAGGTGGTGTGAATCTTGCTGATTCTGGATGAGTCTATCCCCATCCTGCAGGCAGTGTCCTCATATGTTAAATTGAGACTGCTGCCACCGTCCATGAGGACGTGAGTGAGATGGTATCCGTCAATTACTGGGTCAAGCACCAATGCATTTGATCCTTCGCGTCGAATACTAGTTCGGCCGTCTAGGTGATCGAAGGTGATCAAGGAAGACATCCAACATTTAGGTGTGGGTACGATAGGCTCTATATCGCGTGTGTCTTTATGGGCGCGTTCGTGCCTTCCCAAGGATGTACGAGTCGTGTGGATCATGTTCACTATTTTAACCTCTGGCGGGAATGTTTTCTGTCCCCCAGTGTTTGGTTGGCGAGGTTCATCCTCGTCTTCACTTGGTGTTTCCCTTCCCTTGTGTTCGGCGTTTAGTTTGCCGGCCTGCTTGAAGACCCGACACTCTCTGTCTGTGTGGTTCGCAGGTTTGTCGGCGGTGCCATGAATTTGGCATAGTCTGTCCAGAACTCTGTTCAGACCGGACGGTCCCTCTTTACTGCCTTTAGGTTGCTTATTTTGCTGGTTGAGTCGAGAGCCTCGGAATCCGGCATTAACCGTTGTGTTGTCCGGACTCTCTTCCTTGTTTTGGCGTTTGTTTTTATTACGCCGTGGCTTCCCGTTGCCATCCCTTATTTCAGATGTGCTGGGGTCGCTGGTGCCTTTACGGGCTAGCCAGCTATCTTCTCCATGCAAAAGCGGGTCATAAGACTTGTTAGGGCCGCCATTGTCCTTGGCTTTTCTTGGCCGAGGTGTCTGGCAAGCCACTCATCACGGATGCTGTGTTTGAATGCCGCTAAGGCTTCGGCATCCGGACAGTCAACGATTTAATTCTTCTTAGTGAGGAATATGTTCCAAAGCTTGCGGGCGGACTCTCCGGGTTGTTGGATTATGTGATTTAGATCGTCAGCATCCGGAGGCCGGACCTAAGTCCCTTGAAAATTGGCCCTGAAAGCGTCCTCTAGTTCCTCCCAGCTCCCGATTGAATTTTCGGGGAGGCTTTTCCACCAGTGTCGAGCTGGTCCCTTCAGTTTGAGGGGAAGGTATTTGATGGCCTGGAGGTCATCCCCACGAGCCATGTGTATGTGGAGGATAAAGAGTCGATCCAGACCCCTGGGTCTGTCGTTCCATTGTATGCCTCTATGTTTACAGGTTTAAAGCCCTATGGGAATTCATGGTCCAGTACTTCATCACTAAAGCATAGGGGGTGAGCAGCCCCTCTATATCTGGACGCGCCGTGGCATGCCGTTGGCTGTTGTTGTGTTCGGTGTTTACTTCGAACTGGTGTTTCTTTTGGATCCGTAGATGGACCTAGCTGCGCCAGTTTTGTTTTCCAGGTGCTCACGTAGATCGTGGGTGTCTTCGGCAGCGGATTTGTTGCAGTTATGAAGTGGTACTCCTGGTCTCCTGGTCGTGTTGTTCTTCGGTGGAACGGCCTCGTCGTTGAATTCTGGCAGTAGCTTGCGTTTTGGGTAGCTCTTTGGATGGCGATCGTCGCCATATCTTGCTTCAGTGTCTAGCACCTTGTTCCATCTACAATTGAGCATTTCTTGTGTGGCTTTAAGCCGTTGCTTCTGCTTCTTCAGACTTCTTGCTGTGGCCATGAGCTTTCTATGGAGGTTCTCTCGTTCCACGTGTTCTTTCGGAATGACGAATGCGTCGTTGTCTGGAGTGTCTTCTTGTCCTGGGCCGGACTGGTGAACTCGTCCCTCTGGATCGTTTTCTTCGGGCGTATGACCCGGACTATGTTCGGCGTGACCTAATTTGTCCTGCTCCATCGCTGGTTCTGTTTGGTCATTATTGCCATCAGGGTTGACCGGAGTATCCATTCTTCTGGCGCTCTTGCTGATATTGTTACTGTTGCCGGATTTGGAACGACGTCTGGGTCGTCGCTTTGGTTTTTGCCCAGGGGTGTCATCTTTCGGGTTGTCACCGTCGCCTTCCTTGGGTGTATCCACCATGTATATGTCGTGTGGCGAGGCGTGAATCCGGCACCCCATAGATTCTGAGTCTTCTCCTGCATCATCGTCCATACCGTCGATGTCCTCGGAGTCGAACTCCAGCACATTGATTAAATCATCAACCATGGCTATTAAGTGGGTGGTGGGTGGGCAACGAATGTCTTCGTCACCTACTTCCCACTCAAGCCGGACATAATTCGGCCCGAGATTCTCTGTCAAAGAGAGAGTTTTGAATGAGTTTAGTATGTCGCCAAAGGGTGAGTGTGGAAAGATGTCCGCCGTGGTGAACTCCATCACCGGAGCCCAACCGAAATCGGCGGGCCCGGGGATGCACGGACTGGAGCCTACAACCGGACACGAGTCCAGGGGCCCGGGGTCACCGGTTTCCTCAAAAGTAAAGCCTGTGTTCGGCTCCATCGCCGATGAGGGTACGGCCTGTGGGGCGGGGTCCAGCCCTCCATCTTTAGGCAATGCAATCTATCCCAGATTTAGGTCTGGGGCTTCTGCCGGGATGATATCCCAAGCAATGTCTGACAGCAGGTCTAAGTCGTGCTCATCATGACTGTTCGGCGCTTCTAGCGTGCCACGACCGGTTCTCCGGACCTAAATTTCCAGAAAAGACCGTCGTGCTCATCAGCCCCAGGATTACTGTTAGCTGATGAGGCTCCAACTTGATACCGAAATACCAAGCAGAATACAATATATGTAGTACAAGACCATTCTGGCCTGTGAGTACAGCAAACGGTTTCTAGTGGTTGATGGCGGAAGCGGTCTGTGAAACATCAGTGTCTATGGGGCTCCATTTCCCACTGGAATAGCTGACCAGGTTAACTCCTATCTTGGCGAGGCTGTTATCTCCATTACTTAGGTTCCGGGGCTGTCATCGCGTCGCTCCTCTCCGAGCAAGAAAATCTGGCCAAGACAATAGCCAGGGACAAGCCAGTGAGTACTTTGAATGTACTCGCAAACATTAAGAACACAGGTATAATGTAACAATGATGTGCTAAAAATATTTTTATACTCATGACGTCAGTCACAAACGATAAATGAAAACTCTGATGCGTGCAAGCAAGTAATTTATAAAAATGCAATAACATGGTAGTATTAAAATTTATGAAAACAAATAACAAGCAATGCCACAGTCGGGCGTCCGAGCGACACCACATAAAGGGCTTTAAAAGAAATGCCACAGTCGGGTGTCTGAGCGACACCACATAAATGGCTTTAAAAGAAATGCCACAGTCGGGTGTCTGAGCGACACCACATAAAGGGCTTTAAAAGAAATGCCACAGTCGGGCGTCTGAGCGACACCACATAAAGGGCTTTAAAAGAAATGCCATAGTCGGGCGTCTGAGCGACACCACATAAAGGGCTTTAAAAGAAATGCCACAGTCGGGCGTCTGAGCAACACCACATAAAGGGCTTTAAAAGAAATGCCACAGTCGGGTGTCTGAGCGACACCACATAAAGGGCTTTAAAAGAAATGCCACAGTCGGGCGTCTGAGCGACACCACATAAAGGGCTTTAAAAGAAATAAACAATCATAGTGAATATCCCGGAGGTAGAACCATCCCAGAGATACTCGATAATAACAATAATATCACGGGTTAGTCAACAATAATAATAATCATAGTTATCACAAGTCACGAGTAGTAATTCCATTTCTGGTTAACCGTTTTACCTCCGAAGACCGACACTAAGACCGACACCTGACCCATCCCAGACTGTAATCCTTAACCAGGGACACGACTATTAGAATAGATTTAATCTCTGCAGAGGGTGTACTCTTTACCCACGAGTAACGGATTTCTTTAGTCCATCGGGACTAATTCCGTCTACGGCCTTTTTGTTGAAAACACACCTAACTTGCACACACCAGCTTAACTCACACGTGTCTAGAACCACCCACGACACCTGTTAAGCAAACTCTAAGTGGGGAGGCTACAACCTCGCGTAGCATGGGATCAAATTTATATGGCGCGCTCTAAGGGGTGGCCTCCCCTCTCGGTCCCAACCGGAAACACCCATGCCCCCGGACCAGGTGGCCTGCCTACCAGCTACAACCGGTATCTTCCACCATGGCCTCTCTGTACGGTGTGTGCTAGAAAAAGGTTGACAACTTACTGAACCGTACTCTACTTGCTGTAGAGACGAGTGGTAGTATGAAACAAGTATGAGGGTTACTGGCACAAGACTCGATCTACGGTCGACTCAGGAGGTTTAAGTATTCCCTGCATGATTAGCATGACGAAAATATTTTTCATCCAACAGAGTCACCGCTCATATCACCTTGCCATGCTATACCAGACATAACCATCCCGACGGAGACCGGCGACAAACTCATGCCTACCCAAGGCAGAGGTTTTCCCGGGTTCCTGCCGGTATGCATGCAAGGCACATGAGGGTGATTACTATCACAAATATGTCCATTTCCAACAGCATGGAAATCAATAACATGCACCCATGCATATGATCATACCACATGAAATAACGAGTCCTTCGAAATGCGGTGGTGTTATAAATGTATCCACGATCACACCAAAAATATTCTGCCGGGGTTCAGAATGCTTGCCTTCAATGTGAGGAAAGGCAGTGTGCACTCCAAAACTTGAAATATTTCTCCTCCCTTCAAAAATCCTATTTAAAAATATATTTGAATTAACACACATTTCAAAAACAGTACAAAAAAGTTGTTTGAATTTTTTTCAAATAAATCGTAAAATAAACTAGACCAAATTTGAGGAAGGTAGGAAAAAGAACCAACTCCTTTGGAGTTATATTTAAAAAGTTATAGCCAGTCAAAGATGCGGTCAAAATCTGTTTTTAAAATAAAACAGAAAAGAAAACGTTTCAGAGGTGAATACGCTTTCGGAGCGGGGAAAACGTACTGGGGAAAATACGCCTTCACTTAATCCCACGTGGACAGGCACGGGGTCGCTGACAGTGGGTCCCGAGGGCCCACTGGTCAGGTTTGACCAGTCTTCTGCCTCCTCTTTCTCTGTCCCGAGCGGATGTGGGACTCCGGCGATCGCCGTCGGCGATTGGTGGCTTTGTTCGAGAAACCGAAGTCATCCACGGGTTCAGGGGGTCGAGGCGGTCCCGCCGGTGGGTGCTACGGTCTCGGGAGTGGACGGGGTCGTCGGCGGTGAGCTTCACGGCGGACGGAGAGCTTCGGGAGCAGAGTGGTTTTGGGGCTACGGTGGTCCTCGATCAAAATCGAGTAGTGGGAATGGTTTACGGGAGGATGAGGGGGCTCTTGGTGGATAGAACGGAGAGTGGGAGGCCCAGGTGGTGCCGAATTGGCCGGGGCAGTGGTGGCGGCTGCAGTTGCCGGAGGTGGGGAAGAAGACCTCCCCCGGGTCGATTGGCTACCATGGGAGGACTAGGGGAGCATTCTAAGGCTTCATGTGTGCTCGGGGAGGCTCCGGGGCCTCCTTTTATAGCTCGTCGAGGTCGGTTCCGCGGCGGCCGGATAAGCTCTCCGGCGAACCGCCTCTCTGTAGCTTGCAGGGCAACGTGGCGTGGCTGGGGATGACGACAGGAGCTAGCGGACGATTGGGCACTGCTCCAGGGGCGAGCTGGCGAGCGGAGGTGGCTTTGGCGGCGCCGACATGGGCAGAGGCTGTTGGGCGGCGGCGGCGGCGGCTAGCTCTTGGCTTGCCGGGCGTGGCGAGGGGCGGCTTGGCGCGTAGCGGTGAGAAAGGGAGTGCGTGGCGAGGCTCTGCAGTGTGGGCCAAAACCGTGGGGGCCAGCGTGTCGGCTCGGTGCACGTGCGTGCCAAACGCACGCTCTGCTCGCGCTCTGGGCATGCACGGGACGTGCTCGACGCAATGCCAGAGCATGCTAGAGGTCGCGGTCGAGGCTGGCAATTAACAGACCCAGGTTAGGAGTAACGGGGAGTCTAGTGGACATACTAGTTTGATCAGAGGTGCAAGTTCACAGTGCAATGCCACAACTCATGTCAAAACTGGTCATGCACTCCAGGTGTTTGACAAAATGCCAAGGGCACTTAGGCAAGTCTTGGAGTGGCCAAAAACTCCAGATGGAAGTCTCTTTAGATGTACAAGAGGGTGGTGAGGTTAGTTGGCCAAAAGCAGAAACTTGCTAGTGCAAGTTTAACAAAACTTCAATCCTGGACAGGAAGTAATTGGCATCATTTCATGAACCAAAAATGATCCAAAAGGTGCATGCTCCTGGACTTAAGGGTTTAACATGGAGGACTACAAGTAGGAGAAATAATCATGGATATAGGAGCAACTAAAATGGTGGTTGATGTACAAATCCTCAAATTGTACCAGAATGGAAAAGAGGTTGATTCACTCAATATTTTTAAAGAACAACACTAGGTTTTTGCACAAAGTGGAATCTTAGGCCATTACCAATATCCCATAATTTTGGTGGAGGCTAGAAAGAATTATTTAAAGGAGTTGCAGTGCAAAATTGCACTCTGGACCAGAGAAGAAGAATTGAGTGTAGGGCTCAAAATATTTCATGCATGAAATATATTTTTGCATAATGGTGATTTAAAAACATCACATGACATCTCCAAATTTTGGTTGGAATTTTAAGTGAATTTATCAAATGGTTGTAGTTCAAATATGGCCATTTAACCTTGAAAAACCATTTTCAAGAAAATAAAGATCCAGCAACTTAATTATTTAATTAGTTACACTGATAAAAGGAAAGTTTTTCTTGAGAGGTTAAACAAGTCCAATAACATATTTGAAAAGTTTTCTTTTTGGGAAAAACTCATCATGACAGGGAAGGAAAAGATTAAAAAAAATCAAAATGGAGCTCAGAAATCCAAAGTTTTAATTCCTGGCAGAAATTTTAATTCATTAAAACAAGGCCAAATTTTTGGGGTGTCACAACACTATCCCCCTTAAGAAAAATCTCGTCCTCGAGATTTGCTAAAAGCGGTGTTAAGAAAATAATTACGCAATAAAGATGTGGCTACAGCGAGAGGGCAATAAGTGGTGAAAAACCACAGTGTGAAAACTGGTGCTGCGTGGAAGAGTCTACGTTTCGGGACAAAAACGTGTGATTTCTACGCTGGATATAAATTTAGAATAACTCCTAAATTTAGATATACGCTGGTCATACCCGAGAGTACAGTGCTCCCTCTGGCTGACAGGTGGACCCGGGGTCCACTGTCAGTCTCCTCTTCTCCCTCTGGTTCTTCCTTCTACCTCCTCTCTCCCGCGCGCTTTCTCGCGCTTTCTCCACCGGCGATGCCTAATGCGTAGGGCATCTAGGCCGTACCGTGGTAGTGCGCGGTGTGCTCGCTGCCGGTGCAACGTGCACTCACCTCGTGGGCCAGCGCACTGTCGGCACTGCTCGCGGATTCGATTCCGAACACCGGCGATCGGCGACGAGCGGCGTTGGTGGACTTCGCCCACCGTACACCGAGCTCGAGCTATAAAAACGGCCGGGGTGACTCTCTCTTCTTCCTCACACCTGGCCTCACTTCTCCTCCTCCTTCTTTCTCCATTACTGCTTACAGTAGCTCGGGTGAGGCTCTAATGGCAGAGGCGATGCCGGACTGGTTTGTGATCCTGATATGTGGAGGGCTGGCGACACTGCTGGGGCTCTCTGTGCTCCTGTGCACAATGATCTTCGACGAGTGTCGCGACGCTGCGGCTCGGGTGTTGGCTCTCCGTGGTGGTGGTGATCATGAGGAGTAGATGGAGGTGTGCCGGGTGCTAACTGTTGTTAGGGGGGTGATTAGCTGGATGTAACACCGTTGCAAGGTTTTGCAAACAATGTATGTGTCCGAATGATTATGGTTGTGAGTCTGCTGCATGGTGCTGTGTGAAATTAATTAATCCATGTCGTGAGAAGGGGCAGGTGTAGCAACTCAGGGGAAAGAAATCTCACTCCAGGATTTTGCGAGGGAAAAACAGTTAATTTAAAGGAGCATAAACCACAACAAAAACTACACACATTAGTAGAAGCCAAATAATTGACTCGTCGTACAAACTCAGGGTATCACGCATTAGTCACACACATAAATAAATGTTGCAAAGAACAAATACAGTAGTGACGTCTAAAATGAAAACGGTAACTGGACGGGGTCCTGATAAAATGTCTCTGGTAAAGGAATACACTCTTCTTCTATCGGAGGAAGTGGATTGACCAGTCGATGTATGCGTCTCTCCGGGTCGGGTCTCAGTGGTCTGCCGATGGCAATCTGAGGATTTAAATCTGCGAGGCTCTGGAGATAATCCATCACTCGCTGGTTCAAATGCTCTTGAGCAATGATGTACTGGATAAGGTTGGCCAGAACTGGGTCTCTCTCAATACGTCCACCGGGAAAAGATGTTACTTCTCCGGGTGCTGCACGACTCGGAAAGTAATAATATCCCCGTTCGCGGGCATAGGGTACTGCGGATCGAAGATGAGCAATCGCTTCTTTCGCAGCAGCTTCTATGGCCAGGTGTGGGGTTGGCATTGATTTCCCCATGAAGGAAACTTCCGTTGGATCTTGATTGGAGTCTACGGGAGGGATGTGTACTGCTGCCCAATATTCCGAGGTGGATGGGGTGATCCTTGATTTGAACAGCTCGTACTGAGGTGGCTGGGTAGAACCCATGGTACTGCGGGTAAAATCCCACAATATTTTGATAAAGCTACCTGGGGTTGCATCTGGGGTTCTCAGATGAATGCTGGGGCTCGACATGACAGGAAAAAGTGCGAGTGTGGTGCACAAAGTGGGGTTGCTGGGTAAGGTCACAAGGTGGCCTTTATATAGCAATGGAGCCGGATCGTTTTACCGTGGTGAAAGGTAATAAATTTGCCAGCTTAGCTCCAAAGGTCGGGTCAGTGTCAGAGATACACATGTCTCATAAAGAGACGTGTTACTGTGGTTGTCGTCGGGTTGGTTTTGGTAGTTGTGCCCGGAAAAATATGCAACTATGCGCTGACCAAAAATGCAAGGTCACTATTAAAACAGAGGCACAACGACAGGCTGCGTTAATATACACGGTCGCATGATTACAAAGCGAGGATACACTGAAACTCGGTGCTACTCATACGGCTTAGTCTACCTTGTTTATGTCTAAACGGGCGTGCCTGGTGGATGTTGAGGCTTCTCCACGTGTCTCTCTGCCGGGATTAGTCGGAGATGGCAGGGGAACTGCAGGGTCGGGGTAGTGATGATGACCATCGCGGGGATTGTTGGCCACAACCCCGTTGGAGTGTGCTCCCAATATGCGACGAAGCACCTCTGGGGTTATCGCAGCACCTTGGACGATGGCTGGAGCTGATCTCGGGGTCTCGATCGGTTGTCCAAACAGCACGACTGGGTTGTCGGCGTTGGGATCGTTTTCTTCTCTCGCCGGAGCTCGACGAACCAGCTCTCCACGAGCTGCGATTAGATCAATAGTGATCTGGTCGAACAGTGCCTCTACTGCTCTTACATAACGCACTAGGTGCAACAATGCGGGGTCCGTCTCGTGATCTCTGTTGGCAACTTGGGGTGGTCTACCATACCCTTCACGTCTGGGGTAGTAGTGGAACGAGTGACAGTTAACTCTGGGCGACAAGTGCCTGAGATGAACTATAGCCTCTCGAGCGGCTAGCTAGATGGCTTGTGGCTCAAAGGAAGTTGTTCTTCCGGTGAACCTGTAGGGGCGCTCGGGTGCTAGACCCCTACCGTAGATGTGCACGGTGGCCCAGAATTGACGGTCTTCACCGCTCATGGGTCCTTGATACACGACATATTCTGGTGGCTCTTCTAACGCATAGGCACGACGGGTGAGGTTTGCGAGGATGGTCACAAAACCTCCAAGGTTGGTTGCTGTGGTCTCGTTGTGCACTATGGGTCCAGGCATTTTGGCTCGGTTTGGGGTAGCGGCTGTGCGGTGCTGTGTTGGGACTAGCGTGCCCTTTTATAGGAAAAAGGGGGCGGAGTCTTCCTTCGCACGCTTGCGAGAAAGGACTATTTAGGGGTCGGTCACTGGCGCATGAGTGACAGGTTAGGTTGATAGGTTGGGCACCGACTGCCAAAAGGTGTTGGGTCACTGTGTGGCTATCTTGCACGAGAAGCTGGGCTGGGGTTTGGCTAAAGTCTAGTGGGTTGGTTTGCCTAAGTTTATTGACCTGGCTACCCAAGGCAGAGGTTTTCCCGGGTTCCTGCCGGTATGCATGCAAGGCACATGAGGGTGATTACTATCACAAGTATGTCCATTTCCAACAGCATGGAAATCAATAACATGCACCCATGCATATGATCATACCACATGAAATAACGAGTCCTTGAAATGCGGTGGTGTTATAAATGTATCCACGATCAAACCAAAAATATTCTGCCGGGGTTCAGAATGCTTGCCTTCAATGTGAGGAAAGGCAGTGTGCACTCCAAAACTTGAAATATTTCTCCTCCCTTCAAAAATCCTATTTAAAAATATATTTGAATTAACACACATTTCAAAAACAGTACAAAAAGTTGTTTGAAATTTTTTCAAATAAATCTTAAAATAAACTAGACCAAATTTGAGGAAGGTAGGAAAAAGAACCAACTCCTTTGGAGTTATATTTAAAAAGTTATAGCCAGTCAAAGATGCGGTCAAAATCTGTTTTTAAAATAAAACAGAAAAGAAAACGTTTCGGAGGTGAATACGCTTTCGGAGCGGGGAAAACATACTGGGGAAAATACGCCTTCACTTAATCCCACGTGGACAGGCACGGGGTCGCTGACAGTGGGTCCCGAGGGCCCACTGGTCAGGTTTGACCAATTTTCTCCCTCCTCTTTCTCTGTCCCGAGCGGATGTGGGACTCCGGCGATCGCCGCCGGCGATTGGTGGCTTCGTTCGAGAAACCGAAGTCATCCACGGGTTCAGGGGGTCGAGGCGGTCCTGCCGGTGGGTGCTACGGTCTCGGGAGTGGAATGGGTCGTCGGCGGTGAGCTTCGCGGCGGACGGAGAGCTTCGGGAGCAGAGTGGTTTTGGGGCTACGGTGGTCCTCGATCAAAATCGAGTAGTGGGAATGGTTTACGGGAGGATGAGGGGGCTCTTGGTGGATAGAACGGAGAGTGGGAGGCCCTGGTGGTGCCGAATTGGCCCTGGCAGTGGTGGCGGCTGCAGTTGCCGGAGGTGGGGAAGAAGACCTCCCCCGGGTCGATTGGCTGCCATGGGAGGACTAGGGGAGCATTCTAAGGCTTCCTGTGTGCTCGGGGAGGCTCGGGGGCCTCCTTTTATAGCTCGTCGAGGTCGGTTCCGCGGCGGCCGGATAAGCTCTCCGGCGAACCGCCTCTCTGTAGCTTGCAGGGCAACGTGGCGTGGCTGGGGATGACGGCAGGAGCTAGCGGACGATTGGGCACTGCTCCAGGGGCGAGCTGGCGAGCGGAGGTGGCTTTGGCGGCGCCGACATGGGCAGAGGCTGTCGGGCGGCGGCGGCGGCTAGCTCTTGGCTTGCCGGGCGTGGCGAGGGGCGGCTTGGCGCGTAGCGGTGAGAAAGGGAGTGCGTGGCGAGGCTCTGCAGTGTGGGCCAAAACCGTGGGGGCCAGCGTGTCGGCTTGGTGCACATGCGTGCCAAACGCACGCTCTGCTCGCGCTCTGGGCGTGCACGGGACGTGCTCGACGCAATGCCAGAGCATGCTAGAGGTCGCGGTCGAGGCTGGCAATTAACAGACCCAGGTTAGGAGTAACGGGGAATCTAGTGGACATACTAGTTTGATCAGAGGTGCAAGTTCAGAGTGCAATGCCACAACTCATGTCAAAACTGGTCATGCACTCCAGGTGTTTGACAAAATGCCAAGGGCACTTAGGCAAGTCTTGGAGTGGCCAAAAACTCCAGATGGAAGTCTCTTTAGATGTACAAGAGGGTGGTGAGGTTAGTTGGCCAAAAGCAGAAACTTGCTAGTGCAAGTTTAACAAAACTTCAATCCTGGACAGGAAGTAATTGGCATCATTTCATGAACCAAAAATGATCCAAAAGGTGCATGCTCCTGGACTTAAGGGTTTAACATGGAGGACTACAAGTAGGAGAAATAATCATGGATATAGGAGCAACTAAAATGGTGGTTGCTGTACAAATCCTCAATTGTACCAGAATGGAAAAGAGGTTGATTCACTCAATATTTTTAAAGAACAGCACTAGGTTTTTGCACAAAGTGGAATCTTAGGCCATTACCAATATCCCATAATTTTGGTGGAGGCTAGAAAGAATTATTTAAAGGAGTTGCAGTGCAAAATTGCACTCTGGACCAGAGAAGAAGAATTGAGTGTAGGGCTCAAAATATTTCATGCATGAAATATATTTTTGCATAATGGTGATTTAAAAACATCACATGACATCTCCAAATTTTGGTTGGAATTTTAAGTGAATTTATCAAATGGTTGTAGTTCAAATATGGCCATTTAACCTTGAAAAACAATTTTCAAGAAAATAAAGATCCAGCAACTTAATTATTTAATTAGTTACACTGATAAAAGGAAAGTTTTTCTTGAGAGGTTAAACAAGTCCAATAACATATTTGAAAAGTTTTCTTTTTGGGAAAAACTCATCATGACAGGGAAGGAAAAGATTAAAAAAAATCAAAATGGAGCTCAAAAATCTAAAGTTTTAATTCCTGGCAGAAATTTTAATTCATTAAAACAGGGCCAAATTTTTGGGGTGTCACATAGCGCTGGCCCGAATCCGCCGAAGATCAAGTCTCCTTGGGTATCCGCCATGTGGTTCAGGTTTCCAAACCCGATTTGAGGGCCAGGGGCATAGCTATCCATCTTCTCCAAGTGGCCAAGCGAATTGGCCCGCAGCGCGAAACCGCCGAACAGAAAGATCTGTCCGGGGAGGAAAGCCTCACCCTGGGCAGCATCGTCAATGATGATCGAAGGAGCCATCGAGCCTGACGGCGATGTCACAGAGGAACTCTCAATGAAAGCACCAATGTCGGTGTCAAAACCGGCGGATCTTGGGTAGGGGGTCCCGATCTGTGCGTCAAGGCTGATGGTAACAAGAAGTAAGGGACACATGTGTTTACCCAGGTTCGGGCCCTCTCGATGGAGGTAAGACCCTACTTCCTGCTTGATTAATATTGATGATATGGGTAGTACAAGAGTAGATCTACCACGAGATCATAGAGGCTAAACCCTAGGAGCTAGCCTATGATGGTATGAATGTAATTGTGGTCGGCCTTCTAAGGACCAACCTCTCCGGTTTATATAGACACCAGAGAGGGCTAGGGTTTACATGGAGTTGGTTACAAGGAAGGAAACATAATATCCGGATTGCCAAGCTTGCGTTCCACGCCAAGGAAAGTCCCATCCGGACATGGGCCAAAGTCTTGAGTCTTGTATCTTCACGCTTCAATAATCCGTACATTGTACATAGTCCGGCTGTCCAGATACCCCCTAATCCAGGACTCCCTCTGCGGTTGCAGTGGCGACCGGCGGCAGGGAAAGAGCAATGTCGCGACGGTCGACGGCTACGCAGAAGCAGCGCCAGGACTCTGGACGGATCCGAAGTTGGAGCCGCTCCGGCGCCGTGAATAACGGCGGGGGTGAATCGGCTCCGGTACGGTTCACGCGGCCGTCATCGAGGCAGCACCAGCAGCACGGAGTAAGAGGCAGATGGCCCAGTGCACGACGGCAATTGGACAGCATCTCCGACATTAGGGAGGAGGGCGGCTATGAAATTGGTGCGGTGGGGGGCGCCATGGAGGTGGGGCTGAGGTTTCGTGGCTCGGGAGAAGGGAGCTTCCCGG